>NC_057713.1:18965-55327 GCF_004010195.1 Chiloscyllium plagiosum
TGTGGAGAGTAATCCAAAGTTAATGTTTCAAGACATTCTGAATGAATGACAGAGAATAAAAATGCTGCAGAACCTTTTGGTTAATATAAGCACAAAGCAGAACAGTAAAGGACTATAGTAAGACCAATTCCTGACTGTAAAAATACTGTGGGAAGATAAAGCTTCTAAATCCATTGCATATGGTCAAAGGAATGTAGTAGAACCTCATCCAAACACAGATTGATAAAGTGACAGAGAAGTATTAAACAGACAGGTACTCACAATATTAGAGACAGAGAGAAGGCAGAAGTGAAACAGAACTATGTATTGAAATGGATTCAGATCCACAATAAAGAAGATGCACTAGCTTTACACTAACAGAACCTCTCACAGGTAACAGGCACAACACTAAAACCTCAAAGTTGTTGACCAATGGTCACAAATACTCAAGGACATCACTGTTATCAATTTGAAATTCTCCTGTGGAGCCTGCAGCTGGCTAGATATCAGAAATACTGGAGTTAGAGAAAAATCACAATTGGGGAAATCCCCATGGAGCGAGTGATGCCACTATGCTATTGTCACTGCATGATGACATCATCCACAGGAACACAGAGCAACCAGATCTGTGGAAACCAGAGATCACCCACACATTGAGAAGGATGGCAGGGTCCTGAGAGGGAGCTGATCACCCACACATTGGGAAGGATTGCAGGGTCCCTGAGAGGGAACAGATTACCCACACATTGGGAAGGATGGCAGGGTCACTGGGAGGTGGCAGATCACCCTTGCACTGAGCAGATGGTAAATGTGAGGTGAACCATTTTAGTAGAAATAACAGCAAACTGGTCTATTATAAATGGTGAAAAATTGCAGCATGCTGCTGTGCAGAGGGAGCTGGGTGTTCTTGAGCATGAATCATAAGAAGTTGGTTTGCAGGTGCAGCAGGTAATTAAGGCAGCGAAGGGAATATTGTCCTTCATTGCTGGAGGGATGGAGTTTAAAATCAGGGAGGTTATGCTGCAGCTGTACAGGGTGCTGGTGAGGCCATACCTGGGGTACTGAGTACAGTTTTGATGTCCTTAATTCAAGGATGTATTGGCACTGGAGGCGCTCCTCTGCAGCGTACTAGAGGCGCTGCAGAGGAGGTTCACTTGTTTGAGTCTGGAGTTGAGAGTGTTGGCTTATCAGAAGAGATTGAGTAAACTAGGACTGTACTCATTGGAATTTAGAAGAATGGCGAGTCATATAGAAAAATTAAAATTATGAAGGGAATAGATAAAATAGGGAGGTTGTTTCCATTGATGGGAGAACTAGAGAGCATGACCTCAAAGTAAGGGTGAGTAGATTTAGGATTTAGAGTTGAGGAGAATCTTCTTCAGCTAATGGGTTGTGAATCTGAGGAATTCCCTGCTGAATGCAGCATTTGAGCCTACCATGTTGAATGTTTTTAAGGCAAAGGTAGATTTGTGAACAGGAAAGGAATTAAGGGTTATGGTGAGAGAGCAGGAAAGTGGAGCTGAGACCATGAAAAGATCATCCCTGATCTTATTGAATGGCAGAGCAGACTTGAGGGGCCAGATGACCTACTCCTGCTCCTCTTCCTTATGTTCTTATGTTCCCACTTTCCAGCCGTCACTTTAATTGTGAATACCTCCCCCCTTCCCGCCCCCCCCCCCCAAGCAAATTTTGACAGTTCTTTCCTTGTACCATCAAAATTGGCCTTCGCCCAATTTAAAACATTAACTTGGAGATCTGGTCTATTCTTTTGTGTAACTATTTTAAAACTGGTAGAACTATCATAGAATCCTGAGAGTGTGGAAACAGGCCATTCAGCCCATCACATTTACACTGACCCTCAGAGCCTTCTACCCTACCCCTGTAATGCTGCAATTCCTATGGTTAATCCATTCTAGCCTGCACATCCCTGAACACTGTGGCCAATTCAGCCTGGATAATCCACCTCAACTGCACATTTTTGGACTGTGGAGGAAACCAGAGCACCCGGAGGAAACCCACACAGACACAAGGAGAATGTATAACCTCCATAAAGACAGTCGCCCGATGCTGGAATCAAACCCGGGTCTCTGGTGCTGAGGCAGCAATACTAACCACTAAGCCACAATACTGTGGGATCTTTGGTGTCAATGTACTCCCCTACTGATACTTCAGTCACTCGCCCTGCCTTGTTCTCCAAGAGAAGGGGGGCAATGGCTAGTGGAATTATCACTAGACTGTTAATCTTGAGACCCAGATAACATCTGGGAACCTGGGTTCAAATCCCATCATGGCAGACGGTGAAATTTGAATTCAATAAATATCTGGACTCTGGTGATGACCATGAATCCATTGTCGATTGTTGGAAAAGCCTATCTGGTTTACTAATGTCCTTTAAAGACATCCTTACCTGGTCTGACTCCAATCCAATAACAATCCAATTGACTCTTAACTGCCCACTGGGTAGGCAACAAATGCTGGCCTAGCCAGTGACGCTGTCAGTGACCCCGTGAATGAATAAAGAAAAAAAGATCATGTTTTGCTCTTTCTCGAGCAGTACATTCTGCAAACTGAATCAAGACATTCTCTTGTACACAGTTAACAAACATCTTTCCACCCAAGCCTTTAACACTATGACAGATGCAGTCTCGGGGTGGAAAGTCAAAAACTCTTATCATTATAACCTTATTATTCACCCAGATAACTGAGATTTCCCTATAAATTTGCTTCTCAATTCTCCACTGACTATTGTAAAGGGTTGGGGGGGGGGGGTCGGGAGGTGTACAATCAAAGTAAGGTGATCATCCCTTCCTTATTTCTCAGTTCCACCCAAATAACTTCCCTGGATGTATTTCTGGGAATATCCTCCCTCAGTACAGCTGTAATGCTATCCCTAATCAAAAACGCCACTCCCTCTTCTCTCTTGTCCCCACCATCCCTACCTGCCCATCTTTCCTATAGCATCTATACCCTGGAACATTAAGCTGTCATTCTTATCCATCCCTGAGCCACATTTCTGTCATACCTATGACATCCCAGTCCCATGTTCCCATCAATGCTCTGAATTCAGCTGTCTTCCCTGTAAGACCTCTTGCATTGAAATAAATGCAGGGTAACTGGTCAGTCCTACCTCATTCTCTTCCTTGCCCTTGTCTACCTTCACTGTTTGACTTCTCAACTGAACCAGCCTCTTTTCTCATTGTCTCTTTGGGGACTGCCTGGATATTAGTCCATTTCTAATTCAGGGACAATCCGTCCTTCTTATGCAGGTCAATTCTATCCCAGCTGAGATTCCAATGATCCAAAAATGTGAATCCTTCTCCCTTGCACCAGCCACACATTCATTTGCTCTCTCCAACTATTCCTACTCTCACGAGCATGTGACATTGGGAGTAATCCAGATTATACTACCCACGAGGACATATTTCTAACCTCCAGGATAATTTCCTAGATACTCTCATCAGGACCTCATCCTTTTCTCATCCTATGTCATTGGTACCAATGTACAATGACGTCCCCCTGGTCATTCTCCCCTTTGAGAATATTTTGCTCCCTCTCTGAGACATCCTTGACCCTGGCACCAGGAAGACACCACCCCATTCTGATGTCTCACTGTCAGCTGCAGTGACGGCAGCCCCTGACTAGGGAGTCTCCTAACACTATGGATCACTTGGGAACCTGATATACCTCTCAGTACTTTAGAGCCAGTCTCAGTTCCTGCACTAGCTGCCTCACCCTCCTACCGTTCCTGGAGGTAACCTATCTATCTGACTGTATCTGCAGTATCCTACTACCCTGAGACTATCACACTCCCTGGTTCCTGTCAATTCCTCACTGCCTTTAACTGTCACTCCAACTGATCTATGCAATCCTATGCTTCCACACTTCCTACAGACATAATCATCAGGCCCATATCTGACACAAACAGCGCATCACTCTACAAAAGACCAGCCATACACCTTAACACCTTACTATAGAATAAATTAGTACCTATATTTTATATTGTAAAAATTTAATCAAGTACCATAAGACTTGTATTTTAAAAATTCCTTCACCCCACTCAAAGTTGCAGATTTTAATAAAATAATTCAGACGAAGATTTATCTTTTAAGAGACTGAAACCCACAGAGCTGATCCCCAACTGTAATTGGTTCTGAGAGTGAGGATTCTCCAAAGGCAATTGTGAAATGTCACTATTCATTTTTCTTTTCTGCCCGCTCCATTTCCAGAGAGGTTTATAACTTCACAGCCAGTCAACTGGCAGAGTGCACTGCTCGGTTTTATTCATGGGGTGTTGCATTTGCTACCCAGGCCATTATTTATTGGCAGTCTTTATATGATATTAATCCCACTTCAGCCTCACAACCTTCCCTGTCTCTGTAATCCCCCTCCAACCTCACAACCTTCCCTATCTCTGTAATCCCCCTCCAGACTCACAATCCTCCTTATCTCTATAATCTTCCTCCAGTCTCACAACCCTCCCTGATTCTGCAAACCCCTCCAGCTTCACAGCCCTCCCTATCTCTGTAATCCCACTCCAGCCTCACAACCCTCCCTACACATGGATTGCTCAGTTTACTTCATCAAATTATAAGCGTAGAAGGAAAGCTTTCTTTTCTTTAACATCACTAAAAGGCAAAGTGATCGCTTAAAGGCATTCTCGTTAGTTTAGTAATTTGGAGACCTGGGTAATGTTCTGGTAACCTGGATTTATATCCCACCATGGCAGATGGTAGCATCTGAATTTAATAAAATCTGGAATGAAAAGTCTAATGATGGCCATGAAACCACTGTCTATTGTTAGGAATAAAAATCATCTGATTCACTAATGTCCTTTAGGGAAGGAAACTGCCATCCTTACCTGCTCTGGCCTACACGCGACTCCAGACCCACAGCAATGTGGTTGACTCTCAGCTGCCCTCTGGGTAATTAAGGATGGGCAATGAATGCTGGCCTGGCCAGTCATACCCACATCCTCTGAATGAATACACAGAGATTTATTTTTAAATTGTGGAGGAGAGGTTTTTTTCCAAGAAGCTGTGTTTACAGAGATTTTTAAATAAACAAAAAAAATCACCATGATTGATGGCACTATAGATGCCACAAAAACCAGAAGGAACTTGAGGAACAAATATAGAGTGATCTCAGATATTTGTCAGAATAATAGGGTTGTAATAGTTGGGGATTCAATTTTCCAGGCATTGACTGGGAGTACCATAGTGTGAAAGGTTTGTTTGGTGAAGAATTTGTTAATTGAATTCAAGAAAATTTTCCTAATCAACATGTAAATGTTCCTGTCAGAGAAGGAGAAAAACCTGACTTTTTCTAGGATAATAAGACAGGGCAAGTGGCTGATGTAATAATAAGGGAATACTTTGGGTGGGGGGGAAATTGTGGGCCCCTTGTAGAAATATTTGTATAATCGATAACTACGGGTGAGGTGCCTGATGACTGGAGAGTGGCTAATGAAGGGGTATAAGGAGAAGCCTGGGAACAATAGGCCTGTGAGACTGACTTCAGTGATGGGTAAGTTGCTGAAGGTGATTCTGAAAGGTAGGATTTACATGTATTTGAAGAGGCATGGAATGCTTTGTGATAGTCAGCATGACTTTGTGAGAAGGTGTCTCACAAACTTGATTAAATGTTTTAAGGTAGTAACCAAAAAGATCGATGGGACAGAGTGGTAGACATAGTTTATTTGGACTTTAGTAAAGTCTTTGACAAGGTTCTGCAGGATAAATGGATTTGTAAAGTTCAATTACATGGGATTCAGGGAGAGCTTGCCAACCTGATACAAAATTAGCTTAACAGTAGGCGACAGAGAGTAATAGTGGAGGGTTGTTTTTCAGACTAAAGGCCTGTGACCAGTAGTGTTCCACAAGGATTGGTGCAGGATATGATTTTTAAATTTGTGGGTGTCACCAAAATTGGTGTTAAAGTGGACAGCAACAAAGGTTATCTACAATTCCAAAGAGATCTTGACCAATTGTGTGAAAGGGCTGAAGAGTGTCAGATGGAGTTTAACTTGAATAAATGCAAGATATTACATTTTCATAAATCAAACAAGAGCAGGTCTTATACAATTAAAACTTGGGTCTTGAGCAGTGATATAGAACAAAGAGACCTTGAGGTACAAGTCTTTAAAGTTTGTGTCACATGTAGACAGAGTGGTTAAAAAGGTATTTCGCACACTTGCCTTCATTGCTCAGACCTTTGAGTATTGGAGTTGGATGCTATGTTGAGGTTGCATAGGACGTTGGTGAGCCTTCTTCTGGAATACTGTATCCAGTTCTGGTCCCCCTGTTATAGGAACAGTATTATTAAATTGGAGTAGGTTCAGAAAAGATTTTCCAGGTTGTCGCCATGAATGGAGGGATTGTGTTATAGGAGAGGCTGGATAGGCTGGGATTTCTTTCACTGGAGCGTGTGAGGTTGAGCGGTGACCTTATTAGAGGTTTATAAAATCAGGAAGAGTATAGGTAATATGAATAGCAGGTGTCCTTTCCAGGATGGGTGCGCAATACAAGGCTGGGTTACAAACCTTTTCAGTTGAAAGGAGAAAGGGTTTCAAAATGACATTCGGGATTTAAAAAAAAATTTAAATAGAATGTTTCATGTGTGGAATGAACTTCCAGAGGAAGTGGTAGCTGTGAATACAATTACAATTTCAGGGTGGCACAGTGGCGCAATAGTTAGCACTGCTGCCTCACAGCACCAGGGACCTGGGTTTGATTCCAGCCTCAGGTGACTGTCTGTGTGGACTTTGCACTTTCTCCCCATGTTTGTGTGGGTTTCCTCTGTGTGCTCCAGTTTGCTCCCACAAGTAAATTAGCCATTCTAAAGTGCCCATACTGCTCAGGGATGTGTAGGTTGGGTGCATTAGTCAGAGGTAAATGTAGGGGAATGGGCCAGGTTGGGGTACTCTCTGGAGTGTCAGTGTGGACTTGTTGGGCCAAATGGCCTGTTTCCACACTATAGGGATTCTACAAGAAAGACATTTGGACAGGTACATTAATAGGAAATGCTAGGATTGATGTGGACCAAGTGGAGGCAGGTGGGATTAGTTTAGTTTGGAATTATGGTCGATATGGACTGGTTGGACCACAGGGTCTGTTTCTGTGTTGTGTAACTTTATGACTCTCATTATCTCTGTAAATTCCTTCATCCTCACAACTCTCCCTATCACTGTCCCCTCATCCAGCCTCATAACTCTCCCTTATCTCAGTAATTCCTTTCCAGCCTCAGAACCTTCTCTATCTCTAATCTCCTCCAGTCTCTCAAAGCTCTGCTAAGTGCCTTTCTTTAATTCTAGTCTTGAGGATACCCCATTTTTATTTCTCACTTGATGATTGCACTTCCAGATTCCTGCCCCCTGAGCGCCAGAATTTCCTCCTAAACCTCTCAGTCTCACTTTCCCCCCAAAATTGTCAGTCAGTCATGTGTCATCTATTCTAATATCACCTTTTCTGACCTGGTTTCAAATGTGACTTGTTATATTCCTACATTAAAGTGTCTAAGATGTCTGCTATACATAATAAAAGGCTCTGTGATCCATCAAATCTGTGACAGTAAAGAATATTACCATCTATCTTTCCTAATCCATTTTTCAGTACTTGGTGCGTTGCATAATCTGTCTTGGCATTACAAGTATGCACCTAAATAGGTCTTAAGTGTTATTGGGATTGCTGTATCTCCCACCCCTACCGACAGTAAGGTTTAATGCAATTATTGCTCTATGATGACATCACACACAGGAATACAGAGCAGTTGGATGTTGCAAACCACAGAGATCAAAGTTGAAACTTTATTGCTGGAACAGCACAGCGGGTCAGGCAGCATCCAGGGAACAGGAGATTCGACGTTTCGGGCACAGGCCCTTCTTCAGGAATGAGCAGAGAGTGTTCAGCAGGAGAAGATAAAAGGTAGGGAGGAGGGACTTGGAGGAGGGGCGTTGGAAATGTGATAGGTGGAAAGAGGTCAAGGTGAGGGTGATAGGTCGGAGTAGGATGGAGGCGGAGAGGTCAAGAAGAAGACTGCAGGTCAGGAAGGCGGTGCCGGGCTGGAGGGATTCGGCTGAGACAAGGTGGGGGGAGGGGGGATGAAGAAACTGGTGAAGTCCAAGTTCATCCCCTGTGGTTGGAGGGTTCCCATACATTAGAAATGGTGGCAGGGTGCCTGAGAGGGCATAGAGGAGATTTACCAGGGTGTTTCAAGGAATGGGGGATTTTGGTCGTGTGCTTAGGATTTTTTTTTACATTATTCATTCATATGACATGGGTGATGCTGGTACATGTTGAGAATATCCATCTACAATATGTGGATCTCCTTCTCAATCTCTCTCTCCTTGCCTGCTGTAGCAACATTCATTTTAAACCACCATGTCATCTCTGCCTAATGAGAGATCAACCATATGGTCTGGTAGGACATCTGAGACTTTACCAGTGGTGTCTCTGTGCCTCAGTGATGGGGAAAGAGAGAGAGAGAGAGAATGTTGAAGGGGGTGGATGGGACACGACTTGACCACAATGCTTTGTCCTGGAGGATGTTCAATTTCTTTAATGTTGTTGGGGGCTGTACTGATGCAGGTAAGTGGAGAATGTTCCAACGAAATCCTGATGTGTACCTTATAGATAGCAAACAGACATTGGGGAATCAGGGATTTGGAAAAACTGAGATTGTTCTCTTTGTAGCAAAGGAAATTGAGGGGAGCTGTGAGAGAGGTTTACAAAAGATCTCCATTAGAATGATAAACTTTATGCACATCAGCTAAATGTAAAAGGATTACATGACACACAGTGAAGGTTTGGAGGAGATCTATTGAGAGAATAGGGTGATTCAAAGGAGAACTATTTTGAAGCAAATGGGAATGAGCTGGAACATGATACTCACACATAATGCAAATATCCAGGTCCTGATGAATTCAGTAATTTGATCAGAGTTTGGCATTGCAATTATTGAGATAACCATCTGAATGTCCACCTGCAAGATACTGTATGACAAGTTTATAAAATCAATCTGTCAGTTCAGGTTAGAACTCACAACATCACCTTCTCTTGGCCCAGGATGACTGTACACATTACCCCCTGTGGACATGAACAGTCAATTAAGGGGGAAATCTATGTAGGTTTTTATGAGTTTACACCTTGGGACTTCATGTGACTGAACAGAGCAGATCTTTGAGACACAGGACAGAATGTTCCAAGTGTTAGTGAGATGTGCAGAGCAGGATTTGTTTTCTTTTAATTCTTCCGTGCTACCGCTGTACCTCATCAATAAGACATGGGGTGTAAAAGGCTAATGCAGCTTGATGGGCAAGTTGTCTCCATTCTGACCAATGGGCAGCAAGCTCCTCCCAGTCATTCCAAAAGTATCCCTCAGAAGGTAGCAACTGCGCATGCTTCCCACTGTCCAGTGCTCCAATAATAGTTTAGAAGAACGAGGGGGAATCTCCCAGAAAAGGCATAACTGTAAAGTTTGAAGAGGATTATAAAGAGAGATATTCATTGGAGAAATGGGCAACAAGTTGGCAAATGGAGTCTAACTTGGGAAATTGTGAAGTTGTTCATTTTAGAGGAGTTTAAAAAAAAGAACAGAGTACTATTTAAATGTTGGAACTGTAGAAAGCTGCACCACAAAGGGGCCGGGGGTAATTGTGCAGGAAACACTGAAAGCTAGCACACAGTTACAACACGTCATCAGGAAGAGGAGTGGAGTATTGTTCCTTATTTCAAGGGTTTGCAGTATAAGAGTTTGGAGTATGTAACTTAGAGCAATTGTACAAAGTGGAGGTGAGACCACATCCGGACTAATGTGAGCAGTTTTGGTCCCTTTTTTTAAGGAAATATATCAGTTTATTGGAGGCATTTCGGGGAAGATCCACTCAGATGATTCCTGGTTTGGAGGATTTTCTCTTAAGCAAAGGCTGAACAAGTTGGGACTCTACTCACTGGACTTTGGAAGAATGAGAGGTGATCTCATCAAAACATATTGGATTCGTAATGGGTTTGACAGGGTAAACACAGAGGATGTGTCCCATCATGGGAGACTCTGGAACCAGATTCTGGGTCAGTCATGGAATCAAGGGTTCTGTTTCAGATTCAGGTTTAAGGCAACATAGACATGGGTAAGGGATTTCAGTAGCAATTGAGCTGGGGTGAGGTGGGGACAAGCAACATTTGAGGGATTGGAACTTCTGGTGTTTGTGATCATGTAGATGTCTCATCAGAAGGTCACCTCAGGGTCAGATAAGAGAGCAATATTGTGAAGAGTGTAGTTCTGCCTCAGGCGGTTCGATTCCAGCCTCGGGCAGATATCTGTATGGAGTTTTCACATCCTCCCCATGTCTGCATGGGTTTGATCTGGGTGCCCCAGCTTCCAAAGATGTACAGGTCAGGTGAATTGGTCATGCTAAATTGCCCATAGTGTTAGGTGCATTTCAGCCAATACAAGTAATTTCACATTATATCAAGAAATGGACAAATCATGCAATGGCTATGGGCCCTGTCAACATTTGGGCTACAGTACTGATGGCTTGTGCTCCAGAACTTGCTGCCTACCAAGCCAAGCTGTTTCAGTACCACTACAGCACTGATATTTAGCAACACGTGGAACATCGCTCAGGTTTGTTCAGCATAAAGCTACAGGGCAAATGCATGGAACAAGAAAGCAAATTCAAATTCAGCCAATCAGTTTAAATTATGCCCAGATACCAAAATCCAATTGAATTTGAATTTAGTGTTTTGATAGCATCAAACCAATGAATTGATCCGATATTTTGTGGTATAAAACTGGACGTTTTGAACACTTTGGGGGAGAACTGCCAAGAAAACCAACAAATGTAGACTGCTCATCAAATAGGTCTCTGAAAGGTACATGTCCGTAAGAAACATTGTGTAGCAGAAGGCCAAAGAAGAAACAACTCAGGGAAATCCAGAGGCAAATCTAAAGAGGAAAATCAATAAAGCTGACTGCTTTTGAAACATTATTTTTTTTTTCTAAGTCTTAATTGGGGTTTATTTATTGGGCCAGTAGTTTAGAGTGGGAGGTTAAAAAATAGGTTTAAGAGAAAGGAGTTGTGAATAGTGGTTTTAATGTTCTCTGTTGGAATTAAAGAATAAAACTGTTAATTTTTATTTTAAATAGTGAAATATGGAATAATTCATTGCCTCCCAAAATTTAACAGATGACGGCACGAGCTGAGCTTTTCTATGTGTCAGGTTTAACCTGGCAGAGGGGTTTCCCCTTCCAATTGAATCCCCTCTGACTGTAATTTCTATGCCTCTTTATGCCTCCCTCTGCAGCAGAGACAAACATGGTGACATGCATTTGGCTGATGTTGTTATTTCCTCTGAGGCCATTCCCCTGAACAATATTCAAAACGATAAATCTGTTTTGCAGGGGAAAAGCCGCAAGGGATTACTGCTGTGCCTGCTGGTTCCCCATTTCCTTCCTGCCTGTGGAGTTTGAATCTGTGGTGTGAACACCTCTCTATGCTTGCTATCCAGAACACTCTCACCTCATGAATGCTCAACACTGTTCCCGGATACCACTCCAACTCCAAAACTTGGGCTTCCAGGAGCTGGAGCTGGAGATACTTCTGGAAGAGGAACAGACTACTATTTGGAGCTCTCCAGCAAGGTCTGAGCCCCTTAACTTAATTCATCCTTCCAATGTCAATACATTTAATACTAAATTGAAGCTCTGGTTCTCTCTGCCCTGATAACAATTTCTCAAAACGTATCTGCTGCTCACCAACAACCATTTCCAATAGCTGTTTCTGCTCCTGCTGCTTTACCAGCTGGAACTCTCACTGATGACCTTCTCATGATGTTCTTTCTCCTCTCCTCTGAACATTGCTCCTTTTCATTTGGTTAGAGGAGGAAGGGAGCTGCCTGTTCCTTAACACCAGGTTAGTCCATGATAGTTTGCAAAATCCACTCCTATAATGTGTTTTTTAATTTCAAAAATATACTTTTTTTTCATTAAACAAACTGTCTCATTATAATCACATTGTCACATATGCAGTTCGGTTTGTACAGTTGCATATTAAATAAGCTAACAAAACTCTGGACTTTGTCCAAAATACCCAAAGACTTCATTTATACATACAATACTAATGTTTACATGTTTAGGGCACTAGTGTCTCAATTGTACATAAATGTTAGTATTTTATGCATAAGGGACAGCTTTGCTTTTGTTCTGGATAGAGTCAAAGTTCAATTTATTTTTGTTTATTTGATAGCAATTGTACAGTCCACTCCCAGAATACAAATGAGCAATGTCTCAATTCTTGTGGTTGGATGCTCTTCCTCCTGTTAGTCACCTGGAATTGTCTTTCATACTGATGACAAAGTTCACTCTCAAATGAGTGATGTCTCAACATCCTTGAATGTGCATAGTTTTGATCAAATTATTTAAAGGAAATATTTTATTTCATTGGAAGAAGTTCCAGAATGTTAACTAGGGTTAACTCTGAGTTGGAGTTTGGAACAATGTGATGTGATTTCATTGAAATTTTTAGGGCTCTTAAGAGGCTTGACAGGGCAAATGCTGAAAGGATGGTATTCCTCACGGGAGAGTCTAGGACCGGAAGGCATAGTCTCACAATAAAGGGGTGCCAATTTAAGATTGCAATGCAGAGAAATTTGTTCCTAGGTTTGAGATTCATTGAATCTGTTCATCACAAAAAAGTTGAAGAAACATCATCCTTGTGTATATTTAAGGCTGATATTGATCAGTAGGGGAATTGAGGTAATAGGGAAAAGGCAGGAAATTTAACGGGAGGAATGTCGGAACAGCAATGATCCTATTGAGCAGTGGAGCAGGCTCATGGGGCCGAATGGCCTGCTCCTGTTCCTATTACTTATGGTTTAGGACCTGGAGCTATAATTAATCTGTTTCAATTTTCTCCGTTCCCCCGAAGTCGCTCATATTCTCCATTGCTATTCTTACATCAGCTACATTTATCGAAAGCAGATACAAGTGGAACATCCGGAAAAGTCTGTGCCTGGCATTACGAACCCAATTGAAGCAGATTATTCCGACTGGACACTGGCTAATGTCATATCTCAGCAGGGGGTCAAGAAGCTGGTGGTAGCTGAACCTTTTGGGAAGATGTTGCCGGTGGATGAATGCCTACCCGTGGGCGGCACGGTGGCTCAGCGCCTCACAGCGCCAGAGACCCGGGTTCAATTCCTGCCTCAGGCGACTGACTGTGTGGAGTTTGCACATTCTCCCCGTGTCTGCGTGGGTTTCCTCCAGGTGCTCCGGTTTCCCACAGTCCAAAAATGTGCAGGTTAGGTGAATTGGCCATGCTAAATTGTCCGTAGTGTTAGTTGAAGGGGTAAATGTAGGGGGATGGGTCTGCGTGGGTTGCGCTTCGGCGGGTCGGTGTGGACTTGCTGGGCCGAAGGGCCTTTTTTACTTACACTGTAAGTAATCTAATCTACCCATACAATAAACATCTGGTGGAAGTCACTCACACGTATCTGGGTGTTGGGGGATGGAGAGTGAGGGAGGCATCTGGTATAACAATGAAGAGAATGGCAAGAAGCATTCTAGCCTCTTCTTCGTAACTAGCATCGGTCAAGAAAAAAATGTAGAAATTGATTTGTCTGGCAATTCCCACAGTAGAGATGTTTCCTGATGAGTAGTTGTCTTGGTCCAACCCACAAAAGCAGGAGGTAAATAGATGTTCAGAGATGAGATGCAGATCTAAAACATTGGACCTATCCGTTACCCTTGATTGACTGATTTTTTTTGTCAAACTCACTTTATTTCTCCACGCATCAAGTACCTAAGTCGGGTCCCAGCTGTGCGTGTTTTTTTGAGGGGTACGAGTTACGTTCCTTGTTTTAGTCCTACTCTGATCCCTGTCTATGACTCTTCCTCAAGGTTCCCTCGACTATACCTGCTTACGCATTGATTCCTGCAGGATTCCCATCATTACCCCAGTTTCTCCATCTCTGAGTGCCTTCTCCATACTGTTCTGATGATGTCACCTTCCACCAGAGTGTCTCCAACATCACTTCCTTTTTCCCTCAAACGTATATTGTAATTGGCAAGGTCCTCAGTCGTGTCCAATGCATCTCTTGCACTTCTGCCCTCATCCCTTTTCCTCCGTCCTAGAACAGCAATCCATTTCCCCTTTCATTCATTGCCATCTTGTCAGTTTTCACATGCAAAGGACCATCCTCCGACATTTTTATCATCTCTAGCAGGATGCTATCACTAAACACATCTTCCCTTCCTTCCATTGTCAAGTGGAACGGTCCCCTCTGTGACAGCATGGTATCCTGTTCATCACTCCCCCTGATACCTTCCCATACAATCACAGAGTGTTACACTTTGCATTCACTACCTCCACCCTCACTGTACAAAGCCCTAAATGCACTTTACAGTTAAAGCAGATTTTCACGTGTACTTCTTTCTATCCACTCCACTTGTTTCGCTGGTGACAATGTAATCTCCTTTATGGAGACCAAACGGCGATTACGTCACCACTTTGCACAAAACTTCCGCTCTGCCCATAGCAATCACCACCCGATCTCTGGGTTACCTGCACATGCTAACATTTCTGTCCTGTGACAAGCTCAAGGAAAAGCACTTCATTTACCCTTTCAGCATTATACAGTGTCTAGAACCCAATATTAAATGCAATAATATCAGAATTTTTTTTATATTTCAAAAATATACTTTATTCATAAAATACTTTAATGGTCTGTACAGTTGGACATGCCATACATATGTAAACATTCCATTTGTTTGCATACCAAAAACAGAGTAATTATTCCTATTTACAGGTCTGTATGATTACATTTTTAGCTGAGGCGTCAGCAGAGCCCAAATGACTGCGTGGGCCCCCTGTTCTTCTTTAGGCAGGCAGGTGTTACACGGTGGTCTTTCCCCACTGCGCCTTGGCGGCAGTTGCCCCAAGCTTCAGCACGTCCCTCAACACGTAGTCCTGGACCTTGGAATGTGCCAGTCTGCAAAGCTCAGTCAGGGTCAACTCCTTCAGCTGGAAGATCAATAGGTTTTGGACCGCCCAGAGAGCGTCCTTCACCAAGTTGATGATCCTCCAGGCACAGTTGATGTTCGTCTCGGTGTGTGTCCCAGGGAACAGGCCATAGAGCATGGAGTCCCGCGTCACGGTGCTGCTCAGGACGAACCTCGACAAACACCACTGCATTCCTCTCCAGACTTCAATAACGTCAGAAACTTATTAGATGATATCTGTTTTCCAGTTTTCCAGCAACCTCTCTCTCCCCACCCATCCTCACAGCTTTGTCTTGTTTACATTCCTCTCAGTAGAGGTGACCTAGTATCTCACTTTCACATCTTGCTTTAGATCCATTTTTCATGTATTTTTGTCTTCCACCAAGATTAATAACACTTTTAGTTTTTACACTGGGCCTCTATACTATATGTTTCTGTTACCTCTCCTCCGCCTGTGTTAAATATGTAAAAGAACCCATTTTAAAACATCTTGCAGTACTGAAGAAGAATTATACTGAACCCGAAACATTAACTCATGTTTCACTCTCCACATGTGCTGCCAGGCTTGCTGAGGATCTCTGTGTTTGTTTCAGATTTCCAGCTCCACAGATATAAAACCAAGAAATGTGGATGCCAGATACCTGAAACAAAAGCAGAAATTGCTGAGAAGCTCTGGCAACATCTGCAATGTAGTGGCACACAGGGACCTTGGAGTTCAGGTGCACGGTTATCTGAAAGTGGAGTCATATGTAGACAGAGCAGTGAAGAAACTCTTTGGCACACTGGCCTTCATCAGTCAGGGCATTGGGTATCGAAGTTGGGATGTTGCAGTTGTATAGGACGTTGACGAGGCTGCACTTGGAGTGATGTGTTCAGTTTTGGTCACCTTGCTAAAGGAAGGACATTATTAAAATAGAAAGAGTGCAGAATAAATTTAGAAGGAAGTTGCCAGGACTCCAAGGCCTCAATTATAGGGAGAGGTTGAACAACCTAGGACTTTTGTCTTTGCAGTGTAGGAGACTGAGGGGGTTCTTATAGATGTATGGAGAGGAATCTACTGAGAGGAATGTAAACAAGACAAAGCTGTGAGGGTGGGTGGGGAGAGAGAGGTTGCTGGAAATCTGGAAAACAGATATCATCTAATAAGTTTCTGATGTTATTGCATTTAATATTGGGTTCTAGACACTGTATAATGCTGAAAGGGTAAATGAAGTGCTTTTCCTTGAACTTGTCACAGGACAGAAATGTTAGCATGTGATCATAAGGGACATGGATAGGGTGAATGCACTCAGTCTTTTTCCCCAGGGTCAGGGAAACAAGGACTAGAGGGCATCAGCTTAAGTTTAAAGGGGAAAGAACACAAGGGAACCTGAAGAGCAATATTTTCTACACAGAGGTTGGTATGCATAAGGAATAAGCTACCAGCGGAAGTGGTAGAGGTGGGTACCTTAACAACATTTAAAAGGCATTTGGACCAATACATGATTGGGAAAGGATTAGAAAAATATGGGCCAAGTGCACCAAAATGAGGTTAGTGTGGATGGACGTTTTGGTCAACATGAACCTATTTGGACCAAGGAGCCTGTCTCTGTGCTGTGGACTGTCTGACTCGATGACTCTTGATGACCTCCCATGCACAAAGCTGTATTGACTTCTCCAAATCAAATCCTGTCCTTCCAAATGCATATATATTATATCTCTCAAACTTCTCAATAAGTTACTTATCACAGATGTTATTCTTACTGGTCTTCTTTGCAGCCCTTCTTGAATAAGAGCACAACATTCACTCCCCTTCAGTTTTCAGGGACCTTACCCGTGGCTAACGATGATACAAAAATAACAGCCAGGGCCCCTGCAAATTCTTCTTTAGCCTCTTGCAGAGTTCTTGGATATTTCTGGTCAAACCAGGAGATTAATCAACCTTCATGTAGTCTAATACACCCAACACCTTCATTATTGTGATACAGACTGTCTCCAAGATATCACCTTTAACTTCATCAATTTCTCAAGTCTTCATGTCTTTCTCTACAGTTATCACAGAAGAGAAATATTTATTGAGGACCTTGCCCATCTCCTATGGTTTCACACATCCATGTCTACTTTGGTCCATGAAGGGTCCTATTCTCTCTCTAGTTATTCTTTCTTCCTTTAATATACTTGAAGAATCTCTTTGGATTCATCCTAAGCTTCTCAGCCAAAGCTATTTCGTGCCCACTTTTTGCCCTCCTGATTTCTTTCTTCAGCAAACTCCTTTATCCACTATATACCTCCATGGATACCCTTGATGTCAGCTGTATCTGAGCCATACCTCCTTTTTTGGGGTCAAAGCCTCAATATTTCTTGTCATCCACGATTTCCTATTCTTCCCAGCCTTACCCATCACCCTCATAGGAACATACAGACCTTGAACTCTTGCTATCTCACATTTAAAGGCCTCCCCAGTTGCTGGAGGTCCCTTTGCCTGCAAACAGACTACTCCAATCAACCCCTGCAAGCTTCTGTCTAATTCCATCAAAATTCACCTTGTCCCAATTTGCAACTTGAACCTGTGGACCAGTATTGTCCCTCGCCATAACTATCTTAAAAATAATATAGCTATGGTCACTGGTCCCAGTGCTCCCCCAGTGTAACCTCACTGTTCTGCTCTATTTCCCCAGAGTCGGTCCAGTTTTGCTTCTTCCCGAGTAAGACTCTCTAAATACTGCTTGAGGAAACTTTCCTGAACACTCTTAACAAATTCAATTCCTGCTAAGCCTTGAATGTTATAACGGTCTCAGTCTATGTTATAAAAATTAAAATCCCGTATTATGACAACCCAATTGCTTCTGCAACTGTCCCCAGACTTCCTGCATATTTGATTCTCTAATTCCCATAAACTATTTGGGGGCCGATAGTACAACACCGATGACGTCACCATCCCGTCTTTATCGTAGCTCCACCCACAAAGCCCCACTGGATGGTCCTACAGTTACTTTTTCTCTGATTGCTGCAGCGATACTCGCTTTAATCAAAAATACATACCCCCTCCTTCCACCACCTCTGTCCCGCCAAAAACACTGTACTCTGACACATTAAACTGCCAGTCCTGTCCCTCACTTAGCCATGTGTCTGTAATGGCTATAATATCCCAGTCCCACGTACCTATTCACGCTCTGAGTTCATCGGCCTTACCTGTCAGCCCTCTTACATTGAAACAGATGTGATTTCATGCAACAGACTTTCTTCACTCCCCTTCATGTTTCAGCCTGACCTGTCTCTCTCAATGTATATATTTCGGATTTTTCTGTTGGTTTGCAATTGACCTTGTCAGTTTAGATCAAAATATATACATTCCGTTTTTATAGTGTCTGTGATGATACAACATCATTATTTTTCTATCATTGACCGAGTACAGTCTTGTCAAAGTATGGTGGATTTGGCAAAAAAAAGTGCTTCCGCTTTGCAACAAATATATGGCTCACGGACTATAGTCACGCATCAACACACTGCACCACGGCATTTAGGAATAGATCGTAAATTCTGGCTCGACCAACAACATCCATGTTTCTATGGACATTTTTTTAAAATGAAAAGAATGGTTGTTCGTGTGGCCACAATTCTAAAAGGTTCTTATTCATGTTGCACTGTTGCATTCAGAATGTTTTAAGAAAGGGCAAGTGGGAGCAGGGTTCTAAAGTTGAATGATCAGTCATGTTCATATTGAATGGCTGAGCAGGGATTATGGCTGAATGGCTTATTTCGGCTAATCTTTTTTCTACTTTTGTTACCTTTAATAATTACCATCTATTTTTTGAGTTTAAGAGGAGCAAGGTTTTGTTTTGGAGCTCTATAAAACCCTGGTTAGACTACACTTTGAATATTGTGTCCAGTTCTTGCCGACTTATTATAGGAAGGATGAAGATGTTTCAGAGATGGTGCAGAGGAGATTTACCTGGATGCTGCCTGGATTGAAGGTTGTTTTATGAAGAGAGGTTGAGCGACTTAGGGCTTTTCACATGGAGAGAAGGAAGATAGGTGACTTGGTAGAGGTGTATAAGGTAATGAGAGGCATCTCTAGAGTAGATAGCCAGAGCCATTTCACCAGGGCAGAAATTGCTGTTACCAAAGGCCATGATTTTAAGGTGATTTGAGGAAGATGTGGGGAGTTGTCAGAGGTAGGTTCTTTTCCCAGAGAGTGATGGGTGCATGGAGTGCACTGCCACTAATGGTAGTAGAGTCAGAGACATTAGGGACATTTAGGCAACTGCTGGACAAGCACATGGACGACAGTAAATTGAGGGGTGTGTAGGATAGATTGATCATAGATTAAGGTAAATGCTCGGCACAACATCGTGGCCGCAGGGCCTGTACTGTGCTGTACTGTTCTATGTTCCATCTTCTATTGTGTCCTCTTGTTTTCCACATTTCCATTGCTCGAAACATTCATTTCTTCTTTAATGTGTTAAACCTTGCATGTGTTAGATGGGCTTTACCAAATTCTACTTTCTGTGCCCAAGACAACCAGTATAGTTACTCATGACTGTCTAATTAACTGATAACGTTCAGCTCGGAAAACAGTTTTATAAAGCTCGTTTATGCTTTGGCGAATGGCATGAAAATGTTATTACATTTTGGATCACAAAATTAGATGCAACCATTCGAATTGACAGCTACAGTAATTGAAAGTGCTATTGAAGATTTGGTGGAAAAGGGAAGAATTGATATAGTTGGATTATTGGGACAGTTCTGGGAAACATGGGATGTTTTAAAATCCGTTGCATCTGAACTTCAACAAGACCACCCTACCGCAGTAGGGGATGTTTTAGTGCTGATAGCGCACAATATGATAAAGATGCATACGTACCATAGTTGATGATGCCCAGGTCAGTGTAGAAGAAAAGCCAAGCCAGTCTTACACGTAGAGCAGATGTGGTCAAGTTAAGACACAGGTGAGTTCAGAAACTTCGGTAACATTTTTTTCAATGCATCTCTAACGAGTAAGGCGGGTTAGTTAATGGAGAAAGTAAGGACTGTAGATGCCGGAGATCATAGTCGAAAAGTGTGGCGCTGGAAAAGCACAGCAGGTCAGGCAGCATCCTAGGAGCAGGAGAATTGACGTTTCGGACATAAGCCCTTCATCAGGAATGTTAAGGGAGCTGACTAACACAGTGAATGTGACAACACTGTTATCACGATAACATGTTTGATAGAGGGGTAGCACTGGCTGCTCAGTATTCCATGTCACATAATCTTCAGGGAAAAATTGAAAGAGCTGGTGATTTCGCATATTTATCAAAGATCCAATAAGCGCAATGAGGAGAAAATGTATCTTAAGTGGGTTTCTTAATTAAGGCCATATGGTTAGAGCTTTGCAATAAACAGGGGCAATCACATTTGTTATGCGCGTACGAGTGACCCCAAACAGTCATGCAGAGATAGTGTCAAGTATGTCAGCAAATGTTCGAGAAGTGTAAACATAACATAACAATACCAGGAAGGAAACTCAAATTCTCAACTTGAACAGACAAAATCCAGCAAGCCTTCGCGAGTGTAAGAGTGATTTTTCAAGTCAACAAGTAAAAAGTCGGTCAAGAGAGCGGCTGGTATTCACTTGAAAACAACGGAATTCGGAGGCGGATAGGTCCGTTGAACCAGCATCTTCATGACCAGATTGATCCATTGGTATATCAGCAGTTTCCTTCACACTGGACAGCTAAATATCTTTACATCCGTATGGATACAGCAGTGAGCCAACTGACTGGAGAGTTACCTGAATCCATTCCAAGATTGGATAAAAGGCATGAGTCACCTGCCATGTCTTACACGAACTCTGTATTTCAACTGATAGCTCTCTTACATTGTCTTCGGGAGTGATGAATTTTGAACGGTGTATTTGATCATGCATGGTTATAAATTTAGTGGGAAATAGTAGAGTAACTAGTTGTTATTTAAATGTAAACAAGAAACTGATAGCTGGAGAACAGAGGGACTTGGGAGTGCTTGCAAAAGAATAAGATAAAGCTCACATTCAAGTTCAATGGGCTGCGGCTAATCGAGCGGGCAACAGAAATATCAGCTGCTATTTCAAAAGGAATTGATCAGTAGGGATTTATCCGCCTCCAATTCCATTTATTTCTCCAACAAATTTTTCTAATATTACAGATTTGCTTTAGTTTCTCCCTTTCATTAAACTTGCTGTTCCTCATTATTTGTAGAACGACGTTATTCGTGTCTTCCATTTTGATGACAGCATCAAATTGCAGACTTAGTTTGTCAGCCATTGGCTGTCATGATTTTCCTCGTTTTTGGCTGTAAGAGACGTAAAGTCATTTTCAGCATTATTTTGTAATCTTTAGAATGTTTCACAATCAGTTTTTATGTTCTGTGCAAGCTTACACTCATTCCATTTTCCCCTTCATAATGAATTCCTTGGTCAATCTCTATTCACTTCTATTATTAACCCTCAGATTGTTTCTTTTTGCTATTTTCTGGCCTAATAACCTCAAAATTGTGTGTAATCAAAAGGTGTGTTGCTCTCTTATCAAAACTCTTTCTTTGAGGAGCATGATGTGAACCAATCAGAAATCGAGATTATGATACATTTCGCGAATCCTGGCGGGACCAGAGAGATCGCCAAAGCTGCACGTCATTTTATTGCCCTAACCCCTCCATCCCGTACATACAGGAAATCAGAGAGAGAGGACAAGCATTTCATAACACCGAGAAAATTAAAATAACACCGTGCTGATACATTCAAGCAGCTTCCAGGCACACTGGCAGTTTTAGATAGTTATTGGAGGAATATTGTGCTCGATTTCAAGCTGATTCCACGAATTTGCAATCACATCAAAGGCTGTAATTATAGTGGGACGATTGAAAATCTGGCAGAGCTTCGAGAGATTCTTCAGATGAATGCACTGACATGAGAATGTCAACCAAGCTAGGACGTAGCCTTGAATATGGCTTGAAAATTTTATGGGACTCTCCTAATCAGCAATGCTTTAGAAATAGACATACTAATAAATGATTCCTTGCGGCTATCAGTTCAGTCTGCACCTGTTTATTTAAACTTTAAACTCGTCTCCAGTGCCCTCCGGATTGACGGAAATGCACCAAGTTAACGTTGACAAACATGGGTTCGAAAGATAACTGTGATACAGTCACTGACTTTCTGCACATTAAGTCACAGCGAATGCATATTTGAAGCTGCGCCTTGTGTGTCAAAAAAAATGTTAAACGATGTATTTTTGAAAATGTGTTCTTTAATAAGATGTGGTCATTGTCCACAGGCTAGCATTTGTTGTCCGTTCCAACGTTCCCTTTAACTTTCAGGCTCGGAAGTCATGAAAGGGAGTAAATATCCAATCTATTGTTGTACACATGGAGTCACATGTAAGTTAAAACCAGAGAGGGCGATCTCGTTACTTCCATCAAGTTTCTCAGCATAATGCAGAACTTATTGAACAATGTTTTTTTTAGATTAGATTACTTTACAGTGTGGAAACAGGCCCTTCGGCCCAACAAGTCCACACCGACCCGCCGAAGCGCAAACCACCCATACCCCTACATTTACCCCTTACCTAACAGTACGGGCAATTTAGCATGGCCAATTCACCTAACCTGCACATCTTTGGACTGTGGGAGGAAACCGGAGCACCCGGAGGAAACCCACGCAGACACGGGGAGAATGTGCAAACTCCACACAGTCAGTCGCCTGAGGCGGGAATTGAACCCGGGTCTCTGGCGCTGCGAGGCAGCAGTGCTAACCACTGTGCCACCATGCCGCCCACAATGTTCTATTTCCAATTTTGAAATATTCTAAAAAATATGCAAAGTAAATATTCCATCCCACGTTTAAATTCAGCTCTGAATTTCCTCTGTGTTCCTGCATAAATAAAAGGGTTGGTGAGGCAACACAAGAACAAAAGCATATATCCGGCTTCTTCCAGAACAAACCCTGACTTACTGAAATCAGAATCTGAGAAATAAGTAACCTTGGCAATTCGTACATAGAGAGTCGTTACTATAAACAACAAATACAAGAAGATGAAACTGCCGGAGATGGCGAAGAGTAAAATAATTGACTTTTTCCGCTTGTCTATTTCTCGATCACTTGGATTGTCTCCATTTCTCAGGGCCCGGATTCTTCTGCGGGCCCTGTTGGCCGCGAGAATGTAGCTGACTGTCAGAGTATTGAATAACAAAATCAGAATAAAGGGGAGAAAGGGATTTAAAATGCAACGAATCAAGTCATAGACAACCCATGCAGATGAAATGTAAAATGTTGATTTTACGTTGCAGAACCAAGGTACATTATTCAATATGTAAACAGGTTCATACACAAAATATGCAAAGGAGTTTTTAACACATGTAAACATAATCAAAATTCCTATGACATAAGCTGCCATCTTTTCAGTGCAATATTTTATTTTCAGCTTTTGGGAGCAAATTGCCAGGAATCGATCAAAGGTGAAAGCGACCGTTAACCAGGCAGAAGTATCTATCGCAGCCGAATTTAAAGCCATACGGAAACTGCAAATTGGTGTGATAGATAGGAAAGTGAACGGGAAATAAATCCCAGCAATCTTGTTTAATATCACAGCCGTGACCATTACCAGGAGATCCGTCACTGCCATGGACAACAGGTAACAAGTAACACATTCTGACAGACCACATTTTCTTTGAGACAGGATCACAGTCACTGCCAGATTAGCTGGAATAAAGAGAGAGAGAGGATGAGACACGTGGCTAAACAGAAAACACAGCAAAATCCAAGAAAGAACATTCGGAAGTCTGAAACACAATTGACAATTTATATGTCAGGAAATTATTACACCAAATTCTAAAGTGGGTAATTAGTAAAATAATCAAGAAAAGTGTAGAAATCAAATAGAACAGCTATATGAATGATATTGGGAGGTGCATGGGGACACCACTGCCTGGAAGTTCCCCTTGGTGAAACTATTTTTTTTTACTGTTGCTTTCTTAAAGTCCTGGAACACCTTCCCCTAACAGCACTGTGGGTGTCCAACACGCATGATTGCAGCAGGTCAAGAAGGCAACTCAAGGCTACCTTCGCCTGAGCCACTTGAAATGGTAGATAAATGTTTACTTTATCAGTTGCAAACACATTCTGTGAATAAATAATTGAAGAGGCTCATTACAATTAAATGTTGCAGACTTATTCAGTTTCCAGCATGTCAATAGTCTAAATGCTGAAAATAATCCACCGACATTGCAGACGAAATGTTTGGGAGCATGGAAATGTAAACCTTTCTCTTTGGGAATCACATTCACTCTGGGATAGTGCTCCTAAATTGTTGAATTGGCAGATGATGAGCTTTCATTGAGAAGAATATCCTGCTCTAATATAGCTCTTCCATGGTACTACAGTGCACTGTCAATATAAAATGTGAATCATACTAAGTTAGATGAAGTGAAATAAATACAACTGATACAAACCAGAGCTTTCACAAATTATTGATGTTTGTATAATAAGATGAAGCTGCTCCTTTAACAAGGTTATACTGTCCTTGGCTTTTTTCCACAGCAGTTGTAAATGACATAGGCTCTGAAAAGTTGCGGGTCAAAGGGTTTTAGGGGCAATTTGTTTACAGCTATCAGATACAGAAGGCTTTCAAGTTAAAAACAAAACACTTGTATAAGGAAAAGGAGTGGCCAGTTCTCCCTGCTCAGGGTAGACTGGGTTGGTTTTTCTTTTAGCGGTAGTAATATGGAAAAGCTGCTAGACCCAAAAGCAAGTCCGGGCTGGTACTCTGTCTCTGACTTCTATTCTATAAGAATTTGTTTGATTTTACCGTTTGTGCCAAGGGGTGTTTATGGGGATTGTTACAAGTATCTGAAACAGCATCATTAAGTTGGGATAGTTTGTTGGGTTTTTGAATAGGATAAGTTATTTGGTATTCTGTTTTCTGTTCTTTGTGTGTCATACAGTAACCTTGTAGATAAATTCTGTTTTGTTTAACACTAAGTGGTTTGACCAGCTGATTCTCTCCTGGAATACCCACTTGACACCTGCTTAAAACAGTTAGCAATGCTATGGCTGGGGCTACCTTCTTGAAATGTTTTGAGGGGTCTGGCCTGGTCCATAATTGATTGGGAGTTCATCCAGGATTTGTTCTGTACTTCCAAATTAGGAATCAGCTTGTTGGACGCGAAGGCAGCGAGTCATAGGTAGTAGTGTCTTTTGTTCTGGGTATTGAAATTGGTTGGTTTAGCAATGGGATAGCAATGGCTTTTCAGTCACCAAGAGTTTTCTGTGGTTGGAAGAAGTGACCTTGGAGTTTTACAAAAGCTGGTTAAGGGCAAGCTGCTGGAATGAGAAGACAAGCTGGGGTGGAAGCTGCCTCCTTCCATGAGGAAAGGAGAGATAATTACAGCAATAGCTCAGCATTTGAATTTTCTGGAAACATCGTAAGAATCTTTAGAGATGCTAAAATTCAATTGAATATGAAACAGCTTGAGTTAGAGGCAAAAGACACAGATTAACGATTCAAAGCAGAAGAGAGAGAAAAAGAGAGAAAGTTTGAAGTTCAGAAATTGGCACTTAGATAGGAGTTCAAAAATTTACTTTCTGAAGTAGGGAGAACTCATGTAGAAGAGCAGAGAGTTAAAACGGCAAGATCATCAGCTGAAATGGCTGATGGTTATGAGTTGGTCCATGAAGCAAAGTTTCACATCCATAATCAATTTCAATTCATAAGGGATAGAAATTGGCTAAAAGAGAAACCCTCGCGTGGAAAGGGAAAGGTAGATCTCGGTGAAGATCATTAGGGCAACTTACCACAGGGTGTAAAGGAAACCCTTGAAGGGACAGAGGAGCTAAAAATCTCTTTGTCTTTCACTGTAATAAAGTAAGCCACATGAAATCTCACTGTTGGTGGGCTGGGAGAAACATGATGATCCAGTGAATTTTATTGGAGTGGTAACAGAAAGCACAGTGGAAGATAGAAAGCTGCACCAGAGTGTAACCAACGGAGGTTGGTAAGGAGGAAGTGGCAGATCTTCTGAAATCATATACCTGCTAAAGTAAGGTTTACTCACATAAGCCAGGAGCAGCATGTAAAGAGGTATATTAAGAGTCATAGAATCCTCTCAATCTGTAATGCTGAAAGATAAGGAGATATGTACTTCTGAAGGACTATTGCCAGAAGAGATACTAGTAACAGGAATTCACGGTGATTGAAAAAAAGGGCTCAACTATGGAAAGTGAGGTCAGAGTGTGCAGTGAATAGTGGAGAATTCATGGTAGGAGTACTGGACAAACTCTCAGCACCAGGAATACAAATTGTCCTGCTAATGATATAAATGGTTCACTGGTAGGAGTGCTGACTACTGTGGTTGAAAAACCAGACAATTGAACTATTGCAGGACACACATCCTGGGATTTTTCCTGACTGTTTGGTAACGAGGTCACAAAGTAACCAGTTGAAACAGGAGAGATCAAAGAGTACAGATAAGAACTTTGACGTGGAATTAGCAGAGATGCTGATGATCAGATGGTTGAGACAAACCAGGAGTAGATATATGACAATGCAGACAGCTTTAGCTCAGATAAATTAACTGCAATGCAGCAGAAAGGAGAAAATTAAAAGCAGTTGGATCAAAAGGCATACACAGAAAAGAATTCAAACATATCCATGAATGTTATTACCTTAGAAATGATATCTTAATGAGGAAATGGAGACCATCAAATATTCAGGCAGATGAGAAATGGCCAGAAGTTCATCAAGTTGTATTGCCAGTAAGGTATAGGAAGGAGGTGTTAGGTGGCAGTGCTAGGCAGGGAGCAGATGGTGAACACAAAGAGACTGGTGCTCTGAGGTGCATTTGTTTTCACGCAAGAAGTGTAGTAGGTAAGGCAGATTAACTTATGGCTTTGATTAGTATCTGGGAGTATGATGTTATTGTTCTTACTGAGACTTGTTTGAGGGAAGGGCATGATTGGCATCTAAATATCCCAGGATATCGATGCTTCAGGTGGGATAGAGAGGGAGGTAAACGGGATGGAGGTGTTGTATTACTGGTCAGAGAGGATATCACTAGGCACTCTGGACGACTCGAGCAGTGAGACAATATATGCAGAGTTCAGAAATAGCAAGATCACTGTAACAATGTTGGGGCTGTACTACAGGCCTCCCAACAGTGAACATGAGTTAGAGGTACAAGTATGTGAACAGATTATGGAAAGATGTAGAAGCAACAGGGTGCTGATGATGGGAAATTTTAATTTTTTCAACATTGACAGGGATTCACTTAGTTTTAGAGGTTTAGATGGAGCAGAATTTATTAGGAACATTCAAGAGGGTTTCCTAGAGCAGTATGTTAATAGCCCAACTTGGGAAGGGGCCATACTGGACTTTGTTTTGGGGAATGACTCTGGCCATGGTTGAATTTTCAGTAGGGGATTACTTTGGGAAGAGTGATCACAATTCTGTAAGCTTTATTCTGTAAGCTCTTCTGAAAGGAAGAGCACTAAACTGGGGGAAGGCCAACTATATCAAAATTCGGCAGGAACTAGGGAATGTAGATTGGGAAAAGGTGTTTGAAGGTAAATCCACATTTGGTATGGGGGAGGCTTTTAAAGTTAGGTTGATTAGATTGCAGAAGACACATGCTTCTCTGAAAATGAGGAATAGAAATGCCAATATTAAGGAACCATGGATGACACGTGAAACTTTGAGACGAGCGAAGAAGAAAAAGGAAGCAGACATAAGGTTGAGGTGATTAAAGACAGATGAAGCTTTGGAAGTATATCAGGAATGTAAGACCAATCTGAAACAAGGAAGAAAGAGGGCTAAAAGTGGTGATGAGACATCTTCAGCAAACAGGGTTAAGAAAAATCTCAAAGCATTTTATTCATAAATAAGAAGGAAGAGAGTAACTAGAGAAAGGGTTGGCCCACTCAAGGACAAAGGAGGAAAATTATGCATAGACTCAGAGAAAATGGGTGAGATTCTAAACTCATCGATATTCACAGAAAATGATTAAATAGAGCTGGGGAGTTGGCTAGACAGCATTTAAAAGTATTGCAGCATACAATGAAACAGGAAGCAGACAAGAAATAAAAGAAAAATCACAATTTTGCTATCAGTGATGAAGTTTTGGTGTTACTTCCAGTAATAGATGAACCTGGACCTTATGGTTTTATGGACCTTATGAAGTTGAAAGAAATGTAAGTGGGGTGAATGACTTGATAAGGACTCCAGACAGGAAGCAATCTCACAGAGAGTTTCATGTGAATGTGGTCAAAAGTTATTTTGACAGAAAAGGAAAGCAAGAGGAAAAGGTGTTAATGATTGCAACACAGAAGGAAGAACCAAGTTCAGAGGATTCTGAATTGGATATTCCTCAAATTAAATTGTACAATAAGGAAAAATTGGGATAAATTATTGAGTTACCTTCCCATGAAAAATTGAAATGGCTTGAAAGTGTGTTTCCTATCACATGGGGAGATAAGTGGAAATTAGCTGGGAAGTACTAACCTAATTATGTATGATGTAGATACAGGAGATGCTGTTCCAATTAAGCAACATCCTTATAGGCATAACCCTTTAAAGTTGGCACAGGTTCAAAAGGAGATTGTATGCTCCAAGTCAACGTAATTAAAGTGAGTTCCAGTGGCTGGAGCTCACCCATAAAATGGTGCCCAAACCAGATGGTACCCAATAGTTATGTGTGGACTATCGCAAAGTCAATGCAGTTACAAAGACTGAAGCATATCTGATTCTGCGTTTGGAAGACTGTGTTGATGTATCTTTGTCATAAATATCGAAGGAAATGTTGGGTTTGTAATGCTGAATGGACAGTATCAGTTTAAAATCATGCTGTTTGGTATAAAAAAATGCGCCAGCCACATTTCAGTGATGAACCAATAAAGTCACTGCCACATTACCCAACTGTGTTGTATATATCAATGAACTGGTGATTTTTAGTCACACAAGAAAGGAACATTTACAACTTTTGTCAGACTTGCTCGATCCACTTCGGAAGGCAGGCTTGGTGATAAACCTGGCTAAAACTAAATTTGCCGAAAGCCAAGTCACCTTCCTGGGTCATGTTATTGAACACGGACAAGTGGGCCCACGGGATGCAAAAACAAAGGTAACTGTGGAGTTTCCCATACCAATAACGAAAAAGAGCAGTACTGTGGCTCCTGGGATTGAGTGGATTTAACCAAAAGTGGATGTCCCAAGTTTTAGCAGTATGGATGTCTACTCACTGAAATGCTAAAGAAGAGCAAAAGGTTTCAGTGGATAGTGGGCTATCAGAAAGCAATTGACAACTTGAAAGCTGCGTTAACCACTGCCGAGTATTAGCCACACCTAAGTATGCAAAGCCATTTAAGGTGGCTATCGATGTAAGTGATGTGGGTCTCAATGCTATGCTGTTTGCAAGAAGAAGAAGTGAAGATAGAAAGACCTATCAGATATTTCTCCAGGAAGATGAGGATTCATCAGCAGAAATATTTGAAGGTTGAGAAGGAGGCTTTGAGCTTTTTGTTGGCATTACAATGTTTCAGCATTTATGTTACTAGTAACATATCTGAGACAATCATCTACACTGATCATAACCAATTGAAGTTGCGGAGAAATTTAAGGACAAAAATGGCAGACTGTTTAGATGGTGCTTGTTGTTGCATCCATTCAGTATGAAAATTGTGCATGGGGCAGGTCGAGAAAACATGATTGCCGATGTATTGTTGAGACTCGAATGAGAATGAGAGGTGTTCAGTGACCGGAGTAAAACAAGGTGAAATAGAATTTAGTTATGATGTTTGCCTGTTTATAGTCAATGTAAAGCATATGTGAGTTTTATAGTACTAACAAATTTAAGGGGTTTTAAAATGAAGCCATAGTTGGATATTGATCATTTGTTTTTTTTTAAAAGGGGGAGGTGTGGTGAAGCTGCTCCTTGAACAACGTTATGCAGCCCTTGGTTTTTTTCAACAGCGGTTGTAAATGACACAGGGTTTTAAGGCCAATTTGTTTATAGTTAACAGATACTGGCTCAGACAGAAGGCTTTCAAGTTTAAAGAACGTGTATAATGAAAGGGAGTGGCCAGTTCTCCCTGCTAAGGGTACTCTGGCTTGTTTGTTTTAGCGGTAGTAATGTGGAAAAGCTGCTGAATCCGGAAGCAAATCCAGGCGGGTACTCTGTCTCTGACTTCTATCCTGTAAGAACTTGTTTGATTTTACTATTTGTGCCAAGGGGTGTTTATGGGGATTGTTGCTAGTATCTGGGACAGCATCATTAAGTTGGGATTGTCTGTTGGGCTTTTGAATAGGATAGATTGTTCGGTATTCTGTTTTCTGCTCTTTGTGTTTCATACAGTAATCTTGGTAAATTAATTCTGTTTTGTTTGAAACTAAGTGGTTTGACCAGCTGTTTCTCTCCTGGACTATGCACTTGACACCTTTTTAAAACAACGAACAAAGTTACAGCCTGGGCTACCATCTTGAAATGTATTGAGGGGTCTGGCCTGGTCCATAACAACAACACAAAGCATTGGAGAAAAAATAAACAAGGAAACTCACGGTGAGTTAACACATCAATAGCAACATTTTGTAATGCACAATATATCGTAGTTTTACCAGAGAAAGCAGTGGAAATTGTCCAGTTAAAAGCACATAAATTACACTATAATCTAACAGATATCATTTTAACCAAGCAAGAATTGACGGGAGATTAGTCTGATTCCATAATAAAGCTACCACCATACCACAGTAAATTTGCTTTCATTAATGCACAATAATACAAATAGAGCAACCAAATTTCATTTATATCGTGAATTACAATGATAATGTACTCACACTGACAATGAAATACTATAGTCAGCTTATATTTAAATTGCAAGATATTAGAAATAATTGGGACAATAATAAACTAAAACCGAGAAATTGTGTTTGATAGAAGAAGATAGAATATTGTTAAAGATGTGAAACGATGTAGATAATATGTTTGAAATATGCTGATGAATGGGAGGTAAGACTGTTAAAGAATGTAAATTATGTAATTGATGTTATCTGTTATTTTGACAAATACAATAAATGTTAATTTTAAATGACGAATTATTGTTGCTAAGGCAGAGCAATTATGATGGAGAAGGAACGTTATACAAGTAAAATTGAAGCAACCGGTTTGTTGGATGACTAGAATATACGCAATTAAATGAGAGAAAATACATTTGTAGTGCTGGGAGAAAAACACTGCCCTATAACAATGGAAGCAATGGTTTACTGATACATATGGTCCACACAGCTAATAAATGATTGCAACGTTTTACCTGGCACTCCAATAACTGCAATGGCTGGATAATAAATGGAAAACACTACACCTGATGGTATTCCATGCATTTCTGTTAGTATCTCTGATAGGGATGTGCACTGTCCAGAAATATTTCCAAATTTATGTCGATGTTGGGGCTCCAGGGAGTCAATTAGGACTGCGCATTTTTTAATTAATCAAATCTATTGAAACAGACAGGATAGTAGAGTTGCAATTTGGCTGTTGTTTATGTTTTTATTGTAGGTAACATTAATCAGGACAAAGAATAGAATATGCAGAATGATCTCTGACATGTATTTGTATTAAATGATAAATGCCTGGCTATTGGCTTTACGACAGACCAGTTGTCTTGTCTTCAATACTGACAAAGCTGATACATCGGATCATTCAAAGAAATTCAACCCAGGTTTACACTTGCATCGTTCTTATGATCCTGTAGGAACTAATTATGTTAAAATATGGCACTGTGCAGCAACATTTACAGCGCCATATATGCTTTTTTTCAGGAAGCACTAAAACCTAGTTCTTCATGAGTAAATTCAGTGCCGATGCACGCACGTTAGTATCATTATAGTTAAGTACCCGCCTAGTTTACCGTGACCAAAATCAGCACGTTATACTCGGTATCGACAGCTCAGCTTCTTTTGATCCAGTAAAAATATGCCAAGCCAACTAATCATATTCCGGGTATACATGTTCAGGTTTTTGCTCAAAAGCAGAAGTTGCTGGAAAAACTCAGCAGGTCTGGCAGCATCTGTGCAGAGAAATCAGTGTTAACATGTTGCTTCCGGTGACCCTTCTGAACTGGGAAAATGGCGAGTTTTTTTGCGGAAGATAAGGTGGGGGAGGGGATGAGGAGTAAAGATTGCTCAAAAGCAGAAGTTGCTGGAAAAACTCAGCAGGTCTGGCAGTATCTGTGCAGAGAAATCAGTGTTAACATGTTGCATCCGGTGACCCTTCTGAACTGGGAAAATGGCGAGTTTTTTTGCGGAAGATAAGGTGGGGGAGGGGATGAGGAGTAAAGATAGATGTGGATAGGGCTTAAAGAGAGAGAATGACAGTTGGACAGACAAATGAGTGATAACTGAAAGGTTACTGGAGTTACCATAAAAAGACGAGAAAATAAATAATTTGTATAATAAATTCTATTTGTAAAAGGAATCCGAATGTATTCCCGATGACTATTATCTCAAGTATAGAACTCCAAGGTGAAAATGCAGACTTTAGTAGGTTAGTGCAGAGGAGAAATGTGCGGAAGCACATCAGATTGTTTTGCCCATAGCAGACAAATAGGAAGTATTCCGGGTAACTCATGCATTACCAATAGAAGGTCATCTAGGAGTAAGAAACACTTAGACTAAGTTACAGAAACATTTTTATTGGCCTGGATTGCATAAGGATGTGGTTAAATTTTGCCAGACCTATCATACATGTCAAATGGTAGGGAAGCCATACGTAATAATAAAACCAGCATCGATGCAAAGACAACCGGAGAAAACAATGTTATTACATACTGCCCTTTTGGATTGGGGAATCAAATTCAGATGATGTGTAAAAATAGAATGGGGAAGACTAATACTATAGTGCATGAGGGTGATGTAGGGAATGTTGTTCCGATAAAAGAACACCCATACAGGCTTAATCCTCTCAAAGCAGAACAGATACAGAAAGAAGTAGAAGCAATGCTCCAGGAAGGCATCATCGAGCTGAGTCAGAGTGAATGGAGTTCACTTGTTATGTTGGTTCCAAAGCCTGGTCATACTCAAGAGTTATGAAAATTATCAGAAGGCCAATGCCATAATAAATCACACTCATACTCAATTCTATGGCCGGTGGATAATGTAGAAAAAGTTTGTGAGAAGATTTGTAGCTCGGGTGCTCGTTGCTGTGGTTCTGTTCGCCAAGCTGGAAGTTTTTGTTGCAAACGTTTCGTCCCCTGTTTAGGTGACATCCTCAGGGCTTGGGAGCCTCCTGTGAAGCGCTTCTGTGATGTTTCCTCCGGCATTTATAGTGGCCTGTCCCTGCCGCTTCCGGTTGTCAGTTTCAGCTGTCTGCTGTAGTGGCCGGTATATTGGGTCCAGGTCTATGTGTTTGTTGATGGAGTTTGTGGATGAGTGCCATGCTTCAAGGAATTCCCTGGCTGTTATTTGTATATCTTTGTAGCATCCTTAAACACAGGTTAGGTGCCGGAGGACTGGAGGGTTGCTCATGTTGTCCTCCTGTACAAGAAGGGTAGTAGGAATATTCCGGGTAACTGCAGACCAGTGACCCTGATGTCAGTGGTGGGAAAGTTGTTGGAAAAGGTACTGAGTGACAAAATCTCTTTATATTTGGAAAGGAATGGGCTTATCAGTGATAGGCAACATGGTTTTGTGCAGGTGAGATCGTGCCTTGAGGAAGTGACCAAGTTGATAGATGAGGAAGGGCTGTAGCTGTCATATACATGGACTTTAGTAAGGCATTTGATAAGGTTTCCCATGGTAAACTAATGGAGAAAGTGAAGTCATATGGTGTGCAGGATGTTCTAACTAGCTGGATAAAGAACTAGTTGAGCAATAGGGGACAGAGTAGTAGTTGAAGGGAGTTTCTACAAATGGAGAAAGGTGACCAGTGGAGTTCGACAGGGATCATTGCTGGGGCCATTGTTGTTTGTGATATACATAAATGATTTGGAAGAGGGCACTGTTGGTATGATCAGCAAGTTTGCAGATGACATGATGATTGGTGGAGTAGTAGAAAGCATAAGGGACTGTCAAAGAATACAGGAGAATATAGACAGACTGGAGAGTTGGGTGGCAAAGTGGCAGATGGAGTTCAATCCAGGCAAATGTGAGGCAATGCATTTTGGGAAGTCTAATTCTAGAGCGAATTACACAGTAAACGAAACAGCCTTGGGAAAGTTGATGAACAGAGAGGTCTGGGAGTTAAGGTCCATTGCGCCCTGAAGGTTGCTGCACAGGTGGATAGAGTGGTCAAGAAGGCATATGGTATGCTTACCTTCATCGGATGGGGTACTAAGTATAAGAGCTGGCAGGTCGTGTTAAAATTGTACAAGACATTGGTTTGGCCACATTTAGAATACTGTGTACGGTTCTGGCTGCCACATTATCAAAAGGTGTGGAGGCTTTGGAGAGGGTGCAGAGAAGGTTTACGAGGATGTTGCCTGATTTGGAAGGTGCTAGCTATGAAGAGAAGTTGAGCAGGTTAGGATTGTTTTCATTAGAAAAAAGGAGATTGAGGGGGAACCTGATTGAGGTCTACAAATTCATGAAGGGTATAGTCAGGGTATATAGATATAAGCTTTTTCCCAGGGTGAAGGATTCAATAATGAGAAGACATGCTTTCAAGGTGAGAGGTGAACAAGGGGATATACGCGGCACGTACTTTACACAGAGGGTGAAAGATACCTGGAACACGTTGCCAGCAGAGGTAGTAGAGGCAGACATGGTAGATTAATTTAAGATGCATCTGGACAGATGCATGAGTAGGTGGGGAGCAGAGGGATGCAGATGCTTAGGAATTGGGTGACAGGTTAGACAGTACATCTGGATCGGCTTAGGCTTGGAGGGACAAAGGTTCTGTTCCTGGTCTGTAAAGTTTCTTTGTTCTTTCTACTTATATTAAAGGATAGACTTACTCTGTGGCTACTGGCCACTACCCACTACCTTTGTTAGAGTGAGCAAAAGACGTTTCTGCATTTGTAAATCCAAATGGGTTATATCAATTCTCTAATCTAATAAAATTCCAAGCGATGCCCTTTGGAATGAAGAATACACATTTCAAAGGGTTTTGAGAAGATTTGTAGCTCACATTGAGGTTCTAGATGTACGTTTGCTCGCTAGGTTTTCAACGAACCTTCCAGCTCACTGAGCAAACCGGCATTCACATTTCAAAGATGTATAAATATAGTTGTAGCAGGATTTACAAATTGTTCCATCTATGTCGATAATACAGTGATAGTTAGCTATGTGTGGAAAGATCACATGATGCGTTTGGCAGAGATCTTTGAAATATTGCAGAAACAGCATTTGTCCTAAATTTAGAAAACATCTGAATTTTCGAAGACAGAAGCGACATTCTTGGGAAATAACATCAGACATGGAAGGATGACCCAGAGGAATGTAAACACAAAGGGCAATCGAGGAATTTCCACAACCATCTTCAAAGAAAGAGGTGCTTCAATTTTTGCAACTGATCAGATTCTGCTGGAAGTTTGTTCCAAACTTCAACAGCTCTAGATTTGCTGAAGAGGAATGTGAGATTTAGGTGCACACAACAAGGCCAGCAGGCATCTAAGAATTTAAATGTCAAATTATCCACCACTCCAGTTTTAGTTACACCAGATTTTTCTGAACCATTTAAAGTCACGATCAACACCAGCGATATAGGGATTGGAACTCGACTGATGCAGGAAGATCATGACAGAATTGAAAGGCCAATTGGATACGTTTCAAAGAATCTCAGTAAACATCAGTGAAAATACTTCACCATTGAACAAAATTATTGACTTTTTTCTTGACCCGACAACATTCTAATGGTTATGTGATGAACAATGTTTCAAAGATAGTTGTGAAAATGGACCACAATCCTGACACTTTTTTGGGAAGTTAAAGTCGCACAACACCAGGTTATAGTCCAACAGGTTGAACTGGAAGCACTAGCTTTCAGAGCGCTGCTCCTTCATCAGGTGGTTGTGGAGTACACAATTGAAAGACACAGAATTTATAGAACAAATTTACTGTGTGATGTAACTGAAATTATACATTGAAAAATACCTTGGTTGTTTGTTAAGTCTCTCATCTGTTAGAATGACCATAATAGTTTCACTTCTTTCATATGTAAATCACAAAACTATTTTAAAAAAAGTTACACTCTCAAATTAACTATTACAATTGGCGTCAGCCAGATAATATGTTGAAGATGTTAGCCCCCAGTGTGTTGATGTCTGTGCCGTAATGTTTAGACTGATTCTATTCTGAAAAAATGAATTAACAGAATCTTTCATGGACTCATGCAGTTTTTGAACAAAGTATAATGTAACTCTGCAAGTACAAATGCACCCCACAAATGTATATGTGTATGTGTGGGGTGGGGGGTGGGGTGTG
>NC_057713.1:56264-77959 GCF_004010195.1 Chiloscyllium plagiosum
GCCCCTGTCACAAACCCCATATAACACTGCCCCTGCCTGCCCCCCAAACCTGTACACACCCACCCCCTCTCCGGGACAGCTGGACTGGACACCAACAACTGCAGTTGCCTTTGTGGGTAAGTCTCCAAATAACACACACACCCACGCAGCCAGCCACAGCCACACATACACCATTTTACTGAAACGTTTTTGATAGGTTCCACCTTTGCCCTGTACAGGACAATGTTGGAAAGATTTTCTGGGGAAAGAGGTTTTAGGTACACCCCCATGTAGAACTCCAGGGAAAGTGTGGAGGGAGAGAGAAGGCGGGCAGTCAGTCATTTGGAGATGCTGCCTGTTTAATCACTCTAAACAAAAGGCGATATCACTGTTGGAAACACGTCTTTGATGATGGGACCTCGAGATCTCCTTCAGATAATCCAATTTTTGGATAATTGGTATTCGGATAATCGAGGTCCCTCTGTATATAGTGCAGTGGTGGTCACCTATAGTGTGACATGAACCCAAGGTCCTGGTTGAGGCCCTCCATATGCATATGAACTTAGCTATCACTCTCTGCTTGGTCACTTTTTGCTGTTGCCTGTCCCAAGTCCGCCTTAGAGGATGGTCACCCAAAAGTCTGAGGTCAAATGTCCTGGACTGCTGAAGTGTTCTCCAACTGGGAGGGAACACTCCTGTCTGTTGGTTGTTGTGTGGTGCTCATTCATCAATTGCCATAGCCTCTGCTCAGTTTCACCAATGTACCATGCCTCAGGGGATCCTTGCGTGCAGAAAATGGGATAGACAATGTTAGGTGGGTTGCATGAGTACTTGCCACGTACAGGGTGGTAGGTATCCCCACGCATAATGGTGGTATCCATGTCCACACTCTGATATGTCTTGCAGCGCCTACCATGACAGGTTGTATAGAGTTGTCCTGAAATCCGGGCAGTTTCCTATGAACAATGATCTGTTTGAGGTTTGGTGGTTGTTAAAAGGCGAGCAGTGGAGGTGTGGGGAAGGTCTTGGCGAGGTGCTCATCCTCATTCATAATGTGTTGCAGGCCGCGAAGAACATGCAGTAGTTCTTCAGCTCCTGGGAAGTACTGGACAATGAAGGGTACCGTGTCAGTTGCAGCTCATGTCTGTTTCCTGAGGAGGTCATTAAGGTTCCTTGCTGTGGCACGTTGGAACTGGTGGTTGATGATTTGAGCAACGTACCCCATTCTTATGAGGGTATCCCTGAGTTCTTCCAGGTGCCCATCACGTTCCTCCTCACCTGAACAGCTCCGGTTGTATGCACAGGGCTTGTCCATCGGGGATGGCTGTTTTTAAATATCTTGGGTGGAAGCTGGAGAAGGGTAGCATTGTGAGGTTATCCGTGGTTTTGTGGTAGAGTGTGGTGCTGAGGTACCCATCTTTGATGGAAATGCATGTGTCCAAGAATGAGACAGATAGTAGAGAGTAGTCTATGGTGAGTTTGATGGTGGGATGAAACTTGTTGATATCACTGTGTAGTTTTATCAGTAACTCCTCACCATGGGTCCAGAGGTCCCTTCACGTACACAGGATCTGTTCAGATGAGGAGGAATGTGACAGGCACCTGGAAGTACTCAGGGATGCCCTCATAAGAATGGGGTACGACGCACAACTCATCGGCCACCAGTTCCGACATGCCACAGCAAGGAACCATAATGATGTTCTCAGGAGACAGACACGTGCTGCAACCGACAGGGTACCCTTCATTGTCCAGTACTTCCCAGGAAAATTACACCATGTTCTTCACGGCCTGCAACATATCATCAATGAGGATGAGCACCTTGCCAAGGTCTTCCCCACACCTCCACTGCTCACCTCTAAACAATCACCAAACTTCAAACAGATCTTGTTTGTAGGAATGCTACCCTTGTCCAGATTCCACCCAAGACATATAAAAACAGCCAGCCCTGATGGACAAGCCCTGTGCATACACCAGATCTGTTCAGATGAGGAGGAACGTGATGGACAACTCCAAACAACCCTGTCATGGTAGGTGCTGCCAGACGTGTCAGAGTGTGGACATGGATACCACCATTATGTGTGGGAACACCTCCCACCCTTTATGCGGCAGGTACTCATGTGACTCAGCCAACATTGTCTATCTCATGTGCTGCAGGCAAGGATGCCCTGAGGCATGGTACATTGGTGAAACTGAGCAGAGGCTACGGCAATGGATCAATGAGCACCACACAACAATCAACAGACAACAGTGTTCCCTCCCAGTTGGAGAACTCTTTGGCGGTCCAGGACATTCGACCTCGGACTTTTGGGTGACCATCCTCCAAGGTGGACTTCGGGACAGGCTGCAGTGAAAAATGGCTGAGCAGAGGCTGATAGCTAAGTTTGGTACCCATAGGGTGGGTCTCAACCCAGACCTTGGTTTCATGTCACACTACAGGTGACCACCATTACACTATACACACACACACACACACACTCCTATAGGTGGAAGGTATAAAGGAGGCATCAGAGGTAGGTTCTTTCCACAGAGAGTTGTGAATGCATGGAATGCATTGCCAGTTGAGTTGGTGGAAGCGAAGTCATTGGGGACATTTAAGCGACTGCTGGACATGCACATGGATAGCAGTGAGTTGAGGGGTGTGTAGGTTAAGTTACTATATTTTACATTAGGATTATGTCTTGGCACAACATCATGGGCCTAAGGGCCTGTCTTGTGCTGTACTTTTCTATGTTCTATACACAGACTCACACACTCCCACATGCACCCTCTCACAGACACTCACAATTCACACCCCCCCCCCCCCCACACACACACATGCACACATAGACATATACGTTTGTGGGGTGAATTTGTACTTAACAGTTACGTTGTACTTTGCTCAAAAACTGCATGAATCCATGGAAGATTCTGTTAATTCATTTTTTAGATTAAGATCAGTCTTAACATTATGGCACAGACAGCAGTACACAGGGGGGCTAACACCTTCAACACATTATCTGGGCTGACACCAATTGTAAAAGTTAACCTGAGAATGTAACTTAAAAAAAAGTTTTGCGATTTACATATGAAAGAAGTGAAACTAACATGGTCATTCTAACAGATGAGAAACTTAACAATCAAGGTATTTTTCAATGTATAATTTCAGTTACATCACACTGTAAACTTTTGCTATAAATCCTGTGTCTTACAATTGTGTACTCCGCAATCATCAGATGAAGGAGCGGCGCTCCGAAAGCTAGTGCTTCCAATTAAACCTGTTGGCCTATAACCTGGTGTTGTGTGATTTTTAAGTTTGTACATCTCAGTCCAACACCAGCATCTCCAAATCATGACTTTTTTGGGAAGATTTACAGACAAAAGTATGAGACTATTTCATTGGAGCCTTATGTTACAGACTTTTAAGTTACAATGCTGACTCTTAAAAATGTTATTGCAGATGTGTTATCGAGGACTTAAGATAAAATGTATAAGTAAAATAGAGCTGGTATGGTCCAATGTTATGCATATATGCAGAATTGGTATGAAATGTGTAACTTTAGATTGCTGACATGTGGAACTATTAATAATGGTGTAAAGATTTAGAAGAGAAAAAAATGAAGCCGTCTTTTCAATGCAATGTTTCATTTTTTGTTAAGGGGGGAGGTGTTATGATGTTGGTGCGTAAAAATGGAAAATTGTAAAATAAATTGAAAAGTAGTGTGTGGTGCCTTTACGGGATTGTGCTTTGCCTGTGGAAGTTTGCAAGTATTGTGCAAAGGGCACCAAAACTGAAAGAAGTGTATCATAAGACTTTTCAGTTAGCAGGCCCAAGTAGCATTATTACTCAGCCAACAAGTTGAAATTCAGCCAATTAACTTTAAAGGCACTTGGAGAATAAGGACTAATTAAATTCAAATCTGTTGGTTTTGATTACCTCACACCAATCTGATTGTGAAGAAATTAAATATTAATTACGAGCATAAAAGATGCAGGAATTTTATATTTAGAGAGCGAGTTTATTGCCATATGAAGGGGGAGCCAAACCTAAGCTGCAGCGAAAGCAAGTCTGCCATCTGACAGACAAACCTTGCTTTCAAACAGAACTATGAAACTCTAAAACACTCATCAACGGTACTATAATATTTGCAGCTCAAAATCCTCACAGATAAATCATTGGAAGAAAGGCATTTGTGATGTGGACCCACAGAAGGAAGACTGGGGATAAAACACAGAAGACATGGACTCTGCAAAATTTATGATACTCTTAATTGGATTTATACAAATGCGATTTGTGCTTATTTGAACAACATTCATTCTAAGCGAATTTAATTCAGTTTGGGAATGAGGAGTAGTTCAGATGGTTAGGAATTATGTTAATTTGTTAACTATTGGAATTAGATGAATAAATTATTACTTGTTAATTGTAGAATTAGTGAAAGTATTTCTTTTATTTAACCATTCTTTGACATCATATTGTGCTGGTGAGAGGTAGGTGATACTTCTTGTCATACATATAGAATCCGACAGCAGGAGATAGACCCTTTGGCTCAAACTTGTTCATGCTGACCAAAATGTCCATCAATGCTAACCCTTTTCCCCTGGACTTGGCCCACATCCTTCTAAAACTTTCCCTTCCATGCACTTGTCTAAATGCCTTTTAAATGCTGATAATGTACCCGTCTCAACCACTTCTGCTGACAGCTCATTCCATATGTGTACCACCCTCTGTGTAGAAATATTGCCCCTCAAGTTTCCCTTTATTTTTTCCTCTCTAACCTTAAACTGATGCCCTCTAGTCCTCGATTCCCCAACCCTGGGAAAAAATCTGTGTGCATTCACCCTGTCCATGCCTGTCATGATCTTATACAACACTAAGATCTCATCTCAGTTTTTTTCACTCTAAAAAAAAGTCCTAGTTTGTCCAACCTCTCCCTATAACACAGACCATTGAGTCCTGGCAACATCCTTGTAAATTTCGTCCACACTCTTTCCAGTTCAGTAACATCCTTCCTATACCAAGGTGACTTAAAGGTGACAATAAACCAAGTGTGGCATCACCAATGTCCTATACAACTATAACATAACACCCCAACTTCTATACCCAATGCCCTGACTGAAGGACAGTGTGCCAAAAATCTTCTTCATTGCCCTGTCCATCTGTGACACCACTTTCAGAGAAACGTACATCTCAACTCCTAAGTTACTTCAGTTCCACTATATTTTTAATACTGTACCATTCATCTGAAACGCCTTTAGCACATTCCGAGCAATTGCTGAGAGTTGTTCAATTTGTGTTGATCATGATGCTTATGCAACCTTCGCTTGACAGCATTTATTAGCAAGATATCATGCCTTTCCTTAGCGCTGGTCAAAGACAGAATATCTGCAAAGATTATTGCTTCATATGGTACATCGTACTTATGAAAATGTTCCCACATACAGCAAAGAGGGCAATGATATCGCTCCATTCATTGTTAACCCGGTGAGAGAGTTGTTTGTTAACCTCAATGTAGATGCTTGAGAGGTGAACAGGATCATTTGTTCCAGTGGCGGTCATGTGAAAAGTGGTTGTAGACATGCAGCAAAATTGATTTGAAAAATGTTTCACTTTAATTGAAACTTTAGGTCTGTTTCTCCTCCTCTATTATGCCAGGCTTCCTTAGTTTCTCTGCCATTTTCTTTTCCATTTGATTGTGAAAAAGAATGAGCCCTGATCCTGCACTCTACATCAAACAAACATCATGGGTATGGCTACTAATTCCTGCAACTATCCTTATTGAATGTTGCATTGTGCAGATGAAGCTTACTGTTTGGTGGCTGCATACTGCTAGGTTGTATGGAAATACAGCAGTGCTGTTCAGTCCAGTCACTGGATGGATCACACAAGATTATATGACTCCAATCGCAGTCTATGCTGCATAAAATATAATTTAAAGTGACATATCTCAATTCCATGCAGATGGTGAAGAGTAATGCAAAGACAGACATACACATTTCAAGTGCGAATGTACAACATTGGTGTCATGGCTATAAATCTGGTCAGTATGGGGATTAAACCCATGACGTTGACGTTATTAGAACCATGCTCAAATCATCTGAGCTAATGAACCAACACATGCTCTGCTGCCTTCAGTAAGCTAATTGCTTTTCTCGTGAGGATCACAACCATGGTAGCCAGCGAATTTCTGTTTTATCATTGATCGCGCAATAGGCAGAAGTAAGACTTTCAGTTGCATTTCTTTCAACAAAAAAAACTAATTAATTTTAAAATTGCACATACTCAAGATAATTTTTTTTTGCAGGGGTTCATCAAGGACAGTTGAGCTGCAAAGGTTAGTGCTTCAGACAGCATGATACTCCATATTTCGGAAATGACTACAATTTTGATGGAAATGTTCTGCCAATTTCAAAGAGGAGAATGAGATTGGTCCATGTGTTATTAATTCTGGGAGAGGCTTATTTATTACCTTTGTCATTAACTAGACCACCACCCCCACTAAAATATTTTAGGAAGCTGGCATAAACCCTAACCTTTTCTTACTTTAAAGGCAGATGTGACGTGGATATTCCAGGTGTGATGCAGCTGACCAAACCACTCCACTTTAAGCAAAACCGATTTTATTTAATCACTACAGTTGAAACACGAACAAAAGAAAATCGAATTTAGAATAACATAACTATTAGAAAACTTAACCGACCTGATACAGCAATTTAACTAATGAGCTGTTCCATTCCAGTAATATCCCATAAACACACCTTGGCAAAAGATAAATTCAAACACAGATTCTTACAGGCAGCGGGAAAGAATTTCTGAAAGTATTTCACAGAGAAAAGTCCATCAGGAATCTTCTACAGAAGCTTGGTACCTTTTTCTGGATGTCAGCGCTTTGTGACTGTTACTACCAAAACTAACGAAGAAACACCTGAACTGGGAGAAATGGCCCCTCCCCTGCCACGGCTAAACTGGGCACTTTCTGGACCCCTCAACACCTCTGCCTTTACAAAAATAAACCAAGGACAAAATAACTTCATTTAAGTGACAGCATCATCACACCTCAGCCTTTAAAACAATGAATCAACAATACATAAGAATGGATTCATTTTAATCCCCTTAGTTTTACTGTTAGTACACTACAACACATTAACATTACATTGACTTTAGCCATGCAAACATGCACTCCAGACTGTGTATTCTTGCCAATGAACATCTACTTTTTTTCATCCAAGTCTCGAAAAGGTATTGGCAATTATGTCTTCCTGCTTTGCCATTTACATAATCTTCAAACTGAATGCAATAAAAATCTTCATCTAAACAGTCTGGCATTTTTGTCCTTAAATATCTCCAGACAATTTAATGGACCATGATCAGGAATTTAGAATAACATAACTATTAGAAAACTTAACCGACCTGATACAGCAATTTAACTAATGAGCTGTTCCATTCCAGTAATATCCCATAAACACACACCTTGGCAAAAGATAAATTCAAACACAGATTCTTACAGGCAGCGGGGAAGAATTTCTGAAAGTATTTCACAGAGAAAAGTCCGTCAGGAATCTTCTACTGAAGCTTGGTACCTTTTTCTGGATGTCAGCGCCTTGTGACTGTTACTGCCAAAACTAACGAAGAAACACCTGAACTGGGAGAAATGGCCCCTCCCTGCCACGGCTAAACTGGGCACTTTCTGGACCCCTCAACACCTCTGCCTTTACAAAAATAAACCAAGGACAAAATAACTTCTTTTAAGTGACAGCATCATCACACCTCAGCCTTTAAAACAATGAATCAACAATACATAAGAATGGCTTCATTTTAATCCCCTTAGTTTTACTGTTAGTACACTACAACACATTAACATTACATTGACTTTAGCCATGCAAACATGCACTCCAGACTGTGTATTCTTGCCAATGAACATCTACTTTTTTTCATCCAAGTCTCGAAAAGGTATTGGCAATTATGTCTTCCTGCTCTGCCATTTACATAATCTTCAAACTGAATGCAATAAAAATCTTCATCTAAACAGTCTGGCATTTTTGTCCTTAAATATCTCCAGACAATTTAATGGACCATGATCAGTGTATATTTTTGTCTCAGACACATTCCTGACAAATGTTGTAATGCCAACAAAGAAGCTCAAAGACTCCTTCTCAATTATCAAATATTTTGACTATGAATGTCCAATTGCCTGGAGAAATACCCGATTGGTCTGTCTATCTTCTCGTCACTTTCTTGTAAGAGCACAGCATCGACAGCCACATTGCTCGCCTCATGAGCCACCTTAAATGGCTTTGTGTAGTTAGGTCTGGCTAACACTGGGGCATGGTTCACACAGCTTTCAGGCTGTCAAATGCCTTTTGAAAGTCTGCCGTCCACTGAAACTTCCTGCATTTCTGCAGTAATTCAGTGAGTGGAGGATCCACACTGCAAAGATTTGGTAGGAATTTCTGATAAGCAGTTTGATAACTGAGTAACAGTGGAGCAATGGGGAGGGATGATGGGGAGATAGAGCTGGGCATTGTCAGTGGACATGTAAAACCTAACATGGTGCTTTTGGACGATGTCACCTCCTGGCAGTTTGTAAGTGAGAAATAGTCGGGTCCAAGGATAGATCTTGGAGGGACACCAAATACAGGGAATTCAGAAAGGAAGGGGGGAGTGGGGATGGAGCATGATTTTCCAACGACGGTGAGGTCAAATATTAGGTTTTTTTTGCAGAATGAGTGAGAAGGACGTAACCAGAAAAGACAGACAGACAGAACAAGAAGCAATACCTGTGAATTGGCGAGGGGATGTGACAAGGAGAAGGAGGAGACAGAGAGTTGGAATGTCTGTAGTTTAGAAAGACTAGGATAAAGAGTTAAGATGAGCTCAGACAAAGCTGATAAGAGACTGGAGAAAGTTGTAATTTTCGTACTAGAACCAAGAGCACCACGTGAGGCAGTTTGGCTCGGTGGGCTAGTGGAAGGGAGAGAAGCAGCAGAGGCAGCTGATCAGATTGTCTCAATCTCAGGGACAGAGAACGTCCATGTCTCCTCACTCTTGTTGCTGGAGGGGAGGATGGAGGAGACAGGATGATGGACAATGTTTCACAAAGAAACAAGACCTTTGTTAGTAATATTTAAAATGAGTGAACAAACCTGATGTATTTTAATATTAGCCAGAATATCAAAACGTATAACTGAAGTCAGGGTTTGAGTCCCACCTCGGCAGATGGTGGAATCTGAATAGAATAAAAAAAACTGGAATTAAGAGTCTATTGGAACCATTGCCAATGGCAGAAAAAAATTCTACTATTCTTCAGGGAAAGAGACCTGCCAACCTGACAGTGGCCCAGCAAGCACTCATTGGATAAATCACTGCAAAGTCTCAACAAAGGAATGAAGCTAGATGGACCACACGACATCTACCAAGGCACCAGAAAATACAACCAAAGAATCAGCCCTTTCAACCCTGCAACATCCTCCTCACTAACATCTGGTGCTAGTGCCAAAATGTGGACAGCTGTTTCACAGACTAGTCAAGGAACAGCCTGACATAGTCATTAACATGGAATCATACCTAACAGACAATGACGTGACACCACCATCACCATCCCTAGATATTAGATTAGATTAGATTAGATTACTTACAGTGTGGAAACAGGCCCTTCGGCCCAACAAGTCCACAAACATGGAATCATACCTAACAGACAATGACGTGACACCACCATCACCATCCCTAGATATGTCCTGTCCCAGGACAGACCCAGCAGAGGTGGCAGCACAGTAGTGTATAGACAGGAAGGAATTGCTCTGGGAGTATTCAGCGTTGACTCTAGACATCGACATAGACATCTCATGGCTCCTGTTGATTACCACATACCATCCTCCCTCAGCTGATGAATCAGTACTCCTCCATTTTAAACAACGACTTGGAGGAAGCACTAAGGGAGTAAATGGTGCCAATTGTACTCTGGATACAGGATTTCGATGTGCACCATCAAGAGTAGATCAGCAGCAGGATTAGTGACCGAGCTGGTCGGGCCCTAAAGGACATAACTGCTCAACTGGGTCTGCAGCAGGTGGTGAGGGAACCAAAAAGAGGGAAAAACACACTTGGTCTCATTGTTACAAACTGATTAGCTGCAAATGCATCTGTCCAGGACAGTATCGGTAAGAGCGACCATCACACAGTCCTTTTGGAGACAAAGCCATGCCTTAAATTTGAGTGTACCCTCCATTGTGTTGAGTGCACTGTCACTGTGCTAAATGGGACAGACTTTGATTAGATGTAGGAACTCAAAACTGGGCATCTGTGAGGCACTGTGGGCCAATAGCAGCAGCAGAACTATTCTCCAGCACAATTTAAAATCTCATGGCCTGGCATAACCTACACTTAACCATTACCATCAAGCCAGGGGATCAACACTGGTCCAATTGAGAGTGCAGGAGGGCATGCTAGGAGCAGCACAAGGCACATCTAAAAATGAGGTGCCAACCTGGTGAAGGTACCATTCAGGACTACTGCATGCAAAACAGCACAAGCAACAAGAAAAGAGCTAAGTGATCCCACAACCAATGGATCAGATCTGAGCTCTGCAGTTCTGCCATGCTCAGTCATGAATGGTGATGGACAATTTAACAACTCACTGCAGGAATCATCACAGATATCCCTACCCTTACTGATGAAGAGCCTCACACATGCACACAAAAGGTAAGACGACAGCATTTAAGGCAATCTTCAGCCAGAAGTGCCAAGTGGATGATCCATCTTAGACTTCTTCAGTGGTTCCCAACGTCACAGATCTGAGTTTCCAGCCAATATGATTCATTTTAAATAATATCAAGAAACGGACAAATTGTGCAATGGCTATGGGCCCTGCCAACATTCGGGCTATAGTACTGATGGCCTGTGGTCCAGAACTTGCTGCCCACCAAGGCAAGCTGTTTCAGTACCACTTCAGCACTGACATTTACCGACAAAGTAGAACATCGTCCAGGTTTGTTCAGCACAAAACTACAGGGCAAAAAAAACCCGGTCAATTTCCCCTCCATCAGTCTATTCACAATCAACAGTAATGTGATAGAAGGTGGCTCCAACAGTGCTATCCAGCAGCACCTGCTCAGCAATAACTTGCTCAGTGATGCCCAGTTTGTGGTCTGCCAGGCCACTCAGTTCCTGAGCGTGGAACAGACTTGATTCACAAACTGACAAACAGCTGAATTCCAGAGGTGAGGTGAGGGTAACAGCTCAGTCTTGCACCAAGACCACGTATATCCACTTCAGTGACATCACCCTACTCAACCCTAATTTTAGCTCATTTTCAGAAACTCTCATCCATTTCTGTGTTACCTCCAAGGTGGCACAGTGGTTAGCACTACTGCCTCACAGCGTCAGGGAACTGTGTTAAATTCCACCCTCTGTTCAAAGATTGTAGCCATTATTCCCATGTCTGCAAGGGTTTATTCCGGGTGCTGAGGTTTCTTCCCCAAGTCCAAGGATGTGCAAATGAGGTGGATTGGCCATGGTAAATTACCCACATTGTCTGGGGATGTGTGGGTTGGGTGGGTTGGCCATGGGAGGTGCAGGGGGTATGGGTGAGGTCAGAAGGTGGGTCTGGCTAAGGTGCTCTTCGGGGAGTTGGTGTGGACTTATTGGGCTGAATGGTCCGCTTCCACATTGTGGAGCTTTTCTGAAATTTACTTAAGTATCCAAATACACTCTCAGCCCGCCTTTCACATGAAAATTTCCTATAACCTCAAGAATATCTAATCTAATCTAATCTAATCTAAACCTGCATGCCCACGTGCTCAATTGTATCAAAACGTGCTCAGCTGTGAAAAGGCTCCTATTTATAAGTCATATTTTAAAATTCCCACCCTTGATTTAATTCCTGGCTGTGACCATCCCTATCTCCAAGCACCACACAACCTCTGAGACCTTGACAATTCATTTAGTTTCAGACTGTAACAATGCATTTATCTATTGCTTCATAATTGGTGGCTGTTTCTACAGTTGCTAAAGCAACATGGTCTGGAATTCCCACTTTAACACTTCCAGGTCCACTTTTCTCCTTTAAGACATACCTGAAAACCTGCTTATTTGGCAGTGTTTTGGCCACCTGACCTTCTATCTCCATCTGTGGCCTCATTTCAAAAGTTCTCAATAATATTTTTGTGACATTATAAACAAGATAAAAATACAAACTGTTGTTGATTTGCACATACACCATCAACTCTTCACTATCACTGGATGAATAATCTGTTACTACTTACCTCAGGGGATTGTGGGAGCACCTTCACCACACAAACTGCAGCAGGACAAGCATGCCAAACATCGCCTTCTCCACAGACAACAGAGCTTTGGCATCGATCACTGGAACGTGTGAAGAGAGAAACAGTTAATGCTTCAGGGAGTGAAAAATGAATTGCAGAAAATCAAAATGCTGCAGAATTTCATTAGAAACAGAAGGGAAATGGGGTCTCTCACTGGAAAAATAATTAATGACTGTGAAAGATATTGTGGAAAAGTTAATCTGGTAAGTCAGCAGCACAAGATTGAGAAAGTAACAATACCAAACTAAACAGAACTAAAATATATCCACTATTAGAGACTGATGAAGTTAAATATTGACAAAAAGGTGATTAGAGAGCACAGAGGTGATTCAGAGTAGTGTTAGCTGTTATGATCCCACAGTCTGGGAAAGAAATCCAGAAAAAAGAAACATTTCTCTTGGTTTGAATTTGCTCTGTGTAAATCCTCCTCATTCACTCTCTACCAGGGAAGGCTGCACATGCGTCCTGCAGCAGCTTGCCCCCTACAAAGTTGGCGGCCACACATGGGTCCTTCGGATCATTGCCCCCAATAAAGATGGTGGCGTTCACTCGGGTCTATCACCATTTGAAGCGTTTTCCCATTTGCTGTAAACATGGGCTGAGGAGTTTCAAATTTGTGTTTTGCGACATGAACTAAATGATTGTAAAACCTATCAGACAATTGTCACAATTTCCTTTCCACTTCCTACTGTTTATCTTTATTTGCCGTATCCGGCTCTTACCTCACATCCCCAAATCTCGGTCACAGCGACACTGCTGCCTGCACTGGTCTGGCTACGTCTTTAACTCTCTTTGGTTGGAGGCTGGAAAACCACAGCAGGTCAGCCCGCATCCCAGGAGCAGTAAAATCAATGTTTTGGGCAAAAGTCCTTCATCAGGAAAGCACGTCATATGCTTTCTTTACCACCCTATCTACTTTGATGACTTGGAGATGCCAGTGTTGGACTGGGTGTACAAAGTTAAAAATCACACAACGCCAGGTTATAGTCCAACAGGTTTAATTAGAAGCACAATCACCTGATGAAGGAGCGTCGCTCCGAAAGCTAGTGCTTCCAATAAACCTGTTGGACTATAACCTGGTGTTGTGTGATTTTTTTTACTTTGATGACCACTTTCATGGAGCTGTGGACTTGAACTCCAAATCCCTTTGAGCAATAAAACTGTTCAGGGTCCTGACATTAACTTTTTCCTTAATAATTTTCCTTAATATTTTATCTTCCAAAGAGCAGCACTTCACACTTTCATGGACTAAACTCCATCTGCTATTTTCCCGTCCATATCTACAGCTTATCTATGTCCCGCTGTAATCTTTGGCAACCCTCTACACTATCCACAACTCCACTGATCTATGCATTGTCTGCACACTTACGAATTGACCATCTATATTTTCATTCATGTCATTTTTATGTATGTCACAAAAATCATTGGTCCCAGTACAGATCCCTGTGGAAGAACAAGGGAAAACGAGAGGCATGTAGAATTCTTGAATAAATGAGTTTCTTGAATGATGAAACAATTGTGATCAATAATCTGAACTTTTTTTAAAAAAACAATATTTTAATCCTCAGTTTATCAATCTTAATGAATATCTAGTCAAGATCAAAGCAAACTGCTTTGAAAATATTGAATCATTTTAATTATTGAGTTCTAACATTAGTTATTATTTTATCGTCATTTTAATTATCATGCTAAATCCAATTTAGCCTTTGCAGCAAGCATTATGAGATTCACAGTTTAATTTAATCCATTATTTCTTAGCGGCAATATTATAATGAAAAATAACTTTTTTTCCAGATCAACATACCTGCAATCAACCAAAAGCTTCTTATCCAACACTCATCGTAAGTATATAATTCTCTTTCATTTAAATGCTCATATTAATTAAAGGTTTATTAATTAGACTTATAAACTGTGAGATGCCTATTTTTCACATCAATATTTCTGCTCTTTCCAACATGTAACACAATTACATTGCAATAAGAGTTTTCTCATCATTCTTAAATTTGTTGTAATCTATTTTTAAAAAAATTCTTGCGACTATCGAAACGGTAATAATTATTGAAATAGATTATCTCAGGCTGTAGATGTGGAATGATGGCTCAGTACATCAACTGACACAAACGAATATTGCACTCTACAATCTCCTAACCTCTGCTAGAATTAATTTTAAGTGTGAAAGCTTAATTGAATTGAGTTGATTATATTTCAGTTCAGTATTAACATTTATTGTAGTTCTAATGATCCGACCGTGATCTGCTTATTTCTCTTTAAAATAAATCCATTAAATTTTCCATGATTTCTTGAAATTCCAATATGGTTGGAAAAAAGGAAATTGCTTTCAGCTGATTTGTCATCTTAAAAAAGATGGTTTTCTTCTTCCCAAACCATGTATATTGCAAACTGTTTCTAATTTTCAGTTCAGTGGAAGAAAATTTGCTTTGAGCATATAGAAATTTTAAAGCTTTTATTCCAAATTATTTATCAATGTATAATATTTGCACAAGTATGTCACTTCTTTCTGCGAAATATCATGGATTGTATCTTTCATTTGTGAGAATAATCACATTCATTATCTATTTACATTCTGTCTGATCCTAATATAAATGTCTAACCATTGATTGTGGTGAACGTTCAATAAATTATGCTACTTTTCTCGACAGAAAAATAATGGAAGTCAAGGAGAATTCTTGAATCGTCTGCATTTTTGAATGGAAAAATAATTCTATTTGATAATCACTGTTAATTTGCTTTCAACCAAGTCACCATGTTTTAATCCTGTTTACTGATCTTTAGATTATACACAGTGTGGAAACAGGCCATTTGGCCCAACAAATCCACACCAACCCTCTGAAGAGTAACCCACCCAGATCCATTTCCCTCTGACTTATGCACCCAACACTATGGGCAATTTATCATGGCCAATGCACCCAACCTGCACATCTTTGGATTGTGGGTGGAAACCAGAGTACCCAGAGGAAACCCACATAGACACGGGGAGAATGTGCAAACTCCACACAGACAGATACCAGAGATGGGATTTGAACCCGGGTCCCTGGAACTGTGAGGCAGCAGTGCTAACCAGTGAGGCACCGTGCCATCCAAAATGAATTCTTAATGAATATGTAATCAACAGCAACATAAACTACTTCAAGACCATTGAAAAATCTTTTTTTGTAAGAATTGTAATGTTAATTATAAACAAAACCTGAAAGAACTAGGGATGCTGTAAATCAGGGGGTAACAGCTTTATCAAGTTTAGGTTCAAGTCAGCTTAAACAAAACCACTAACAGGGAGGAGAATAAAATAAGAAACTCTCAAGCAGCTAGAATTGGATAAGTGCAGGTACCTCAGAGAGGTGTGAAACTACACTGGTAGGACAGGGTGAGGTTACATAGATGTAAAAGAAGTGAACCAAATTTTGAAATTATCTTTCTGAACATAATGTAAATCGGGTTAAAACTGAGGTGGGTGTCTTACGGGACTTGCAGTAAAGACAGAGATATTAGAATCTGAGGTGATCATGAGTATATGGAGGGAGAATGTGGGAGACAATCTGAGACTATTGAAAAGTCATTGAGAGGGAACAAGTGCTGGATGGAGGGTTTCATTAGCTGATGGACTGACACTGAGGTGAGCCAGTGGAAACTGAGCAAATGACCATCATCTAATAGGACAGAGAAACTGATCCATCAGCCTGAAACTGACCACATGGCTGTCAGTGAATCCAACACAAGTGATTGGAAACATTGCTCAGTCTGTATCTGTAACATTCAACACAACCAGGAAATTATATTTGAATAATTAGCTGAAAAGAAGGCTACTGCTCTGTTAGAGTTAAAATCATTCAATGTTCAGTTACTGGACATTGCTAATTCACAGAATATTCTAATCTGCAGAAAGCAATCTCCCAGAATCTCAGTAAAAGGGGAACGCAAACAGCATTCTTGGCAAAGACATAATGAACCAACTGCTTGCATAGAAACAGCTCAGAACAAAGGGGCTGAATCCTCATCAAAAACAAACACAGATATCATCAGATTTAGAGATAGAGATTGGAATTTTACAAAACCACTTCCCTGCTGATGGTATGTACTCGAAACCATTCTCAGTGTGATCTACTACATATCTCCATTGAAAAGAATCTCTGCTTCCCCTAAGAAAAATGTGCTGGTTGCTGCTTCGCAGACAAAGGAATTCTGATTGGTGACTCTCAGGTAACTTAAACTATTAGCAACAGTCCATTGCACACAACAAGAACTTAGAACACAACATATTCTAGTGAAACTAACAATGTAATGAAAAAGGTGAATGAGGATGGTGACACTGACTGGAACGAGTTAGATGACGAAGCGCCCACGTATGGACAGAGGGAAGACAATGGGTGGGATGACCCACAGCCATGTAAGGCCCAGAAGGCTGTGTCTATGGCACCACTGGACATCAAAGCTCAAACTTGGACAGACAGTAGGGGGCAATGAAGGGAACTGACAGAAACTAAACGTAAACTATTTACCCGGTTGAACAACAGATGTTGGTGAATGAACCCCCAGCCTTTTAGAGAAATGGTAATAATGAGCCTTATAGTGAGAATATGGATGAATTAGCTGAGGTACACAGCTTCACTGATGACGATATACATACCCTCACTCAGGGCAAAGTGCCCCAAAGTGTACAGCAGACCCTGTGCCTGCAGTGAGAGGGTGGGGGTGCGAGCCAGTTACCCCAGTGCACAGCCGATCAATGGCTCCAGGCATTTACCGATATTGCAGGGATGCACTGGGGAGAGGACAGGCTGAATGGTCTAAAATAACTTGGATGAGTCAGGGACCCAAGGGTAATATAGAGGATCAAACAGAGAGGAAGCCTGAGGTGTGTAAGGACCAGGATGATGACATGGGACCCCATATCACTGGAATTGTAAACATGGGACTCCCAGTGGGAGATAATTCTAATCAAATTCTGAACTGTGCCATGAGAGCTGAGGCAAACTCAGCACCACAAGGGAACAGCTGCAGTACAGGAAGGGTAATCAGACACAATGTTACAAGTGAAGCAGGAAAGGACACATAGCCAAGGAATTTAGGCAGAGAGAGAGAGATAGATGTTCACAATTTGTGTGCCTGTGTACACATGTGCACATGCATAGCCCATGAATATTTATTGACGCGCTGTTAGGGGACCAGCAGTGCATGATGTTAATACAGGAGCATCTACATCAGTTACTGATGTGGATTTACCATTCAGCCCTTCAACTACTAAATTGAGGGCAGTTGGAGGGGGAATCAAGGAAGATGAAGCAAACCTGTCCCAATGCAGATTGGGAATATGACAAAATGTATTCAGATATGGGGGTGTGAAACTGCGGAAGGGACCGTTCTGGGAGTTATCATTTAGAACAATTAGGAGTAAGCTTCAATGTAGAGACCTGAACTGTAACATGGGGACCCTTTGGCCAGAACTGAGACAGAAAGAAAAGGAGATGCTACATCTCCAGTGTAGCTACATTGCAGGGATACTGGGACAGTCAGGGTATCTGGGGAGTTATTGCTCAGACCCACTCAGCACTGTGGGTAACTCACACAGGAATGTGCATTATTATCTGTAGACCCTGTTAAGATTGAGGACTCTCATTCCCCACACAAACAGGATCCCATCAAAGCTGGGGCTAAGGAGACAGTAACTGTGACAGTAACAGATTGAGAGAAGCAGGGAATAGTCAAATAGTCAGACAGTATCCCAGGCTAATTCACAGAAGCCAGATAGCTCATCCCACCTCACAATTGATTATATCACCCGAAATAAATCTGTCACTGAAGACTATCCTACAGTAGGGAACCCTGCCGCTATATCGAACAGATTGAAATTGCAACAGGATATAGTCTCAGCCCTGGGATGTTGTGATTGGGTTCTGGTCCATACCTTTGGATCTGGAGTCCAAGAATAAGCTGGTGTTTACTGTTCGAGGAAAACAGTACAAGTGGGGACCCTGAGGTAACCGGGTCCACAATAGTCCAGCCATATCCCACCAGTGTATGGCTGATGGATTTAGTCAAATTGAGCTTACCAACATCTTATCACCTCAGTCGGTAAGAAAGAACATATCCGGATATTAAACAGAATATTGGGTCAGCTCAGCCAGGCCGGGCTTAAAATTAACCCACAAAGAGTGCAGCAGAGAAGGTAGGGAGACATGTACCTGGGACACCATATCGGGGAGATCAAATCAGGTAGGGAGAGGGGACAGTGCTAGCAGACTGAAAGACCGTCATTTTAAAACTACCCACCCACACAGCGTGAATGGGGTATGGCAAACTTTAGGATTGTTTAATTATTGTCAGAATTTTGTGGAGAATTATCCAGAAATGGCAGAACCATCACAAGCCCTGACAGAAGCATGGACATTAGCGAGTCAACATATACATAGACAGTTGGTATGCCTTTAATAAAGTTCATGATTATGTATTGGCTTGGGCTCGGTGAGGGTGGCATGAAGAACTGGTTAGAGAGTCAGTGGAAGCAGCTAACTTTCCCAGTGAAGCAGCAATTATGAAGATTAGAGCTCACAGGAAAGTAGAAACCCCATGCCAACGGGGCAGTGAATACGCAGGTAAGGCAGGTATGATACTTCCTGAAACAGTGTAGACATTTGAGGAAGTGGCAGTGGCAGCAGCTGCAGAAGACAGAAAGGAAAGTTTAAAGACATTCTCCGAAACAGCCCCACAACAGGAGAAACAGGAATGGGAAAAGGTTGGGGCAGTAAAAGGACAAGACAGAGTCTGGATAATCCAGCAGTACCACTACACTGGATAAGACAAACATTATTAAAAACATCAGCAGGTCTGGCAGCATATGTAAGGAGAGAAAAGAGCTGACGTTTCGAGTCTAACCGACCCTTTTCAGCTCTTTTCTCTCCTTACAGATGCTGTCAGACCTGCTGGGATTTTCCAGCATTTTCTCTTTTGGTTTCAGATTCCAGCATCAGCAGTAATTTGCTTTTATTATTAAAAACTTATCAGAGACTGGCCCATATTGGGCAGGATAAAATGTAAAGTCAGATGATCCACTATAGGAATTGCCTGCAACAGGGAGAGATACAGTAAGGTTTTGTCAAAGCTGTGTAGTCTGTGGACAGTGCGAGGCAGGGAAAGCAATTAGGATAAAATGGAGCCAGCATCCAAGATCCAGGGGCACATGGGAACAATTTCAGATGAATTTTACAGGGACCCATCCCAACCCTAGGGAAGGAAATCCTGCTGGGTCTTAATAAAGAGGTTTACTCAGTGGGTGGAAGCATTCCCCTGCAGATTCTGACCAAGGGACACATGATACAGGGAACATAGTTAAACAGCTATGCGCCTTGTTTGGTACTGAACAGAAATCCCTTCTCCCATACCACTCCCAGAGCTCAGGTACAGTAGAAGGAATGAAGCAGACACTGACAGCTAGTCTGACTAAGGCCCTGACAGATAGGGTAAGGTTAGAGTACTCCCCACCATCCTAATGAAACTGAGGTCAACCCCAGCAAAGGGAACGGGGCTGATCCTCTTTGAATTAGTGACCAGATGGACTTGGCAACTGCCAGAGGTTGTGGTATTGGAGGGCCAGAGATGTGCAATGGCAACGATAGGTGAAACAATTTGTGAAAGAACTGGCAAAGCTGCTGCATGAGCTGAGAGGGGAAGTTGCAGATGGACAGAGAATCAGAGACTGGGAAAGGGAGCACAGAAACATCCGAGCTGACAGTCCAAACCCAGGAGATAGGGTCAGGAGGAAAATATTACAGAAACGTGTGAGAATGTGACCGTGATCGGCCAGACTCTACCAGGTAATTATTACAGGGTAATCTATGTGATGGACCGGATCCTGCCAGGTAATTATTACATGATAATACATGTGATGGACTGGACCTTACCAGGTAATTATTACAGATAATACATGTGATGGGCTGGACCCTCCCAGGTAATTATTACAGTGTAATATACATGATGAGTTGGACACTACCAGGTGATTATTACGGGGTAATACATATGATGAGCTGGACCCTATGAAGTAATTATTACAGGGTAATACATGTGATGGGCTGGACCCTTCCAGGTAATGATTACAGAGTAACACGTGATGGGCTGGACCCTACTAGGTAATTATTGCAGGGTAATACACATGGTGGGCCGGACCCACTAGGTAATTATTACAGGGTAATACATTCGATGGACCAGGCCCTACCAGGTAAATATTGCAGGGTAATACATGTGATGGACCGGACCTTACCAGGTAATTATTACAGAGTAATACATGTGATTGGCCGGACCCTACCAGGTAATTATTACACCATAATACGTGCGATGGGCCGGACACTACCAGGTAATTATTACAGGATAATACATGTGATGGGCCAGACCCTACCAGGCAATTTTTACAAGGTCGTACATGTGGTCTTCTGGTTATTAAAAGGGGAGGCAGCAAAGTGGAAGCACTGGTCCCAGCTGAAGTTATATGAAGCCTAAACATCATCATTAAACTTTCAAGTAAGCTGTGTTGGATCCTTGTTCTTTACAGGCTGGTAGCCACTGCCATCATCCACTTTGGGAACAGACACATGACTTGGAAAGCAACAGAGCCAGAGGACAGAGGTCTGATTGCCTGTATGACATTGTAACAGGAAAATGGCAAGTAGGCCATGTCGCTGGGAATGGTGGCGCTGGAAATGTGTATTATCATGGGATGGAATGGGAAGGGGTGATGCTGTCTATGGCAGCACTATCCTCTCCAGCCACACGGTGAATTGATATAAGAAAGAAAACCGAATGATTAATATGGACCCAAGAGATATTACATGTCGTCAAACCTGGATTAGGGGCTTAGGGCAAACGATACAGCAGGATACTGACCATTTGGAAAGTTGTGCAGAGAAATTGCAGATAGAGTTTAATTCAGACAAGTGCGAGGTGATGTATTTTGGGAGGTCAATTGTAAGAGGAATGTGTACAGTAAATGGAAGTATCCTTACAACTATTAATATACAGATGGATCTTCAGGTGTAAGTTCATAGCTCCCTGAAAGTGGCAGGACAAGCATATAAAGTGGTAAAGGTGGTGTTTGGTATGTATGCCTTCATTTGTCAGGGAACTGAATATAAAACTGCATTAGACCACCATTGGAGTATTTGCCATGTTATAAGAAGGATATGGAGGCTTTGGAGAGAGTGAAAGAACATTACCAGGATGTTCCCTGGATTAGAGTGGATTACGAGTGGAACTATAGACGGGTGAGCCTGACCTCGGTGGTGGGCAGGTTGTTGGAGGGAATCCTAAGGGATAGGGTGTACATGTATTTGGAAAGGCAAGGACTGATTCGGGATAGTCAACATGGCTTTGTGCATGGGAAATCATGTCTCACAAACTTGATTGAGTTTTTTGAA
>NC_057713.1:78484-92145 GCF_004010195.1 Chiloscyllium plagiosum
ATTTACAAGGATGTTGCCAGGGTTGGAGGATCTGAGCTACAGGAAGAGGCTGAACAGGCTGGGACTGTTTTCCCTGGAGTGTCAGAGGCTGGGGGGTGACCTTATAGAGGTTTACAAAATTATGAGGGGCATGGATAGGATAAATAGACAAAGTCTTTTTCCCTGGGGTCGGGGAGCCCAGACCTAGAGGGCATAGGTTTAGGGTGAGAGGGGAAAGATATAAAAGAGACCTAAGGGGCAACTTTTTCAGAGGGTGGTACGTGTATGGAATGAGCTGCCAGACGATGTGGTTGAGGCATTTGGATGGGTATATGAATAGGAAGGGTTTGGAGGGATATGGGCCAGGTGCTGGCATGTGGGACTAGATTGATTTGGGATATCTGGTTGGTATGGATGGGTTAGACCGAAGGGTCTGTTTCCATGCTGTACATCTCTATGACTCTATGACTCTAAGAGAGATTGGATTGTCATCATTAGAAAGTCAGTGGCTGTGGGTGACCCAAGACACGTGTACAGACGGATAGTCAGAATTTTTTCAAGGGTGGGAGTGACAAAACCAAAGAGCCATAGGTTTAAGGTGAGAGGGGAAAAGTTTAAAGGAAATGATCAACAAAAGAACTGTAGATGCTGTGAATCAGAAACAAAAACAGAAATTTCTGGAAAAGCTCAACTGTCCCTTAGAAAGGTTCTGAAGGAGGGTCACCAGACCCGAAACTTTGTCACAGATTTCTCTTCACAGATTCTGCCACATCTGCTGCATTTTTCCAGGAACTTCTGTGAAAGTTTAAAGGGGTTGTGTGAGGCATGTTTCTTATGCAGAAGATTATGGATGGTTAGAATGTAAACTCCTGGAAGGTGGGAGAAGCAGAAACTATCATAACGTTTAAGAGGCATTTCGACAGACACATGAACAGGCAGGGATATGGATCTTGTGCAGGCAGATGGGATTAGTATTGAATGGCATCATGATCCGCACAGATATGCAAGTCCGTAGGGCTGTTCTGTTTTCCATGTGGCAGAATGTGTGGAGTGAGAGTTTATATTTTGAGTACATTATGTCTCTTCTTTAAAACACAGATTGAGTGATGGCATTTTGAGAGAAGCAATGTGGAAAGGAAATATATATTTTAACGGCACAAATGTAAAGAGCAGGGACAGCAGGAATGAGTGGATAATGTGTACAAATCTTTAAATGAGAGAGGACATAAAATACATTTACCAATACATATGGGATTTTGGGCTTCATTAATAGAGGGAATGAGAACACACTCATGGAAAAGATGCTGCCCTTTTGCTAAAGTTCTAGTTAGGTCAGTCAATCATTGTATTTGGTTGTGGTCACCACAATCCTGCTCAGGAAAGGAATGTGGGCCCTTGAGAGCCTGGTGTACAGATTTACTGGAGTGGTTCATTGACAAAGAAAATGTCGTCACTGGGTTGACTTGGAGAAATTGTCATTTTCTTTGAAGAAAACAATTTGAATGTATTTTTATAGTGCTATACAAGAGTATAACAGATGTAGAAATATTAGATACATATATAAAAAAACTACTGTATGTAATAAGTGATGGCACAAGGATGAAGATCAGATTTAAGGTTTTGAAGAAAACAAGTTGAATGTGTTTTTGGTAGAGCTGTACAAGATTACAACAGATCTGGATATAGCAGACTTAAAAAAAAAAGTGTATCCAATATCTGAAGGCGCAAAGATTAAGATGAGATTTAAGGTTTTGAGAAAGTGGGACATGAGCAAATATTTCCATTGACTGTATTGGCTGGAAATATGCAAAACATGCTGCATATTAGAGTAGTGCATGTAGAGATGTACAATATTTGATTAATAAAATTATATGAAACCTGAGGGAATACAGTTACAGGGTGAATGAGAATACGGGATTGTGCTACAGAGAGCCAGCTAGGATTAATGAGCAACGTGGCTTCTTTCTGTGCCATAATGCATCTGTTTTGTACTTGCTTAACTTCTCCTGATTGCTTGTCTCCAGGAATTAATTTTAGGTAAATCTGCTCCGTGCTCCAATTCAGGCCAGCACGGGTTGCCCATCCACAGCAGTGGATAATGTTCACTGTTTTATATAGTGTTCTAGAGAGTCACCAGGTAGCGTATACAGAACTGATCACATCCTCCAGAGTGGCCTAACCAGGATTGTGAATATCTCAGAACACAGAACCACAGCAAATCCTGAAATCCTTTCCGACTGATTGAGGAAATAAGATATTTTCCTTCCACAGTCATCAGGGCGATGATATTCATATTCTGGTTCAAGGAGTGACTGCACAATGTCTGTTTGAAATCTGCAAATCCTTCCCATTTCATATGATCTGAAAGGTGATTAGGGAAAAAAGTCCATCACTGACAGGAGAGACAGGTAGCACATGCACCCTGCCACACCTTACCCCATAAAACACTCTTGTTCGGTCCCTGATATATAACACTGAGCCCTAGCTCCACCTACTGATCTTAAAACAATGATCATTTTCCCATAAACCCCCAGGGTATTGCCCCCAATAAAGATGGCGGCGGCAGCTAGGGCCACGTGCTGCCTGAGGCCCACAACCCTTTTACTGTTTAGTGCAAGAGTGGAACCTGGTGGTTCAAATTCTGGTCTATATTTCGATACAATTATCCCCCTATAAAACCTCCCAGACCACACTGACTTCAGTTTCATCTGAATATCGTTTTCTCTCCCCACTTTACCAGTTCATGTATTCATCGCACTCACTCACACATTCATCATTGTAGAACTGCACCTGCATTCAATCTCCAGCAGGAACTTGAGTCCCGTGTTAAGAATATCCCGCCCCCTTTATTCCAATTGCTTGGAGAACCAACCGCTCCCGTCCAGTTCTCCAGTCCATCCCTTCTCTCTTCTTGGCCTGAACCACCGTTAATCACGCGGGCCCCATTATAAGCTGGAGCATGAGCAGTGTTTCCTGTGTCTCTGAGTTCCAGGAGTGAGGGTAAGGGTTCACCCTGAGGTTGGGAAGGAATGTGCCCCAGTCGCTCTCCTCCATGGTTAACATATATCTCCTAGATCCGGAACACAAGCTCCACTACAACTGACTTTACAGTTAGCCGCAATAAGGGGCAATGCTGCAAAGGGGCTGGCATGGTTAGGTTCCCAGTCTAAAAATAACTGACGGTTCTGAGGAAGGGTCGCCGGACCCGAAATGTTAAGTCTGAAATTGCTTCACAGATGCTGCCAGACCTGCTGAGAGTTTCCCACAACTTCTGTTTTGTTTGTGAATAAATATTGTGTGTGTGTCTTTAGAAATTGCCACTGATCTCCACCAACTGGTCTGCAGCAGAATGGGGGCAATGATGTGGAGGAGTGAGGCAGAATACAGGGAACACAGTTTTCCCCACTAACAAACTCATTAACACAGAAACAGTACTTTCATTATCCACCATTCCATCCTGTCCCGTGATAGCGGCTTCTGCCCCTCTGAAGGTAGAGTTGATACAGTCGTTGCAGGAACTCTCAGGATCTCTGACACTCTGGGTGGAAATGAAAACCATTCTCACAGTGAGTAGGGATTTGAGCGTCTGTAACGTCTGCTGGAACCTATAGGATTGACCCGATAGAAGGAATGGGATACATCTGGATTACAAATTGGAATCGATCAAGTGAATGCACGGATGGGGTTGAAAAAATGTTCAGTTTTATCTTTAAAAGAGACACAAAATGTAAGGATTGGGGCCAGTAACAACCCTTGGCCATTCTAATATCTCGAGAGCCAGATCACCCTTTCACTGGTTCGACACTAACTTTATTATGTCTACAATAAGATTTTTCTATTTATTCATTCTTGGAATTTCGGTCTGACTGGCTGCTCAGCATTTAGTACTTGTCCCTTGTAAACTATGAGAAGGTGGTGGTGAACTGTATTTTTAAACTTCTGCAGTCTATGTGCTGTAGGTTGACCCACAATGCTCTGAGAGAGAGAATTCCAGAATTTTAACCCAGCAACGTTTAAGGAACTGCGATATATTTCCAAGTCAGGATGGTGAGTAGCTCAGAGGTGACCTAGCAGAGTGTGGTGTTCTCATGCACCGGCTGCTCTTGCCCTTCTGGCTGGAAGTGATTGTGGATTTAGGAGGCGCTGCCTGAGAATTATTGGTCAATTTCTGCAATGCATCTTTGTTTGTTTATTATTAGAAGCTAATATTAAATGTGATTAGAATTTTGAAGTTCCTTATAAAAGAGATAATTCTGAAAATGGGAAGCTGTACAGGAAAGATGTCAAGTTTTCGAGATCCTGCCATTTTGTTGATTTTGAGTTGGCTTCTCATCACTACCCATCATAAATGCCCTGGACAAGGTGAGAGTGACGTCCTTTCTTGACCTGCTGTCTTCCCTGGCATATCTACAAACCTACATTGCTGTGAAACAGTTCCGGGATTTTTACCCAATGACACGGACGGAATGACGATAGAGTTCCACGTCAGGCTAGCGTGCAACTTGGAAGAACTTTGAGGGTGTCAAACAGATCCACAGTCCCCCTACCCTATTCTCATAACCCTACAATTCCCCATGTCTAATCCACCTAACCTGCACATCTGTGACTATTGGAGGAAACCCACGCAGACACGGGGAGAATGTGCAAACTCCACACAGACAGTGGCGGGTTGAATCGATCCGACCTCCCTGGTGCTGTGAGGTAGCATTGCAAACTGCTGAGGCACCGTACTGTCCCTAAATCCTGCCAATAACCCATGCGGTTTGTTAATCAGAAATCTGAAACATAATAAAAGGTATGTGGGAGAACACATAAAATCCCAAAGGCGGATTGTGAAATGGAGCTGAATGAAACTGGAAATGTGTGAGGCTGGTTGGAGCTGAAAGTTCTCATGAAAGCTGCTGCATTGTCATTAAAATCTCACCTCCATTCACTCCTATTGGCTGGAAGACTAGCCCCCACATGCTCTATCTTCAAGTCCCACCCCTCATTCACTCCCACTGGATGGGGGACCAGCTACACCTATGTTCCTCCAGCCCCGCCCCTCACTCACTCACTTTTCCAGTTTCATCCAGATGTTTATCCAATGACCATTTAAATGCCCTGCAACTTGGTGAGTCTACTGCTGTTGCAGGCAGGGCGTTCCACACTGCTACTGCTCTCTGACTAAAGAAACTACTGCTGACATCTATCCGATATCTATCACCCCTCAAGTTAAAGTTATGTCCCTTTTTGCTAACCATTACCATCCGAGGAAAATCGCTCTCACTGTCACTCTATCTCATCCTCTGATTATCTTATATCTTTCATTTAAGTCACCTCTCAGCCATCTCCTTTCTAACGAAAACCACCTTAAGTCCCTCAGCCTTTCCTCATATGACCTTCCCTCCTTACCAGGCAACCTCCCAGTAAAACTCCTCTGAACCCTTTCCAAAGCTTCCACATCCTTCCTATAATGCAGTGACTACAACTGTATGCAATACTCCAAGTTCTGCCACATCAGAGTTTTGTACAGCTGCAGCATGACCTCATGGCTCCCAAAATCAATCCCTCTATCATTAAAAGCTAACACACTGTATGCCTTCTCAACAACCCTATCAATCAGGGTGACTACTTTCAGGGATCTATGTACATGGACACCGAGATCTATCTTCTCATCTGCATTACCAAGAATGTTACCAATAGCCCGATATTCTTTATTCCCGTTCCTACTTCCAAAGTGAAACAGCTCATACTTTTCCATTTGCCAGCTCTCAGCCCAGCGCTTCAGCTTATTTTTGTACCTTTGTAACCTGCAACATCCTTTGGCACTATCCAGAACTCCATGGAGTTTAGTGTGATCTGCAAATTTACTTACAAATCCTTCAACGCCCTCATCCAGGTCACTTATAAAAATGACAGACAGCAATGACCCCATAACTGATCCTTGCGGTACACCACTAGTAACTGAACGCCAGGATGAACGTTTCTCATCAACCACCACTCTTTGTCTTCTTTCAGCTAGCCAATTTCTGATCCAAGCCGCTAAATCACCCTCAATCTTGGGACTCTGTAATTTGTGCAATAGCCTACCATGGGGAAACTTATCAAACACCTTACCAAAATCCAGATACACAATATCAAACACTTTACCCTCATCCACTGGTTCAGTCACCATCGCAAATAACTCAATAAGGTTTGTGAGGCACGACCTACCCTTCAGAAAAATTGTGTTGACTATCCCTAATTAACATATTCCTCTCTAGATGCTTTTCTCTCCTTACAGATTCTGTCAGACTTGCTGAGATTTTCCAACATTTTCTCTGTTTTGATTTCAGATTCCAGCATTCGCAGTAATTTGCTTTTTTCGCCCAAATATTACCTCATTTACTCAGCAGTCCGGTGTCTGCTCCTGCTCAGCTTGCACTCTGCCTATTCATGATATAAGTTTTTAAAGCAATAATTCACCTTCCCATCAGCCCCTGGTCGACTCTCCCACTCTTCCTGCAGCTGAAACAAAAATGGTATCAACTTGACCATTCTTAATTACTGCGTTAATGTCATTTTCTTTTCTAAACGGATATGGTCATTGGCAAATGTCCAGTCCTCTGCTGCATTATCCATATTGATGGAGAATAGAATGATTTTAATCATTCCCTGCTATTTCTACTAACCCTTCTATCCTGACTTGTTAAATGTCATGCATCATTGTGATAGAAAAGATCTTGGATTGAAAAGAGTTAACTGGAGCTGTTTACTCAGTGATTGTAATTAATGTCAGTCTCCAAGGATTCTAACTGTATGGTTTGAGGTTTTCTGTTTTCTATTAATAAGGGACTCCTTTCAATGTGTTATCCAATAATATGAACAGGAGCATCAGGCCTGATACGAACAGGGATAAACAGTTCCAGAGAAAGGGAGAGGACCGATCGAAATCTGAGAATAACACACTGCAATGTTACAACAATGGATCAGAATCTGAGAATAACAGATGGGAATGTTACAACAACGGATAAGAGTCTGAGAACATTAGGCTGGAATGATACAACAATGGATCAGAATCTGAGAATAACAGAGTTGAATGTTACAATAATGGACAGGAGTTTATCTTTGGGTCTTTACTATCTTTCTCAGGATTGGACACCATTGACATGGCGGATCCAGGCTGCACTTTGGCTGATTCAAGTTGGTTACTATCCAATCCTCGCTATGATTGGTGTTCCTGGTAAGTCTCTCTAGCTGACTATGAACTCTATTAACCATGTTGCACAGAAACAATATCCTAGTTATTTAAATCTGAAAGTATTTATGCACCTGCCATAATTGCTTCAATCTCTTATCAAACTCTATCTCTAATCAAACAACTATAATACCAATATCTGAGGAGGATACAGACTATTCACAACACCCAGGAGCGACACTGTCCCGAACTGATTTCTGTTTCAATATTCTGTCCAGCACAAACACTAGACACTACCAACTCCACACTATCCCACCCTTCATGTCAGGCGGACAACAGCTGCTGAATAGCCCATCACCTGTACTTTAGCTCCGGGAATCAGTTTAACTTGCTTGGTTGGTTGACTGACTTATGAAGTAGTGTAATGCCAACAGCATAGGTTCAATTCCCATCACTGATTTGTGGTTACCATAACAGCCACTCCTTATCAACGTCTTCATTGATCTGAGGTCTGATGGCCCTCAGATTAAACAACCACCAGTTGCTCCTCTGTAATGAGTGAGCAGCCCATATGATCTGGTAAGACTATGGTTACACAGCACATCCACTTTTGTTCTATCCAGATTCACATATTTCTGTTCTCTTTTGCCTACAAAGCAAATTGCAAGTAATTCAAATGAAAACATTGCTGCTGTTCTAACTGTGCATAATGTTTCCTGGGGAGATGGTGTGATTGTGGTAGTGTTGCTGTATGAGTAACCTAGGGCCATAGGCTTATATGTGCTGAAATGGGCGCAGATCCATACCACGCTCAACCAGCTGCTGCAATTTACAACAAGTCTGTGATCACAATTACTGCAAGTTGACTTTAGTGAATTTACTTGATTAATCTTGATCCATTCATGCCTGTTACAGAAAAGATATTGCAATCCTTGTTCCATCTGTGCCATCTGTGACTTCAAACAAACACAAATGTTACTTGCTCTGAACTGTCCTCTAGAATGGCCGAGCAAGCCACTTAGTTCAGGGCGATTCAGAACAGATAACAAAAACTGATCTTGCCAGTTTTGCCCAAGTGTTGTGAAAGATTACCAAAATGAAAGATGAATTCCTTTCCTCTGTCAATAGAATTTTTCCTGAAAATCCTTCCCATTTCCGTATGTGTCTAATACCCTTTTTAAAGTTAATTCTTTTCCCACTGGTTCTCTCAATGAATGTCGTGTCTGCCTTCACAAGCACCAGTGGTGTTGGCATTAGAGATGTCAACCTTTAGAAATGGTATGGGTTATACTGTCGACCATTTCTATAGAACGAATAATTGTCCAACCTTTCAGATTGCTGAGTATAATTGGACATCTGACAACCTTTCTTTCAAAAGGGAAATATTTCCAAATAAAGAAGCCAAATGACTTGGAGGCAAATTTGAAAGTGATGATGACTGACATCCCAGTCACTGCCCATTTTTATTCCCCTTCTCCAAATTCGCATAAACCCCTTTCCATCCTCCAACTCCCTTTCGAGCTCCTCTGCCTCCCTTCCATTCCTCTGATCGACCCTTCCTTTCAAGTAGAATTCTGATTAATTTTTTCCATTGACCAAACTGGTCATATCCTCTACCTGTATTTATCTGTTCCTCCCTCACCACCCTGCGCCCCTACTAATTCAAAACCCTCCCACACTCCGCCCCCTTTATCTGCAGCTCCACTTTCACCCCCGCATCCTGAAGATGGGTTACAACCAAGCATTGATTTCTCCACTACCTGATGATGCCTGGCTTGCTGTGTTCTTCCAGCCTCCTGATAGTCTGCTCAGGGCATAGCTTAGGCCACTTTTGGAATACTGCATGCGATTCTCGTGTCCCTGCTTTCAGAAGAATATTGTTAAAATTGAAAGTGTTCATCAATGTTTTACAAGGATGTTGGCAGGTTTGGAGAGTTTGAGCTATACGGAGATGCTAAATAGACTGATTTTTTTCCCTGTAGGTTCAGAGGCTGAGGGGTGACCTTACAGAGGTTTATAAAATCATGAGGGACATGGATAGGATAAATCAACAGGGTATTTTTCCCCATGGTTGGGGAAATCCAAAACTCATAGTGCATAGGTTTAATTTGAGAGCAGAAAGATTTAAAAGGAATCTAAGTGCAACCTTTCCACATCGTGAAAGGTGCGTGTATGGAATGAATTGTCAAAGGTGGTGGTGGAGCCTAGTACAACTGTAACATTTAAAGGCATCTGGATTTGTAGATAAATAGGAATTGTTTCGAGGGATATGGGTCAAATACTGACAAATGGCACTCCGTAATTTTAGATATCTGGTCGGCATTGGCGATATGGACTCAGAGATCTGTTTTCATGCTGTACAGTTCTATCACTCTATGATTAAGTCATAGGAGTCGACCATTTGACCATCTTGCACCGGTCAATGAAACCCTAACTGAACTGATTGTAATTTCAGCTGCTCCTTTGTGCAAATACCTCACTATCTCTGATGCAGTTGTCTTCCATAAATCTAACTGACTCTTCCTTGATATCATGATATCATGATATCCCAGCATCCATTAATGTCTTTGGAAGCTATTTCCATATTGGAACATCTCTTGGAGAATTTCTCCTCGTCCCTGTTCTGATCGAGATTGGAAGGGTCACTGTTTCCTTTTCAAGGCAAACTCCTGTGATGGTCATAACAAATTTTATATGCGTTTTTAAAACTGTTAAATGGTGAAACGACTAACGATATAGTCGTCACACTGGGTCAAGTTCAGTATTGGGAATAATTCAGGCAGTTTTATTTAAACAACATTAAGTAGCTGGTTTATTGCAAAAATACTTTTTTCAAACACAGTTGCAAAGATAAAAGAGAAATAATTTAGACAATATAAACACAGACAATATGTTTATCTTCCTAAAATACCACACATGCAAACACACATACTAATACATACAAATTCTGACACACAAACTGACATACACATACACAAAATCATATCTAATGGCAAACAGTAAACAAAAAAATGCAGAATAATAACTTTAAAGTTTTTTGTTTCTATATCATATGTATCTAGTGAGAAAAGGAGAATTGGCAGATTGTCCCAAATGTTATCCTTATTCAAAAGCTATTCTGCTCACACAAGCTGCTGGCACAGGGGTTTCCTCTCTTGTATTGATACAGTCAGTGGAGAGAGTCCAATGAATCTTTGACAGGAATCCTTCACGTGTGATAAACATGACTAACGAGTTTCAAACTCTCACACTTTGGGGTGAGAAGAGGCAAAGACAGAAAAAGGAATCAATGGACCACACCTATTTAGGAAGGTAACATTTTCCCCCTCTCTACGTTGCAATAGTATTATCAAACTCTGAAATTACACCATATGTGGTCTCCTTGCAGATTCTCCTGGCTGTATGACTCCATCCTAGTTCCATGCTCTACGTGGGTTCATCTTTGCTGCTGTTGCACACAGTACATTTTTCCTCACCGAAAAAAGACCCCTCTTTAAAATTTGACAATTTATTTATATGTTTGCACACATTTAGTGTCAGTTCTTAATGTTGAGAAATAAAGGCAGGCTTACGAACTCAGGAGACTAAATTTGATGTTTTGAAAACAATTCACTTTAGAAGAGGAACTGTTGAAGGTCTTGAGATTTGATCAATAGGGTCAATGTTTTGAGGAGTGTCAGACAGAGTATAATTTGGATAAATGTGAAGTATTGCGTTTTGGTAATACAAACAAAGATAGGACTTATGCAAACAATTGTTTGGCCTTGGATTGTGTTTCAGAACAGAGAGACCCAGAAGTTCAAGTTCATAATTTTTTGAAGTTTATGTCTTTTGTAGACGGGGTGGTTAAGCAGACGTTGCGCACTAGCCTTCATTGTTTAGAGCTTTGAGTATAGGAGTTGGGATATCATATTGAGTGTGTACAAAATGTTGATGAGACCTCTTCTGGAGTATAGTGTCCATTTCTGGTCGCCCTGTTACAGGGAGGATGCTATTAAACTGAAGAGGTTTCAGGAAAGATTTAGCAGCATGTTGTTGGCAATGGAGGGCTTGAATTATAAGGATAAGCTGAATAGGCTGGGACTTTTGGCACTGGAGAGTAGTATATTGAGGAGTGACCTTGTAAAGGTTTGTAAAATCCTGAGGGGTGTAGATAAAGTGAACGGCAGGTGTCAATTTCTCTATGATAGGGGACTTCAATATTCAGGATAGAGCATTTTGAAGGTCAGAGGAGAAACTATTATTAAGGACATGATGGGTGACCTTTTGTTCACACAGAAAGAGATCAGTGTGTGCAAAAAATGCGCATTTCAGTAAAAGGTAAGGTTTGCAGGGATAAGGGACAAATGTAGTCAGGTGGGAGTATTTTTGATTGGGAACACGGACAGTGGGGACTCATTGGACTGAAACGTCTGTCTCCATGCTGTTTCACTCTATGACTCTATGAATATGACTCTTTAACTTTTGTTAAAATTAGTTAATGACAGATGGAGGAAGGTGTAGTTTGCCTGATTTGCAAGGAGTAGCAGATGGTCAGAGAGTACAGCAGAGTATAGATAGATTGGAGCGTTGGACAGAGAAATAGCAGATGGAGTTCAATATGGGGAAACGTAAGGTAATGCATTTTGAAAGAACCAATTCAAGAGCGAACAATACAGTAAGTGGAAAAGTTCTGGGAAAATTCATGTACAGAGAAATCTAAGTGTGCAGGTTCAAAGTTCCCTAAAGATGAAAACGCAAGTCAGTAGAGTGGTCAAGAAGGCGTATGGCATGCTTTCCTTCATTGGACGGGGTATTGAGTATAAGAGTTGGCAGGGCATGTTACAGTTGTGTAGTACTTTGGCTCGGCCACATTTGAAATTAGGCGTACAGTTCTGTTCACGACATTTAAAAAAGGATGTGGATGCTTTGGATAGGGTGTACAGGAGATTCACCAGGATAATACCTAGTATAAAGGGCACTACCTAAGAAGAGAGGTTGAGTAGATTTGGATTATTTTTATTAAAATACGATGGTTGAGGGGGGGTCCTGATTGAGGTCTACAAAATCATGATTAGTATAGAAAGGGCAGATAGCAAGAAGCTTTTTTCCCAGAGTAGCGGACTCAATTACATGCGTTCAAAGTGAGAGGGGAAAGGTCTCAGGGAGATATGTGTGGAAAGTTCTTTACACAGAGGATGGTGGGGGCCTGGAACACGTTGTAAGTGGAGGTGGTGGAGGCGGGAATGATAGCGTATTTTAAAATGTACCTAGACAGATATATGAATGGGCAGGAATGAAAGTGATACAGACTCTTAGAAAATAGGCAGAAGGTTTAGATAGTTGATCTGGATCGGCGCATGCTCGGAGGGCCAAATGGCCTGTTCCTGAGATGTAATTTCCTTTGTACTTCACAATGTCTGCGTTAAATTGACTACTTAGTCATAAAATGGATTGCAAAGTGTTAGTTTCCCATGCAAGACGACACATCCACCCACTACCTAAGCTCAGGTTCTTGTACGGTTGAATAACAACATCTCTCACTCAAACTGTTAATCCTTCATAATACAAGGCTTTCATCCCAGGAACGATAAAGTGAAGCATCTTGGATGGTTTCTGAAGCAAATAAATCTTTTTGTTCTCTCAGTTTAGAGAATCAAAACTGCACACTGTGCATCAGATGTGGGCATAGCAATGCTCTGCACAGATGCTGTAAAATATTCCTTCGATTAAACCTTCTTTTGCAGCAAAATTCTTTTGCAGCAGCATTCCATTTAGCATCTGAATCATGTGTGGCATTTTCAGACTAACTTTATGTGATTCAAAGAACAAAGAATGATACTGTACAGGAATAGGCCCTCCAAGCCTGCACCTTCCACACTAAAACTCTCTTCACTTACTGTATCCATATCCCTCTATTCTGTTCTTATTCAAATATTCTTGAATGCTGCCATTGTGCCTGCTTCCATCATCTCCTCTGACAGCTCGTTCGATGCACGCACCACCCTTTCTGTGAAAAACCTACATTGCACATCTCTTTTAAACATCCCCTCCAGCACTTTGAACTGAGTCCCCTAGTAATTGACTCCTCCACCCTGGGGAAAAGAAAAGCCTTTTACTTTTCACTCTATCCATGCCATTCACAATCTTATACAGTTAGACAATAGACAATAGGTGCAGGAGTAGGCCATTCTGCCCTTCGAGCCTGCACCACCATTCATTATGATCATGGCTGATCATCCTTAACCAGTATCCTGTTTCTGCCTTATCTCCATAACCCTTGATTCCACTATCCTTGTGAGCTCTAACCAACTCTTTCTTAAATGAATCCAGAGACTGGGCCTCCACTGCCCTCTGGGGCAGAGCATTCCACACAGCCACCACTCTCTGGATGAAGAAGTTTCTCCTCATCTCTGTCCTAAATGGTCTACCCCATATTTTTAAGCTGTGTCCTCTGGTTCGGCACTCACCCATCAGCGGAAACATGTTTCCTGCCTCCAGAGTGTCCAATCCTTTAATAATCTTATAAGTCTCAATCAGATCC
>NC_057713.1:93397-128898 GCF_004010195.1 Chiloscyllium plagiosum
GACTCCAGCATCTTTCCCACCATTGAGGTCAGACTAACTGGTCTATAATTTCCTGCTTTCTCTCTTCCATCTTTCTTAAAAAGTGGTACAACATTAGCCACCCTCCAATCCGCAGGAACTGATCCCGAATCTATCGAACTCTGGAAAATAATCACCAACACATCCACGATTCTCACACCACCTTCTTCAGTACCCTGGGATGTAGACCATCAGGCCCCAGGGACTTATCAGCCTTCAGACCTAACAGTCTCTCCAACACTAATTCCTGGCAAATATAAATTCCCTTAAGTTCAGGTCCTTCAGTCACTGTTACCTCAAGGAGTTTGCTTGTGTCTTCCCCAGTGAACACAGATCTGAAGTACCAATTCAACTCTTCTGCCATTTCTTTGTTCCCCATAATATATTCCCCATTTTCTGTCTTCAAGGGCCCAATTTTAGTCTTAACCATTTTTTTGCCTTTCACATACCTAAAAAAGCTTTTACTATTCTCCTTTATATTTTTGGCCAGTTTACCTTCGTACCTCATTTTTTCTTTGCGTATTTCCTTCTTAGTAATCCTCTGTTGTTCTTTAAAAGCTTCCCAGTCCTCCGTTTTCCCACTTATCTTTGTTATGTTATACTTTTTCTCTTTTAACTTTATATGTTTCTTAACATCCCTCGTCAGCCACGGCCAGCCATGCCTCCTCCTAGGATCTTTCTTCCTTTTTGGAATGAACTGATCCTGCATTTTCTGTCACGTCACCTCTCAACCTGAAGCATTCCAGTGAAAACAAGCCCAGTCTATCCAATCTTCCTTCATAGCTAAAATCCCTCAAACCAGGCAACACTCTGGTAAAACTTTACTGTACTCTCTCCAAAGCATTCGCATTCTTCTGATATTGTGGTGATTGGAGCTGTTCACAATATTTCAAGTGTTGCCTGACTGAAGTTCTATATCACTGTAGTCTATTACGTGTCTATCCTTGTACCCAATGCCCCTTCTAATGAAGACAAACATGCCATAGACCTTTTTTCTACCTTATCTACTTGCGATGCCACCTTCAGTCACCTGTGGATCTGCAAAACCAAATCCTTCTCCATATCAATAGTCTGAAGGTTTCTCCCATTTACTGTCTAAATTCCATGCGTACTTGACTTTCCAAAATGCATCTCCTCACGTTTATTCCAATTAAACGCCATCTGCTGTTTTTTTACCTAATCCCTCCAACTGATGCATATTCTGCTGTATCCTCTGACAATCGTCCTCACTATCTGCAACTCCACGAACCCCTGTATTGTCTCCAAACTTGCTATTTAGACTAGCTACATTTTTTTTTGCAAATCATTTATACAGATCACGAACACCAACAATCCCAGCACTGATCCCTATGGAACACAAAAAGTCACAAACCTCCATTCTGAAAAGCATCCTTCCACCATTACCCTCCATCTCCTACAACTAAGTCATTTCAGTATCCATCTTGTCAGCTCACCCCTGAAACCATGAGACTTCACCAAGTATTTAATATTCATATAATAGTAATTATAAATCCCTCTGTGTCACGGACTTCTGCAAGCTCTCATCATTTAAATAGTTACTTTTTAAAAAATATCCTTCTGCCAAAACACAAGATTCCTATTGCCCACATTAAATACTTTCTGCTGAAGCAAATACTTTGCTCACCAACTTCCCTGTCTGTATCCGATTGCAAACTCCCCACATCCAGTTAACAAATTATGGAATGACGATTCTGGTGTATTAGCAAATTGAGCACCAATCAATTGGGTAATCCAAATCATTGATATAGATTGATCCCAGAGGCCCTCCACAAGTTAGTTTTCCAACCAGGAAACCAGTATTAATGTGTCTATTCGCTACTTCCTGTTATATTCATAAGCTCTGCTTTTCTTGCACAGCACCTTAGACGGTTTAAAATGCCTCCTACTATGCTGTGGAGTTCACTCGAAGAGCTGAATTACGTCAAATTGCTCCCGTCTAACTCCTTAGAGGCGCAGAATGGTTTTCTGCTGTGTCGTTGTCTGATTGGCTGACTGCAGTATTTCTCTAACTTTGCAGCAGCCCTGAGGTGTGGATTGATAAAACAACACCTGAGTTGCAGTTGGTTATTCGGCCCTTAAGGACTGCTACACCATTCAGAATGCTCATGGCTGATCTGACTGTGACTGAACACTCTGTTCCTGTCTGTTCCCAATCATCATTGACTTTACTTTCCATCAAAGATCAATTGAGCTCAGCCTTTGCTGTCACCAATAAACCAGTCTTCCATGTTTATTGGGGATGCAAGCAAGACATATAGCGCCTGTCTAAGGAGAAATGAACATCCTTAAATGGGAATGTGCTTATTTTTAAATATATTAACCTGGCAATAAATTATTTGCAAAAAAAGGAACAGACATAACAGCGCTCCAGACCTGTCTCTCACTACCTTTGATTCTTTCTCAATCGAGTATGTACCAAACACAGCCTCCATTGCACACTCACGAGACATTTCCACACATCATAAGACCATCAGATGTTGGAGCACAATTAGGTCATTTGGTCCACCAACTTGTTCTGCTATTCAAACATGGCTGATATGGTTTCAAGGCAAAAGTGGGAGCAGTCTACCAGAGCCACAAAAGTCGGAACAATAGAAGCAGCCTGAATAGGTGTGGTCATGGTCTCACCGAATCAGGGCTTTTCACATTTAATTTGCATCAGTGGTAGCTGGGGTCTCAGCAGGGTTGAAAGCTGCACTACATATTGCCTGGCTGCTACTCTCTCTGAGGCTACTTTTGATGTTATTTTCTCCTGGGCGGTTAGAGTTGCATGTGAGAGAATCTGTTTTTCTGAATTTGCCTTTTTGACCAGGGTATGTTTATGGGATGTTACTACATTGGAGCATTTCCCTATTTAGTCGGAAAGAAACTATTGCTCTGCTAAATTTTCCAATCGTGTTAAGTTATCCCAAGCCCCTCTTTCTTTTGTTGCATTTTAATTGTACTGTTTGAATAACTTGTGCTTCAGAGTTTTATGGTTTTGATCTGGTCTGTAACACAGTGTAATAGGATCTCACTTGTTTTGGGGTTGGGCGGTCATTGGAATGGGGTCAAAGGTGCTTTCCCTCTTGTGTTCAAAGTGACCCAATGTCAGCCTCTGCTGACCCACCAACTCCATTGCACAAGCAGCTGATTTCATTGAATCCCTCCAATGTTGAATGTCACACTCACACACATTCACACACACACACTTACATACTCGCATACTCAAGCAGATCCTCTCTCATATACACACTCTCTGTCACGCACACACAAATACACCCCGCACACTCACACCCACACAGTCCCCTTCTCACAAGCTTATACTCCATCAGACTCATGCACACAATTTATCAAACAGGCACACATGCACACACACACAAACTAATATGCACACACTTCCATGCGCACACTCACATGCACGCACAGTTACAGACATACACTCGCACTCTGCCCCACCCCTTCCCTCCCCCCCCTCCCAACACACACACACACACTCTCTCACATGCACACATATAAATTGTGGGGTGAAATTGCATTTGAAGAATTGTATTGGTAGATGCATTCTATTTTGCTAAAAAAGCACACAATCTGCAGGCAGTCAAGGCAAGCAGTCAATCCATTTTATAAATTGCTACTTTGGAATTAGAACCAGTCCAACACAAGATTGGAATACATACAGACTCTAACCTCACACCTTTAACACATTGTCTGAGCTGAAATGACACTTTTTAAAATAAAACCTTGTTATCTCAGGAATGTGACTTGATTTAAATTCTGGGATTTACATATTAATGGATCGAAATCTGTATCCCATTCTAAAATATGAAAGACTTAACAGCAATTTCGGTTTTCTCAATATATTGTATCAGTTGATCAGGCTTTGATCATGTGTTATAGTTTCCGTGCCTTATAATCCGGCTGCACAGCTATGTGATGAAAGAACAGCGCTCCAAAAAGCAGGACTTCAAAATAAACCTGTTGGCTTATAACCTGGAGCTCTGTGATTTTTAACTTTGTCCACCCCAGTCCAACACCAGCACTTCCACATCAATGTTGAAGCAGGACACCTAGTCAATCAAGGCCACATTGACCACCTGCACAGCATCCCACCTACCTACGTACACTATCCCTGTGTGGCCCATGGCTCAGCCACATAACCTGCAAGTCGCTGGACACTATGGGCAATGTAGCATGGCCAATCCACCTGGGAGAAAATGGGAGCACCCAGCGGAAAGCTATGCAGGCACAGGGAGAATATGCAAACTCTACACAGGCAGTCGCCCGAGGGTGGAATCGCACACCCGTACCTATCACTGTGAGGCAGCAGTGCTAACTACAGAGTCACCACACCACCATTTGTTTGGGAAGGTATTGAAGAATGTGAATCTCTCACATTGCACAGTTATGTCCTTCAAGTTATGTCCTTGGAGACACAAAGCAGTTCGCTCGATCCCTTACAATGTTGTCCCTCGGATGTTTCACAAGGAGATGAAGGTGTCCAGAGTTGACCCACACCTGCCATTGGGTCTGTTTCAAGACTTCAAAATACTTCTTCAATTATCATTTCCCAGAGTGCATCACAACAATGCAAGGTGCAGAAAGTGCAACAACATTATCTCAGCTCCTTACACAGTGGTTCACTTGGAGATGTTTGAAGACAATTGCGATTTAAATAGACTTTAAAGTATATACTCTGTCTCAGGAATCCTGCCCAAAGACAAACTATTTCCACATTTCAGAGGGGGCACAGACATTTCACCAAGTGATCCTCAGGCCAACTGCAATCCTCTCCACACCAGTTAACCATGTGTTTATATTGATGGTGTTATCAGTTTGGATGATCCTTTGAGCTGCTACACCCTCTCGTCAGTGACTGAATCCTTGATAGTGTGAACACTCCACAGCTGTCTGTGCAGTGGCATGGGAGTGCCAGCAGAGGGTGATATTCCTTCATTTTAACCACAGACACTGCCAGACCTGCCACACACAGAAATGCAAACTCACTAATACAGATAGTTACGCATACTCATACAGCCACACGGATACAAATGTGCAAACACACATACGTACACACACATACAAATGCACTGACATAAAAACAAACATGAAGAGGCAATCAACATTTCTCTTTCTCTGTGTTGAATTTACAATATTTCACTCGCTTTTCTGGTGTGTGTCAGTATTTCTGTTGCTTTGTTTACAATGTTTAATTTTTTTTGTCACTGCCTCCATGGGGAGCCTGTCCCCATTTCTGGTGCTCTGTGCTAGCATTCCAACATTCCCGGCTTGTATTGACCAGTACACTAGCTTGGACTGCACAGTTCACCCTGGTCAACAAATATCTCTTCTGGGTTTATGGTGTTTGGACTGGTTCTGTAAGATGGACTGGAAAAGTGAGATAATTAACCATTTCAGCTGAACTGACAATGTCTTGATTTTACATTCTTTGTCTTATGATTGGACCCTCCAAAGTCCTCTGTCTACCTCCATATTTCTCTAACTTGTTCATTATGTAATGTTTCACTTTTAACCTGAATAACTGTCCTGTATCTTTCCCTGACCTTTGGTACTGCTCACCTGGTGCTCTGGGTTCCATCATTAAGAAGCTCAGAAACAGTAAAAAATAAACATCGTTCGTGCACTCTTCCATCTCCGGGTATACTGTGCAGTGGTCCATGGAGGACAGGAAATTTCAGCAACTGTGAGACACCTCTTTGAAACTTGTTCTCTGCCTGTCCACTGAACTCTCTGTTTTTCTTTTTTTTCAGTAATATGAGGAAACCCTTCAGCTTTTATTGATTCAGACCAGGCTTCTTACTGGTCTGAGTAGCATTTGATTTAATTCCGACGTTGGAAAGTTAGTGGAAATGCTTGTGTTTTAAGTTGCTGTGGACATTCATGAGACGAGAGACTTTCATGAACAACTCTGCATGACTCATGACGACTGTAGCTAGAGCATCTGAATCTGCAACATGGCCAACAGAGGCTGCAGAGAAGGGAATTTCCGTCAATTGAATGAGGGAGTCACCATCTCAGAAATGATCTTATTGAATGGTGGAGCTGGACTGAATGGTTCGCTCATGCAACTCATTCTATATTTTTGTTTGTAATAAGCCAATTCGCCTTCAATCCTAGTGTATCATGACAGCAGCAGCGAGTTACATCTTCCTGTTACTGTGTAACTTGTTTGAGGCATTAAATGATGCAGCAACCCTTGCATTGTTAACAGCCATTAAACTGTATCTGATGGAGGTCCCTCCCTTCTCAGTTACAGAAACACAAACAACACAGACCTCATGCAACTACAGGGACTCTTCTCTATGTTCTAAATGATTCCCTTTGCAAAATGTGCCAACATTCCAGCTTTGCACCTTTACAAGTGGTAAAAGACTAGTGTGGCTGAATGGTTTCCTCCTATCCCTCTGTAGTAGGCACATCGGGACAGAATTGCTTCCCCCTGTATCTGAACAGTAGTCTCTCTGCTCTGAATGATGACTCATGGTTATGAAAGGATTTGATAACATGGCACTTAAAAATAGGAGTGGCCTTACATAATGTCAATAAGCAATAAATAATGTTAACCTGGTGTATGATCTTTGGGAAGTTCCCAAACAGTAGTTTTGTTTTGCAGTTGGTCATTATTTTGTCACAGTCTCCTTTTATAAACGGGTGGAATATGTACTATCCTTCAGTGTTCTGGCACTACTCCCATATACAAGAAAGAAAGATTTTACAAGATGGAAAGATTTATGGTCCATCAGTCAGCAAGCCTCATGTATTCCATCCATGCCGAATAAATGTGCCCGTTTGTTGTCATTTGTAAAGTAATGTAAGCAAGGCGTTAACTGAACCTGGTTATTTGGTGACTGTGCTTAATGACAGTCTCCATGGATGCAAATTTTCCGTGGATGGTTTTCATCTTGTAATTGTAAATGGGCTTCGTTCAATATGTTATTTCATAGAGGTAAAAACAATGACAGCAGATGCCGGAAACCAGATTTCTGGATCAGTGGTGCTGGAAGAGCTTGCAGATGCTGGAAACCAGATTTTGAAGCTCCTCGGATGCTGCCTGAACTGCTGTGCTCTTCCAGCACCACTGATCCAGAATGTTATTTCATAGTATGAGTGGGAGCATCATCTGCAGCACTAACAGAGATCAGCAGTTCCGGAGAGCGGAGCAAGAAAGATCAGAATCTGAGAACGTTATACTGGAAATTTATAACAATGGACAGGTAACTTTCCTGGAATGTTTGATACCTTTCTACGTTTTATGATACAATGTCGTCATCAGAATGGATCCTAAATGCACTTTAAATTATTCAATATTTTTATTATCCTATTTGGCTATCGTTTGTGTCCCTGGAAAGTCTCACTGTCCAGTTATTATTTCGATAAACCGTACATGACTGCATTGCAATTATTTTCATTAACCCACATTCTATACGCCTTGTTGTTGTGATTGTTCCTGCTGAGATTCTATATCCAGATATTCACTTTACAAACCACGACGAACTGCATCACCTGACTTCACCTGACGAAGGAGCAGTTCTCAGAAAGCATGCGATTTCAAGTAAACCCATTGGACTATAACCTGGTGTCATGTGGTTTCTGACATTGTATCACTGCCCTAGATAATTAAGTATTGAAAGCTTGAAGGTACTGTCATCTGTGCTGAGTTCAAACTCCATTTCCTTTTTCTGACCCCATGGTCACTATATGTAAGGCTGAAACAGATGCATCACAACAGTGGTGATCTCTTTGGCCATGGGTTGATTTCTGACACCATACCCTAATCATTACTAACTTCAACTACCAACAACTCCAGAATATACTTCACTGGCTCATCCCTTCTGCTATGTGAACCTTGAGCTATAAAATACAGACCGAATGATGTCAATAATCTGCTGCTGACACTCCCAGCTTCAAACCTGTGAAGTAAATTCCAATCCATGCTCCACACCCCGTATCTGACTTTACGCCAATCTCCCATGTATCCTTTGTTCACTAATCTATATTGTTATTGGCTCTGGCAATGCATTTATTTAAATATACTCAGGCCGGTCCACACATCTATACATGAAATGTCCCTCAATCTCTCTCTCTGTGGATTACCACAGTTGTTCTTATTTAAACTGATATCCTCCAGATGTGTTCTCACTCAACCAATGACTTTCACAAATAACCACTCCCTCACCCCATCCTACACACACACATACACACACACACACTTGCCTTGAAATGGTGCAATGGAGTTATAGAGAAATAAATTCGTGAGAGCCCCATTTACTGTCACTCGCAACATGGGCAAGTAAAGTAGCAATATACTGTCAAAGGCTTGCACTGCTCCCTATGCTGGGCAAATACTTTAGTTAACTGAGCAACTCGCTAGCATAATCTCCACTGCTCTCCAGCCTGGGCTGTCATCTTGTCCCAGTTAATGGTGTCGGGACTGGTTCTGTGACGAAGATTCAGAATTTGATATGAGGAACCATTTCAGCAGATCTGGCAATACCTTCATTTAATGTTCTCATTCTTGTGTTTTGCATCTTCCAAGGTCTCAGTTCTCTAGTTAGTCCCACTTCACTATCTTTTTCCCCATATTTCCACAACATTGTTCTCAGCTAATTAATCGTTTCTTTTTATCTTTAATATGTATTCGCCTCTTCATCTTCACCACGTCTTGGTTTTTGGCTCCTCAGTGTATTGAGTGCTGGCATTGTGAAGCTCAGAAACAACAAACTGCTGTTGTTCAATTTCTGGTTTATCCCACATGGTGTACCACATTGGACAGGAGGGTTCAATAGCTTTGACGCACGTTTTCGAATTTGTTCTGATTTGTCCACTCAATGCCTGTATTTGTCCCTCTCAGCTGATCATACGGTCAGTGACATAGTGACATGAGGAAGCCTTCAAGAATTACTCAAAAGTATTTGACTTGAGTGAGTTCTAACCTAGTCCTATATAGTCCTGTTATTGGAGGTCAAAGTTAACACTTCAAGTTAGTGGAAGTGCTGAGGATGGTTTGCTGGAGGTGGTGCTGTGAGCTGCCTCAGACATTCAGGGAGACCTGATGGTTTGGTGACCCAACTCTGGATGGAGCATTGGGACTGTAGTTACAGCATCTAGATCTGTAACATGAACAACATGTAGAGGTGACAGAGAGACGAAGCTCTGAAACCACAAAGAGAGTGAATGTGAGGGTTGGGTGGGTGGGGATAGGATGGAGAAATGTACAATAACTGCACCAGGTTTTCCAAGAACCCAATTAATGTGAACCTGCTAATTTTCAAATGAAGGGAAGGAATTAAGTCACAAACATGAAGAGACATTACATAATTTATCGGTGCTATGTCTACTGGAATGTTCACTTTCACCAGTTCAGATATCAGGGTTTTCCAAGAACAGCTTCCAAGTTACACTTAACACAGGAGCAGAGAGTGATGGGTCACTGACTGAACAAGGAGCTGGTCATAGAGCAGTGTCACCTCCTTCAACATGACCTGTAGCTTCACAGTGGGGGAGGACAGTGTTACCAGTGGCTGTTAGGGTCACTGTGTCATTCAGCATCTATGGTCCAAAACTTTCCAGTCAGAAGTGGGTGCCAGACTTACCAACTCCCAGTATGACGACATCGTTCGGTGACGGAGGTTATATGTGGCGGATGAGGTGAATCTAATATGTTCTCCCTCAGCAGGGAGCTGCCAGGTGTATCCTGGTTTTTGCAGTATAGCACATTCCGAATGGTGCTCGTAGCTATGTGGGGTTCCCATGTCAGCGCTGAGATGCAGAGGAACTGAAGGACCTCTTACTCCATTAATGTTGCAGTGTGCCCATGCACAGTACATCATGTCGGTGAATACCCACTGTCCTGGCAGCAGCTACAGCTTCTTCATTCAGAAGCAGTCAGCCATTCCCGTCGTCTTCGGGTCTCCACGTAGAAAGATAAAAATGGCATTGGGGATAAAGAACAGCTCTTTGTTACCTAGCTCATAACCCTCTGGTCCTCACCACTCTCTCCGTCCACCAATCACATCTAAATATCCGGTGTGCACTGGGAACAATGCAGCCACTGGGAAGATCACGGAAAAGACAATCAGGCAGATGAAGCAACACTTCTGATGTCTGAATGGATCAACATGAAACCTCCATTACTCACTGTACAATTAAACCCTGTAATCTCTCTCAATTTTTGTGATATTCTGCTTTCTGTTCTTCATGAAGAATAAACAGATTCACAGTTATCCATATTGTGTGCCATCTACCAAATTATTGCCTCTGACTTAATCTGTCTCCATCTATTTTCCTAATCTCTACCTCCTCTTGATAATTTAATCTCCTGTCTCTTTTATGTCATTGTAAAATTTAATTGCTACACATTTTGCTTCGACTCATTCAAATTATTAATGTGGATTTCAAACCCTTTGGGACCCAGCACCAATCACTGTGTGGCTGCACTATTTTAAATTCTGTCAGACTGATAAAGACTGAATTATCCCTAGTATGTACATTTTTTGCAGTCAGAGCAGTTGAAGCGAGGACCAGGGGTTAGTAAATTTGTGTATGACATGAAAGTTGATAGAGTTGTGAACAGTGCAGAAGGATTTTGCAAGTTACAGAGGGATACAGATAAGCTGCAGAGCTGGGCTGAGAGGTGGAAAATGGAGTTTAATGTGGAAAAGTGTGAGGTGATTCACTTTGGAAGGAGTAACATGAATACAGAGTACTAGGCTAATGGTAAGCTTTTTGGTCATGTGGAAGAGCAGAGCAATTTCGGTGTCCATATGCATAGATTCCAGAAAGTAGCCACCCAGGTTGATATGATTGTTAAGGAGGCAGAAAGTGTATTAGTGGTTATTGGTTAAGGGATTGAGTTTCGGAACCATGAGGTCATGTTGCAGCTGTACAAAACTCTGGTGCAGCCACACTTGTAGTATTGCATACAGTACTGGTCGCTGCGTTATAAGAAGGACATGGAAGCATTGGAAAGGGTGCAGAGGAGATTTACCAGAAAGTTGCAATCGTCATATGAGGAAAGTATGATGGACTAGACGCTGTTATCATTAGAGAGAAGAAGCTAAAGAGGTGATTTAATAGAGACATACAAGTTCAGCGGAGGATTCGATAGGGTTGGCGGTGAGAGCCTTTTTCTTTGAATGGTGATAGCTAGCATGAGGGGACACAGCTTTAAATTGAGGGGCCATAGATATAGGACAGATATCAGAGGTTCTTTACTCAGAGAGGAGCAGGGGCGTAGAATTCGTCTTCAGGTCTCCACGTAGAAAGATAAAAATGGCATTGGGGATAAAGGACAGCTCTTTGTTACCTAGCTCATAACCCTCTGGTCCTCACCACTCTCTCCGTCCACCAACCACATCTAAATATCCGGTGTGCACTGGGAACAATGCAGCCACTGGGAAGATCATGGAAAAGACAATCAGGCAGATAAAGCAACACTTCTGATGTTTGAATGGATCAACGTGAAGCCTCCATTACTCACTATATAATTAAACCCTGTAATCTCTCTCAATTTTTGTGATATTCTGCTTTCCGTTCTTCATGAAGAATAAACAGATTCACAGTTATCCATATTATGTGTCATCTACCAAATTATTGCCTCTGACTTAATCTGTCTCCATCTATTTTCCTAATCTCTACCTCCTCTTGATAATTTAATCTCCTGTCTCTTTTTATGTCATTGTCAAATTTAATTGCTACACATTTTGCTTCGACTCATTCAAATTATTGATGTGGATTGCAAACCCTTTGGGACCCAGCACCAATCACTGTGTGGCTGCACTATTTTAAGTTCTGTCAGACTGATAAAGACTGAATTATCCCTAGTATGTACATTTTTTGCAGTCAGAGCAGTGAAAGCGAGGACCAGGGGTTAGTAAATTTGTGTATGACACGAAAGTCGATAGAGTTGTGAACAATGCAGAAGGATTTTGCAAGTTATAGAGGGATACAGATAAGCTGCAGAGCTGGGCTGAGAGGTGGCAAATGGAGTTTAATGCGGAAAAGTGTGAGTTGATTCACTTTGGAAGGAGTAACATGAATATAGAGTACTAGGTTAATGGTAAGCTTTTTGGTCATGTGGAAGAGCAGAGCAATTTTGGTGTCCATGTGCATAGATTCCAGAAAGTAGCCACCCAGGTTGATATGATTGTTAAGGAGGCAGAAAGTGTATTAGTGGTTATTGGTAAAGGGATTGAGTTTTGGAGCCATGAGGTCATGTTGCAGCTGTACAAAACTCTGGTGCAGCCACACTTGTAGTATTGCATACAGTACTGGTCGCTGCGTTATAAGAAGGACATGGAAGCATTGGAAAGGGTGCAGAGGAAATTTACCAGAAAGTTGCCTGGTATGGAGCAAATGTCATATGAGGAAAGTATGATGGACTAGATGCTGTTATCATTAGAGAGAAGAAGCTAAAGAGGTGATTTAATAGAGACATACAAGTTCAGCGGAGGATTGGATAGGGTTGGCAGTGAGAGCCTTTTTCTTTGAATGGTGATAGCTAGCATGAGGGGACACAGCTTTAAATTGAGGGGCCATAGATATAGGACCGATATCAGAGGTTCTTTACTCAGAGAGGAGCAGGGGCATAGAATTCCATGCCTGCAAAAGTAGCTGACTGACCAACATTAAGTGCATTTAAATGCTCATTGGATAAATATATGGATGCACTTGGATTAGTGTAGTTTAGATGGGTTTCAGATCTGTATGACAGGTTGGCACAACATTTATGGCCGAAGTGCCTGTAATGTGCTGTAATCTTCTATATTCTAAGAACCACCTCTCACAACAAGATTATTAGTAACTCCTCATCATTGTATAAAACCAAATCAAAGGTAGCCTATTTCAAAGTTGGTTGCTCAGCATTCTGGCTTTAAAAAAACATCTTGTCCAGGCACCAGGAATGCATTGTCACAGTTATCATATTTGTTATTTGCCAATCTCTGTGTCATTTCAAATTATGATTAGTTAAGCATTCTTGTTGTGTGCATCTCTGATTTCCCATCATCTCCTATCTCATCTGCACATGCCTGTCTACCTCAGTCGTTGAAGCATGAGATTCTTAATCTCAGGGTCATGGGTTTGTGCCCCATACTGGATGCCTTTTGAGAGTGCATGCTGGCTCAGTTGTAAGCATTGCTGCCTCACAGCGCCAGGTTCGATTTCATCCTTGGTCAATTGTCTGTGTGAGGTTTGCACATTCTCCCCGTTTCTGCGTGGGTTTTCTCTGGGTGCTCCAGTTTCCTCCCACAATCCAAAAATGTGCAGGTTAGTTGAATTCGCCATGCTAAATTGGCCCATAGTGTCTAGAGATGTGTAGGTTAGGTGGACTAGCTCTGGGATTTGCAGGGATAGAGTAGGGGGAATTGGTCTGGGTGGAATGACCCTTGGAGGGACATTGTGGACTCAATTGTCCTAATGACTTGCGTTCACAGTGTATGGATTCTATGACCTATGAGTACTATTTGGATGCCTATGAAGAACTGTCACAGTAGGTTTCAGCACCTTGTGGCTTCCAGACGATTCCACAACAAGACTTCCTGCTACAATATTTTTTCTGTCTGTTGCACTCAGTCTACGTTCAGAACATGCCACCCCACATTCTAAGAGATTAAATGCCCTTTGATACTTTTGTTTCCAATACCTTCCTTTGCTTTCTACTTTCCTATCACTCATTTTCATCTCCGAGTTGTGGTTGCCAACCTTCCAGGAAAAAAAATGGCAAGTGATATATCACGTTATAGTCCATCTGTCAAACTTTGATGCACTACCTTTACCTTCCTATAGCCATTTGCATACTCTCCACATTCTCTTGAAAATTTAATGTTCTGCTTATCCTCGTGTCAATATTGTAAATTGCAAATAGTTCAGAACCCAGCATTGGTCACTGCATGACTCCATTGGTTATATTTTCTAAAAATGATCGAGACTGATTTATCCCGAGTGTCTGCTTCCTGTTTGGTAACCTGTCTGCCCCCATTCTTGTGTAGCACATTTGAAGAGCTGAATACTGGAACAAGGAATATCAGGCAGCATTTCCACCACTCGAGTCTGCTCTGCCATTTAATACAATGGTGGCTGATGCCTTCTCGGTCTCTGTTCCCCTTCTCTGTCCACTCTCCATCACCCTTCATTTAATCAATGTCCAAACATTTTCGGCAAACCGTGATAGTGAATTCCACATCTTCACAGAGAATTGTGAGAAGTAAATTTTCTTCACACCTGTTTCAAATCAGCTCCACCTATCTGAAAACTATGATTTCTTGCTATATATTGCCATTCATGAGGAAATATCCACTCCACAACTGTATTGTCAATTGCATTTAGCAACTTACAGACCTCATCGAGATCTCTTATTCTTCTAAACTGGAGAGAGAATAGGCCTGAGCTGTTTAATCTCTCTTCATATGACAAACTCCTCATCTTCTGAATCAATCTCGTGAACTACATCCCTCCTCAGATCAGGGCACTCAATTTGTACTCAGTACTCCAGTAATGATATAGCTAATGCCTTGCATAGCTGCAGCAACACTTCCCTACCTTTATACACTATTCTTTTCGATTGATAAGCTGAAATTGCACTTGCCTTCCTCACATTTTCCCTCTTCACAACTCCCTCAATAGTTCCACGCTGTCCACCAACCCACCCTATACACACAGCACCTTCCCCTGCCCCTGCATGAGCTGCAAAATCGGAACCCACACCGCCACTCCGCACCCCCCCCACCCCACCCCCCACATTACCTCTGTCCAAAGCCTTAAGGGAACATTTCAAATCTGGCAGAGATTTTCCTGCACATTCAACTACCTCATTTACCGCATCCTACACTTTTGATGAGGTCTCCTCGATATCAGGGAGACTGAGCTCCAGCTGACAGAGTGGTGCAGGGAACATCTCTGCTCAGCACACATTGAACAATCCCACCCCACTTTGGCCAAACACTTCAACTCCCCTTCTGGCTCCCCTAAGGACATGTAAGTTCTGGCTCTCTACTGCCAAATCAAAGCCACCCGCCAACTGGAAGAAAAATGTCTTACCTTCTGCTTCAGGAAACTGTAACCACAAGGCATCAACATTGACTTCACCCATTTCCAAATGTCCCCAGCCCCACGTCATCCTAGATGCAACCCTCCAACTCGGCACCACCCTCTTGACCTGACCTACCTGTCCATATTCCTTTCCATCTATCTTCTCCACACTTCCCGCTGACCCAACACAATCACATCTCACTTGCATCCACTTATCACCATCTCACTTACCTTCCCTCAGCCCCACCTCCCCTCAGCCCCATGCCCACCTCCGTATTAATCACGCAGCCCCCTTCCTCCTCCACATTCCTGATGAAGGGCTTATGCCCTGCCTCTCGGATGCTGCCTGATCTGCTGTGCTTTTTCTAGCGCCACGCTTTCCGACTCATTACCTGCTATACCTGCATGTAACTTCTCTGACATAGGACAGAGGACACCCAATCCTTCTGCACCTAAGTACTTTTAAGTTTCTCTCCATTTAAATAATAAGTTGTCTTTCTATTACGCTGACAAAAAGAGATAACCTCATACTTATCCATGTTAAATTTTACTGCCAAATATGACCATATTCACTTAAACAATTGAAATCAATTATTTAAATTTCTCATGTCTTCCGCGCAATCGACTATTCTACATATGTTAGTGTCATCTGAAAATTTGCCTTTAGTACTTTCTTTCCCGTCATCCAAGTAAAACAAAGCATTGCACATTGTTGGCACCTGAGGACCAAACTCTTTGGTTTAACTTTGGAAATCTCCTCTGACTACTTCCTTGATAATGGATTCTAACAAATTGCCTTAAATCCCAATAGTTTGCTCATGATGTTTTATTCCTCCGTGAAGCAGGTTATTCTAAGTTCCTTCCTTTCCATAACCTCTATCTTCCCTTTCAATTCCCGTGTAATGGGCCCAAGGTTTTAAAAGATCTGCTCTGATCGCTGTGTAAGAGGCATGAGAGGCTGAACAGGCTCATTCTGTTGCTGGTTAACATTCAGCCTCTCGAGACTGTTATACAGTAACAGGAGGAGTCCATTCAGCCCATTCTGTCTGTTTCAGAGGAACAGGAGGAGGCAATTCAAACTTTCAACTTTCTTGCACAAGAACAGTAGAAGGTCATTCAGCCCCTCGAGCCTGACAAAAGAGGAGGATGAGAGGGCCAGTCAGCATCTCGATCCTGGGCTCAATGTACTCCTGGTGTTGCTACATTATGGCATTAATGGCTGAAATGTCTTCCTTATGTTCCTGAGTAATAGGTTCAAGGTTGCTTTTTAACAGTTTGACGTGCTGAAGGGCCTCCGAATATTCCTGTATAAGAAGTTCGAAACAGTGAATGCATCCTGCATCCTTGACATGGGATTAAGGGAGTGATTGGTCTTCTCATTTTTCCATTCAACAGACGCCTGTCTGAGCTATCTGTTTCTTTCCCATAAGAAGTCTCAAATAGTTTTGTATCCTTCTCCATTCCCACACAACATGCGTGGTGGGTTTTCTTATTTCAATGCATCAATCTCTTGTCCTCTTCTAATTCCAGTGTTTCAGTCTTGAGGAGGCTGAATGGACTGATCCCGTTGCAATGTAACAGGATACTAGTGCTACATGGCCTACTCTGAGTCCGGCAAGGCACTGATTTTAATTGTATATAAATTTCCAGCGGCTGAGTAGCCTCGTCCTGTTCTGGAGTAACAGGGTCGGAGGCCTGAATATCCTTCAGCACTTCCTGCGTAACAGGGTCAAGAACTGAAATGGATTCCTTCATTTATTGTGTAATTGTTTTCTATTGCTGACTGCATCCAGTCGTTCATGTAGCAATAATACCATCTTTCATCCTTTTAATGGGTATTTGATCAATAGGATCATCTTTTCCTCATATGTTAACATCTTTATCACAATTGAGGGAACCATCTCTGAATTGCTTCTAATGCAACCATACCCATTCCTCAGTGAGGAGACTAAGTCTCTACATGCTACTCCAGATGTGATCTCATTAAGATCTTGCACAGTGGCAGCAACACTTTACCAGCCTGCTATAAGCTTGCTGCCCAGATTAGAGCAGTCTCAGCTATCTGGGTAATACACATCATTATTGAAAGGTCAATGTCCTTCTCCAGTCCACCAGCATAATGGGAAATCCTGTGAAAATGTCACAATGACGTTTGAGGAGAACAGGTAAGATATATGGCAAGGTGATCTCACACTGAGATAGGCCTCGCCAAATTATCTCGCCTGAACCTACCATAAATCTCCCCATATCCCCGTCACTCAGATTTCACTGAATCTGGTAAAGTGGATATTACAAACAGCGAAGTGAAGCAAACCTTGACGGAAGATGCACATCAAAGTCAAGGCTAAAATAGAAATGTTGGGCATGTCATAAAGCAGGAAATAAGATATACACGTTTGTGGGCCCTGCAGTAATAATGGTAGAATTCAAGTTTCATCTAAACTTTGTTAACCCAAGTGAATGTTAATGCTGGGAAAAATGCATTTCACAAGCGTGGCCGAGATGGTTTGTTTTAACAGTAACCAAAACAGAAATACATGAAAAACGTTGGCAGATCTGGTATCGTCTGTGGAGAGGAATCCGATTTAGCTTTTAGGGTCTAGGGACGCATCCTCAGAGCTCAGAACAGAATTCTGAGGAAGGATCCCTCAAGGTGAAACGGTAACTCTGATCTCTCCACAGAGATCCTGGCAGGCTTGCTGAGACTCCGAACAATTTCTACTTTCATTTATGATTTACAGCATCCACAGCTTTTCAGTTTTTTATTTGAACAATATTGAAAACCAAGCAAGAATTTTGGAACTAGTGTTATGTGAAGGAGGTTTGGGAGTAGTGATCATAATATATTGAATTTTACATGACGTTTGGAACTGAAAAGGTTTTATTTAAAAACAAATGATGATATATCTGAGTCATGCAAGCTATGAAAGTTTGAGGACCAAGCTGACTTTACTGGATTGGAAAAGTACATGAAAAAGATTTAATGGAAGATACACAATGTCTCTTATTTATAGAACCACTGCAAGGTATACAATATACATGCCTCCCTCCAAGATATAAACAGCAAAACGGACATGTGACTCAAAGATGGTTCATAAAAGAATTTCAAAATTCGATGAGATGAAAGGAAGTGGCTTAGAAAAGTGTCAGATGTTGTGGTAAGCCATAGATTCAGACATATGTAGAGCACAGCAAAGGATGACCAAAAAATGGATAAGAAAATCAAAAAGAGAACAAGAATGCAACTAACAAGAAACACAAAAAGCTCTGAAAAGCTTGAGTTGATATTTGAAAGAAAAATAAAAGCAAGGCCAAATATGGAACAGTGAAAGTGCAAACAGGATAACTTACTGTAGATAACAGACAAATTAGAGGAAAACTAAATAGTTACTTTATGTCTGTTTCCATGGAGGAAGATCCAGAAAATCTCCCAGAAATACTAAGTGACCATGCGACTTGTGTAAATAAAGACTAAAATCTTTCATGTCAGTAACGTGATGCTGTTTGAAATATAGCTGGATCGAGCATTATAATTTTGACAGACCAGGCATACTTCATATCAACATTCCGGAGGAAGCAACAATAGACACATTGAGTGTATTGTTTACCACTGTGTTTCTATGAGGTGACACAATTTGGAAGAAGGAACCAGACAAGGGAGTACTTGATGTGAATGGCAGCACACTGGGAACCTCAGAGGGTGAATGTGAGGACTACCGATGCTGGAATCATAGTGGTCCACACATCCTCGAATGTGACTGGATACATTTATAAATTAGTAAAGAAGGTATAAGAGACAGTAGGCACAGTCTTTATTAAACGAGGCATAGATTTTAAGAGCTAAGCGGACTTTCTTTAGGCCAAGAAGGAATACTGCAGTTCTGAGACCTACATTACAGGACGGTACGATTGCACTGGAGAGGGTGGAGAAGCGATTCAACAGGATGTTTCCCTGGGATGAAGCATTTCAGCTATGAAGAGAGCCTGGATAAGCTCAGGTTGTTTGCTTCAGAATAAAGAAAGCAGAGAGAAATGCAATTCAGATGCATAAAATTACGAGAGACATAGACAGAAATAAGCTATTAATTTTAATCAAAGGGCCGAGAACCAGAGAGCAGATTGAGAATTAATGGTTTGAGGATTCTAGAGGAGTCGAGGATAGCTTTTTATCCAGAATGTTTTTAAGAGTCTGGAATGCACTTCCAGAGAGGGCAATTATTGCACGTAACACCATAACCATTCAAATGTACTTGGATGAGCAGCTAAAATGTCATACCTTCCGCAGCTATGGGCCTTGTGTGGGAACATGGCACTGATGTAGATGTGATGTGTTTCTGACAGTATAGATTCTATACTTCTGTGACGGTATAATTGGGGATGGTCAATCAGTGAGCAGCGCAGACAGGAATTGATCGGTTTCTGAAATGTATGTTAACAAGGATGATAAGATTGAACTGTAGTAGCTTCTAAAATTATGCCAATGGGAAAGGTAAGAAAAAACAAATGCAGCTTCCTTACAGACTGAATGTAGAGAGTGGAAAATGGAGAATGTTGAAGAGGATTTGGATCTCTCGTACAACAGTCCAACATTGCAGGAGCTGGAAGCAGTGATGAAGATAAATGGTGTCATATCGACTCAAAACATTAGCTTGCTCTCTCTCCTAACCTATTGTGATCTCCAGCATTGGTTGTTTTCAATTCAAAATAAATGGTGTGTTGACCTTCATTTGAAGTGGATTTGCGTATAGGAGTAAGGTTGTCTTAATGCAGTTGCACATTTTGAACATCGTGCAGTATTGTGTGTAGTTTTGGTCTCCTTATCGAATAAATAATATACCTGACATTAAGGGAGTTCAGCGAAGGATGATGAATCTGATCTCTCGGATGACAAGCTTGTTGTGCGAGCTGAGTTTGGGTGGACTGGTAGTAAACCAGTGGACAAGTGGAGCACTGTGGTAGTTTGGTGCACTTACCTCTACACTGCTGAAGCCAAGTGTCAACTCATGGGCCCCTCCTCCTACAGCCCCCTCGACCATGACCTCACCTCCCATCACCAAACCATCACTTCCCAGATCATGCACAATCTCATCACCTCAGGGGCTCTCCCACCAATAGCCTCCAAACTCATATTCCCAGAACTCCGAACCACCCAGTTCTACCTCATCCCAAAATTCATGAGTTGACAGTCCCAGTTGATCAATTGTCTCTGCCTGCTCCTGTCCCACCGGACTTATCTCCCCACAACTTGACACCGTCCTTCTCCCCTTAGACCAGGAACTCCCAACATACATTCAGGACAACGCCCTCCGCTTCGTCCATGCCTTTCGTTCCCCGACCGCCAACACCTTATCTTCACTATGGATATCCAGTCCATGTGCATGTCCATCCACCATCAGAAAGTCCTCCAAGCTCTCTTTATTCCTCTCCCACGGACCCAACTAGTACCCATCCACCAACATACTCGCTCGATTGGCAGAGTTGGTCCTCATCCTCAACAACTTTTCCTCCCACTTCATTCGGACCAAAGGTGTAGGCATGGGCACCTGCTTGCCTGCCTCTTTATCGAATACATGGAAAAATCCATCTTCCGTAGTTACACTGTCATTAGTCCCTACCTTTTCGTCCACCACATTGATGACTGCATCGACGCAACCTCGTGTTCCCATGAGGAGGTTGAATAGTTCATCACCTTCGCAATCAACTTTCCACCTTGAACTGCGCCATCTCAGATACCTTCCTCCACTTCCTTGACGTTTCCACCTCAATTTCCAGCGACCAACTTAACACAAACTTTGACTTCAAACCCACTGACTCCCACAGCTACCTGGACTACATCTGCTCCCACCTTCCCTCCTGTAAAAACATATGCCTTATACCTAAATCCTCAGCCTCCACCACATCTGTTCCCAGGAGGAGCAATTCCACCCAACAACATCCCAAATGGCCTCCTATTTCAAGAACTATAAATTCTCCACCCAATTGATCAACATTGCCCTCCAGCACATCTCCTCCACTTCCTGCACCTCACCCTTGAACCCCACCCCTCCAACCGCAACAAAGACAGAACCACCATATCCCCTCCAAACGTTCCTCACCTTCCACCCCACCAACCTCCAGATACAAGGCATTATCCACCGCTATTCCTACCAACTATGGTCAGGCTCCACCACCAGAGATATATTTCCATCCACAACTGTATCAGCATTCTGCAGAGACCATTCCCTCTGCCACCTCCTGGCTAGGTCCACGTCACCCACCAACCCACTCTCCACTCCCAGCATCATTCCTTTCCGCAGCAAGAGGTGTAAAACCTGTGCCCACAGCTCCCCCTTCACCTCTGTCCAACGTCCCAAAGGATCCATCCACATCTGGCAGATATTTTCCTTCACTTCCACACTTGTCGCATACTGTGTCCATTGCAGTCAATGTGGTCTCCTCTACGTTGATGAGATACGACACTAACTTGCAGAATGTTTCAGGAAACATCTCTGGAACACCCGCACCAAACAATGCAATCACTCTGTGGCATGCAAGTCCTGAACCTCCTCCACCACCAAACTCAAGACAACGGATGCCTGAAGGAAGTACGCCTCATCTCCCGCCTTGGGACCATCCAACCCCATGGCATCAACGTCGATTTCACCAGTTTTCTCATTTCCCCTCCCCCCACCTTATCCCAGATCCAACCTTCCAACTCGGCACCGCCCTCTTGTTCTGTTCTACCTATCCATCTTCCTTTCCAACTACCTGCTCCACCCTTCTCTCTGACCAATCACTATTACTCCCCAACTCTATCTACCTAAAGTCTTCCCAGCTACCTTGCCCGAGCCCACCCTCCTATTTATGGAGTTCAATGTGGAAAAGTGTGATTCACTTTGGAAGGAGTAACAAGAATACAGAGTACTGAGCTGAAGGTGAAATTCTTGGTAGTGTAAATGAGCAGAGAGATTTCGATGTCCATATGCATAGATCCCTGAAAAATGCCACTCTGGTTGATAGGATTGTTAAGAAGGCGTATCATGTGTTAGTTTTATTGGTAGAGGAATTGCATTTCAGAGCCATGCAGTCACGTTGCTACTGTACAAAGCTCTAGTGTGGCTGCACTTAGATTGTTGCATGCAGGTCTGGCCACCACATTATAGGACAGATGTGGAAGTATTGGAAAGGATGCAGAGGGGATTTACCAGGATGTTACCCAGTATGGAGGGAAGGTGGTATCCAGTGGTGGTGTCATTTCCAATTCTCTTCTTAGTGATGGGACATAGTTGAGTAATTTTCCACATTTACAACTCTGATATGTCAGAGTTGGAGCAGGAATGAATCAGCTTCCCCAGGGATATGGCTTGTTGTGCAGCACGAGTCTTCAATGGTGTTGCAGGAATAGTGTCAGAGTCCATTGCCTTTGTCGTATCTACTGTGTTCAGCTGTTTCTTCATATCACGGGCAACGAATCAAATTGGTTGATGACTGGCATCTATGATTCTGTGGGCATCATGACGAAGGTGAGGTGGATAATTAACTGAACACTTTCAGCTGAGGATGGAGCAGATACAATATCCTTATCATTTGCACTGATGTGCGGGGCTTTACATTATTTAGGAGGAGGATATTTGTGAAGTCCTCTCCTCAAATGAGTTGTTTAAAAATCCATCATCATTTATGATTAGATCTGCCGGCATTGTCGGGCTTACATCTGATCTGTTGGCCTTTGGATCATTTCACTCTTTTTCTCAGATGTTATTCCAGCTGTTCAGAATGCACCACTTGAGTATAGTAGTTTTTATGGGTTGTCATCAGGTTTAGGTACACATGGTTCACCCACACCCGTGACTGAACCATAGGTTGGCTTGACAGTAATGGTATATTGAGGGATTTATCATGCGTAAAAAGTTACATATTGTGGTTAAATACAATTCTGCTACTAGTTTCTATCAGATTTGGGAAGCTTATTTTAGGAAACAGAAGCAGATGACAGACATGAATTTCAGTCGTGCTTCCTGAATTACCTCCAGAGTGTCCTGCAATTGCAGCTCCACCGTCTAGCCTGCTAGTCTCCCATTCCAATTAACTCCTGCCAGCTCCTCCCTGATGTTTCTGTGGTCACCTTTACTCAATTATCATTCAGTTCCATTTAATTCCAGCACCTCTCTCTCAAATTACAGAATAAACTCTGTCAGAGTATGGGTTCCTTCAACTTAAGCTCCCTAATCAAATCTACTTTCCCAACTCTTGCATCAAGCTGAGTTTGTGATGCCACTTTTCTGGAACATTTACTTCTTGCAGTAAATCATATCAAAAATGCTTCTGCCCCTTTTGAAATGAATTCCCACTTCTATACAAATTTCAAAACTTAGAAGCAACCTTTGTCTCCCTCTGCTAAAGTCATCTTCCCACTGACCATGTGATATAAGAATTCCCTTTCTAGTCTGGATCTGGCGAGAGGTACTTTTTAGCCTTGGATATCATCACCTCTTTCAAGCTAAGGAATTCATGTGGTTGTTTTCTTATTGATACGAGTAGGCGTGTACCACTCCCTTAGTACATCAATATAGAGAAAAGAAAATAACGGTATAAAGTTTTGGACTCAATGTTGTTCTCCTGATGGTTTTAAATCTGTGTGCTTGGAGGTTGAGGTTAATAGAATTAAAATAGTTTATAAATCATGAGGGGCAAAAATTATTAATAGCAAAGGCAAGAGAGTACAATATGAAAGGGCACAATTTTAAGGTGAGATGGCAAAGATTTAAAAAGGACCTACGGGAAAATTTCGCACATAGAGGTTGGTGTGTGTATGGAATAAACTGGCAGAAGAAGTGGTCGGTGCAGGTACAGTTACAGCACTTAAAAATAATTTGAACAAATGCATGAATAGGAAAGTTTTAGAAGGATAAGGGCTAAATGCAGGCAAATGGAATTAGCTTAGTTGGAAGTCCTGGTCGATATAGACGATTTGGACCGAAGGGCCTGTTTTTGTGATGTATGACACTATGATTCTCTGACTCTATTAAGTGAAAAAAAGAAGAAAAATCATTTGAAAATAAATTGGCTAGAAATATGTAAATGAATAGCAATAGCTTTTCCATGTATGTAAAGAAATAGTTCAAGATGAGTGTGTGAGCCTTGCAAGAAGGCAAGTTAGAAATGTATAGACGGGACACTAGGAGGATTCGAGTAGTGAATTGATTACAGGAAGCATAATTTAAACCAATATTGTACATTATTACTGACAATGGAAGACACTATAAATATGTAATGGATATAGGAACAAGACAGGCAGATTTCTTTAGGTAGCCACAAGTAAAAGGTTTATTCACAAAATAAGCTTCCTCAGTAAAGGTGCAAAGCCGAATAAGAAGATGTTTAGAGAATACAGATACTCATTGGGTATCCACCTGATTCACTCTCCTCAAGATTCTTTACAATTCAATAAAATCACCTCTCATTCCAAAGTTAACCTGTTTACCCTTCATAATATAAATTCTTCATCCCAGTTATTTGTGAGGTGAAACATAACTGATATGCTTCCAATGTCATAATCTCATTTCTCAGGTAAGGAGACAAAAAAAAACACACAGACTCCTGGATGTGTCCTCACTAAGACTTGGTAAAGCTCAGGAACACATCTTTCCTACAAAGTTGACTGAAAGTACAGCTAGTTGGCATACCTTATGTCTTTTTCTTCTGTTAAAAATCATCTTCAATTTGGTATAGAGATGAGGAGATTTATTTTCTTTCCTCAGAATGTTGTAAATCTTTGGAATGCTCTTCCCAAAACAGCATAGGAGGCAGAGACATGGAATATTTTTGAGGCACAGACAGATTATTTCATGAATATCAACAGAGTCATGGATTTTTGAGAAGAGGGCAGGAATGTGCAGTGTGGGGAAAAATGTTGACAGTGATACATAATGAAACTGCAGATGGCCAGGAATACAATGGAAAACAAAATGATACTGTAGAGAAAATTAAAAATGCTAACAGTGATCGATAAAAGTCACGATAGTCTCAAAAGACCATGGTGCTGCTCTCTCATTAGAGAGAGATCACTCGTGGTGGTTTAACCTGGAGGCAACCACATCTCAGATGACGGGTGAGGTTGAGAAAGAGAGCCCTCCATCATACTTCTGTCAGTGTGGAGAATTGAACCTGCGCTATTGACCTCCTTCGACATCACAAACCAGCCATCCGGCCAACTTGGTGAGAAACGATAAAACTACTACAGACAGAAATACTCAATGTCAATCCACAAAAGAACCTTTGATAAAAATGAAGAAGCTACCTGTCACATAATATTCAAGTCCACTGTTGAAGACAAAACATATTCTCTGATTAAAATTATATTTTATGATGAGGCAAGTGTTTAGATGCTGTCTTTGGCTGAGTATAATAAGGTGTGATGAGCGAAATCACCAGAATAACTAACTGTGACTGGATATTGATAAACATTAAATAACTACATATTTTAATTTATCTGTGTAAAGTATGCTTATGTTTACTTAAAACTATCAAGCTGATGTGATAGATTGTTCGAAGAGTCCGTCCTGAAGGGAAATGGCTCCCAGAAACATGCTTTAAGAAAACCAATGTAGAATGTGTCCGTGTGTCATCTGGTTCGTGACTGGAATCCAGGGAGTTTAATATTTTTGTTATGTGGAACTCTGGACGCCATCAGTTAGAAGGACTAAATGGCCTCATGATGGACTTTAATCGTGTGTGTTTTGAAAAAAAAAGGCACCACTGCTCCTTCTCCTTACTTGTTATACACTTGGGGGACTGACGGTTTTTTTTCTGAACGGGAATAGTTGGAACATTATTTGGAACATTCTATAAACAACATCACCTAGTAAATACTAGAAGTGACATTCCACAACTGAATTTATCCAGACCATTCGATAATGGACCATGACAGAGATGAGGAGATTTATTTTATTTTCTCATGGTGTTGTGAGTCTTTGGAACTGTCTTGCCCAGAGAGCAGAATTAATGAACATTTTTGAGGTCCAAAGAAATGGATATATCCATGAATAATAACGGAGTCAATGATTATCAGTGAGTGTGTGGGACTATGGAGCTCAGGATACAGTCACATCAGCCATAATCATCTTTAATAGTCAAGAAGACTGGAGGGGCTGAATGGTCAACTGATGCACCTTATTGGTGCGTCCCTGTGACTGTAACAAACCATCTCTGTTCCTCCTCGTGTGACGTTTTCCTGATACTGTGTGCTTTTTGGAACATGGTTAGGTGGTTGCTTTGGACTTGGACACACTTGATGGACAGAAGGGTCTTTGTGCCTCTATCACATTCTTCATCTGACATTCGCCGGAATACTCCATAATCAATATCCTCCAGAACATTCTATAATTGACGTTATATTTGAACAGTCGGACGTCAGTTAATTTATTTAGTTGAACAAAAGATGAGATCCCGAGGGAAGAGATCCCGTTCCAGGGAGAATGGAAACACTGTTTCAAAATCCCTCAGGCAGTTAAAGGGGTGAATACGTTTTCCCTGCATTTATATTTCCTCATAGCAGAGGATCGACCACAATTTAGACTAACAGACAGGAATTTCCAAACTGTTTGTCTTCAAGAAGCAGGGAGAGACTCATTTAAGAGGTTTACGTTTTCACCCTCCGTATTAGGAACTGTAAAGAAGTGACTTGTGTCTGCTCTCAGGTGTGTGGGAATGTTCTGGAAGCCATCTATTCTTATGGATGTGTATCTGTCTGTTTGGGGAGGGAGTGTTTCCTGTGTTTTACATCACATTTTTCTCAGTAATTTAAAAATTCACATTTGTTATTTCAGCTCCAATTATTTTAGTAAATATCTGAATACAATATCACATTTGAAAATCTCACTGGGTCATCAATCAAACTGGTAACCTTACCTCCAGGATGTGTAACTTGTATTTTTTTACCTTCCTCAGTTAATGTCGTGACGATCTACGTCCTGCTTTATAAAGACTGTGGATTGTCTCCGTGTGTCAGACGTTACCTGGGGGCAATGGCAGCGGCAGATCTACTGGTTATTATCCTCGACCTGATACTGAGACACATACCGATTCTTTATTATGAACCTTTTTATTTCCTGTATTCAATTCCCGTGTGTAATACCCACGCTGTCCTGCTTTATGCCGCCACTGACTGTTCTGTTTGGTTCACTGTCACTTTCACCTTTGATCGGTTTGTGGCCTTTTGTTTCCAGAAGTTGAAAAGTAAATATTGCAGTGAGAAAACGGCGGCTGTGGTTCTGGGAGCAGTGACTGTGTTGAGCTGTTTAAAGAACATTTTCTGGTATTTTATGCTCACACCTCGGTATCGGCTGGGGAATATGCCCTGGTTTTGTGAGGGAACAGAGGACATTTATGTCTCTTGTGTCTGGTTCATAATCGAGTTCCTGCACTACATACTAACCCCGGCTATCCCATTTCTCCTGATACCATTGTTCAATGTTTTTACTGTCAGACACATTTTAGTAACCAGCAGAGCCCGCAGGAGACTCCGGGCTCACACTGATGCGGACCTTCAGTGTGACACTGAAATGCAAAATCGAAAAAAACCCATCATTTTACTGTTTGTGATCTCGGCCAATTTCATCCTGTTATGGTCAACGTTAATGTGTTTTTCTATATGGTACCGGATGTACAATATTGGATATAGAGCGATATATCTAGATTGGTTTATAGAGGAACTGGGCTTCATGCTGCAGCTCCTCAGTTGCTGCACAAATACTGCGATTTATGCCGTGACCCAGACTAAGTTCAGACAGCAACTGAGGAATGTGCTGAAATATCCCTTTACTCAAATCCATCAATCAATCAAATTCATTCAGTAATCAATCCATCCATGATCTTCTCATTTCAGTTCAGTGTTGCAACAGTGAAGCAGCCTGTCATTGCGGTAACAGACTGAGGTTAGCGCTGGTTTGTCCAACCTTATCCCACAGGAAGTTACAGGAACACATTTCAATGTTTCTCTCAACCCAGGGCCATTACGAAAATATACAATTCCACTGACTCTATTTATAATTTCAATTTGTAAATAATGCCAAAAAACGTGTCCATTAAAAAGTACCAAGCAGCAGAATGTTGTTGGTGTTTGTGTTGGAGAAGCTGAGCTGGAGAGAGACGGACCCAGCCCCAAGTTCTGGTCCTCAGGGAAGTGGAAGAGACCAGTGCTAAGCTCAGTAGTTGGGTTAAGTTCACTCTGTCCTTGCTTTCAACATTGGGTTTCGCACACAGACCTAGCTTCGGCAGAATTAATCTCTTTCCCTTACCCTTTGCCTTCTTATCTCCCTCCCAGACTCATACTGGTAAAGAGGAAGAAGGAGGCTTACATAAGGTTGAGGCAACAGGGTTCAGACAGAGCAGTGGAGGGATACAGGATAGCCAGAAGGGACCTGAAGAAAGGGATTAGGAGAGCCAAGAGAGGGCATGAAAAACCTTTGGCTGATAGGATCAAGGACAACCCAAAGGCATTTTATGCATATGTGAGAAACATGAGAATGACGAGAACGAGGGTAGGCCCGTCAAGGACAGTAGTGGGAGACTGTGTATTGAGCCGGAAGAGATAGGAGAGGTCTTGAATGAGTACTTTTCTTCAGTATGTACGAACGAGAGGGACCGTATTGTTGAAGAGGAGAGTGTGAAACGGACTGGTAAGCTAGAAGAGATACTTGTTAGGAAGGAAGATGTGTTGGACATTTTGAACAACTTGAGGATAGACAAGTCCCCCGGGCCTGACGGGATATATCCTAGGACTATGTGGGAAGCAAGAGAGGAAATTGCAGAGCCGTTGGCAATGATCTTCTCGTCTTCACTGGCAACGGGGGTGGTACCAGGGGACTGGAGAGTAGCGAATGTTGTGCCCCTGTTCAAAAAAGGGAATAGGGATAACCCCGGGAATTACAGGCCTGTTAGTCTTACTTCTGTGGTAGGCAAAGTAATGGAAAGGGTACTGAGGGATAGGATTTATGAGTATCTGAAAAGACACTGCTTGATTAGGGACAGCCAGCACGGATTTGTAAAGGGTAGGTCTTGCCTTACAAGTCTTATTGAATTCTTCGAGGAGGTGACCAAGCATGTGGATGAAGGTAGAGCAGTGGATGTAGTGTACATGGATTTTAGTAAGGCATTTGATAAGGTTCCCCATGGTAGGCCTATGCGGAAAGTCAGGAGGCATGGGATAGAGGGAAATGTGGCCAATTGGATACAGAACTAGCTAACCGCTCGAAGTCAGAGAGTGGTGGTAGATAGTAGATATTCAGCCTGGAGCCCAGTTACAAGTGGAGTTCCGCAGGGATCAGTACTGGGTCGTCTACTTTTTGTCATTTACATAAATGATTTGGATGCGAGCATAAGAGGTACAGTTAGTAAGTTTGCAGATGACACCAAAATGCGATATATCTAGATTGGTTTATAGAGGAACTGGGCTTCATGCTGCAGCTCCTCAGTTGCTGCACAAATACTGCGATTTATGCCGTGACCCAGACTAAGTTCAGACAGCAACTGAGGAATGTGCTGAAATATCCCTTTACTCAAATCCATCAATCAATCAAATTCATTCAGTAATCAATCCATCCATGATTTTCTCATTTCAGTTCAGTGTTGCAACAGTGAAGCAGCCTGTCATTGTGGTAACAGACTGAGGTTAGCGCTGGTTTGTCCAACCTTATCCGACAGGAAGTTACAGGAACACATTTCAATGTTTCTCTCAACCCAGGGCCATTACGAAAATATACAATTCCACTGACTCTATTTATAACTTCAATTTGTAAATAATACCAAAAAAAGTGTCCATTAAAAAGTACCAAGCAGCAGAATGTTGTTGGTGTTTGTGTTGGGGAAGCTGAGCTGGAGAGAGACGGACCCAGCCCCAAGTTCTGGTCCTCAGGGAAGTGGAAAAGACCAGTGCTAAGCTCAGCAGTTGGGTTAAGTTCACTCTGTCCTTGTTTTCAACATTGGGTTTCGCACACAGACCTAGCTTCAGCAGAATTAATCACTTTCCCTTACCCTTTGCTTCTTATCTCCCTCCCAGACTCATACTGTCTTTCCCTCACTATACTCCTCCCACTTTCGTCTCCTTCTTTTCATACCTCAGGAAATATGGATCAGACAAAACTGCTCTGTGTCTCGAAAGACATTGTTTGGAGAATGAAATAACTGTGCAACTCGAGAGATTCATAGGCTTTGATGATATCTTCAAAAAAATCTGCTGCTTTGTGTCATGGTATGGGGAGACCACCAAAGTGTGACATTGTATCACTTTAAACACAAGAGGGAGAGAGAGATTCTGAGCTTTTGGTGCATCACTTTTTAATTCATTCATCCATTCAGACTTTCTTCCAGTGAGTCCCATTCTATCCAGAGACAGATACACATAAGCAAAAACACGGAGACGCATGTCTGGAGACACACAATAACATGACCATTGTATGTCTTTAAACATAAGAGGGACAGACAGAGAGAAATTGAAGGTGTTCAGCCCATTTCAATGGATTAATCCCCAAAACAATAGAGAGCCCACTGCGCCGAGAAATAGGGACAGAGATACACACTCATACACACACTCAGATACACCAGCTCTCTCACACACAGATACAAGCACACAAATATTTCGATAGAAATAGACACCCACAGATACAGACAGTAACACATACAGAGAGTAACACATACAGACACAAGGGTGGCACACTGGCTCAGTGGTTATCACTGCTGCCTCACAGTACCAGAGACCCAGGTTCGATTTCAGCCTTAGGCGACTGCATGTGTGGAGTTTGCACATTCTCCCTGTGCCTGTGTTGGTTTTCTTCGGGTGCTGTGATTTCGTCTCACAATCCAAAGATGTGCAGGTTAGGTGAATTGGCCATGCTAAATTGCCCATAGTATTCAGGGATGTGTTGGTTATGTGCATTAATCAGGGGAAAATGTAGAGTAATAGAGTAAGGGAATAGGACTGGGTGGGTTACTCTTCGGAGGATCAGTGTGGACTTGTTGGGCCAAAGTGCCTGTTTCCACACTGTAGGGCTTCTACATGCACATACCGATAAACACACTGACACACACTGGAAAAACACGTACACACAGGTATGGACACACATATATACAGACACTGACACGCTGAGTGCGAAAGAGAGAGTTGGAGAGAGAGTGAAAGGTTCCTGGTCTCCCTTGATTCCTCCCTTGTTTTTAAAGTGATACAATGCCTTCTGCTGGCTTCCCAAGCCACTATACTGGAGATGGTGCAGCTTTATGTTATGACACGGGGTAAACCCTCCTGCTTAATTTAAATGAGCAGCACAGTAAAGATTTATCCCATGCAGTAATCTGTGAAAGTTGCAGAGGCCAAGAACTATTGAAAGTAAAAATTAACCACTTTATTTCTTAAGATATAACAGAGAATAATTAACTAAAAACAATTTACAACTACTTTTCTAATGCAACGAGGGGTACGTCGGGTTGCAAGAGATCAATTGTGTTAGGGGATTCTTTAGACCGAGTTACACACAGACGTTTTTGTGGCCAGCAGCGAAAAAGCAGAATGGTGTGTTGCTTCTCTGGTGCCAGGATCAAGGATGTCTCAGAGAGGGTGCAGAATGTTCTTACGGTGGAGGGGGCCAGCAAGAGGTCATTATCCACATTAGAACCAACGACATAGGAAGGGAAAAGGTTGAGATTCTGAAGGGTGATCACAGAGAGTTAGGCAGGAATTTTAAAAAAGAGGTCCTCGAGAGTAGTAATATCTGGAATACTCCCGGTGCTACGAGTTAGTGAGGAATAGGAGGATAGAGCAGATGAATGCATGGCTGAGGAGCTTGTGTATGGGAGAGGGATTCACATTTTTGGATCATTGGAATTACTATGGGGTGGAAGTGACCTGCACAAAAACGACGGATTGCACCGAAATTTGAAAGGGGACTAATATACTGCAAGGGAAATTTGTTAGAGCTGATCGGGAGGATTTAAACTAGTAAAGGGTGGGGGGGGGGTGGAGAGCAGGGAGATAGTGAGGAAAGAGATCAATCTGAGACTAGTACAAGTGAGAACAGAAGTGAGTCAAACAGTCAGGGCAGACAGGGACAAGGTAGGACAAATAAATTAAATTGCATTTATGTCAATGAGGGGCTTAACGGGGAAGGCAGATGAACTCAGGGCATGGTTAAGACAAAGGACTGGGATATCATAGCAATTACAGAAACATGGCTCAGGGATGGGCAGGAACTGAGAAATAAGGAAGGGATGATCGCGTTAGTGGGATTGTATTATAGACCCCCGAACAGTCATAGGGAAATTGAGAAACAAACGTGTAAGGAGATCTCAGCTATCTGTAAGAATAATAGGGTGGTTACGGTAGGAGATTTTAATTTTCCAAACATAGGCTGGGACTGCCATAGTGTTAAGGGTTTAGATGGAGAGTAATTGGTTAAGTGTGCACAAGAAAATTTTCTGATTCAGCATGTGGACGTGCCTCCTAGAGAAGGTGCAAATCTTGACCTACTCTTGGGAAATAAGGCAGGGCAGGAGGTGTCAGTGGGGGAGCACTTGGGGGGCCAGCGATCATAATTCTATTAGATTTAAAATAATGGTGGAAAAGAATACACCAGATCTAAATGTTGAAGTTCTAAATTGGAGAAAGGCCAATTTTGACGGTATTAGACAAGAACGTTCAAAAGCTTATTGGGAGCAGATGTTCGCAGGTAAAGGACAGTTGGCAAGTGGGAAGCCTTCAGGAATGCGATAACAAGAGTCCAGAGAAAGTATATTCCTGTTATGGAGAAAGGAAAGGCTGGTAGGTATAAGGAGTGCTGGATGACGAAAGAAATTGAGGGTTTGGTTAAGAAAAATAAAGAAGCATATGTAAGGTAGAGACAGAATAGATCTAGTGAATCCTTAGAAGAATATAAAGGCAGTAGGAGTATATAGAAGAGGGAAATCAGGAGGGAATAAGGGGGACATTAGATAGCTTTGGCAAATAGAATTAAGGAAAATCCAAGGGTTTTTACAAGTACATTAAGGTCAAAAAGGTAACTAGGGAGAGAATGGGGCCCCTCAAAGATCAGCAAGGCGGCCTTTGTGTGGAGCTGCAGTAAATGGGGGAGATACTAAACGAGTACTTTGCATCAGTATTTACTGTGGAAAAAGATATGGAAGGTATAGAATGTAGGAAATAGATGGTGACACCTTGCAACATGTTCATATTACAGAGGAGGAAATGCTGGCTGCCGTAAAGCGCATAAAGGTGGATAAATCAACAGGACGTGATCAGGTATACCCTAGAACTCTGTGGGAAGCTAGAGAAGTGATTACTGGGCCTTTTGCTGTGATATCTGTATCATTGATAGTTACAGGTGAGGTGCTGGAAGACTGGAGGTTGGATAATGTGGTGCCACTGTTTAAGAAGGGTGGTAAGGACAAGCCAGGGAACTATAGGCCAGTGAACCTGACGTTGGTGGTGGGCAAGTTGTTGGAGGGAATCCTGAGGGACAGGATGCACATGTATTTGGAAAGGCAAGGACTTATTAGGAATAATCAACATGGCTTTGTGCGTGGGAAATCACGTCTCACAAATTTGATTGAGTTTTTGGAAGAAATAACAAAGAGAATTGATGAGGGCAAAGCGGTAGATGTGATCTATATGGCCTTCAGTAAGGCATTCGACTAGGTTCCCCATGGGAGACTAATTAGTAAGGTTAGATCTCATGGAATACAGGGAGAACTAGCCATTTGGATGAAGAACTGGCCCAAAGGTAGAAGACAGAGGGTGGTGGTGGAGGGTTGTTTTTCAGACTGGAAGCCTGTGACCAGTGGAGTGCTGAAAGGATCCGTGCTGGGTCCTCTACTTTTTGTCATTTATATAAATGATTTGGATGCGAGCATAAGTGGTACAGTTGGTAAGTTTGCAGATGGCACCAAAATTGGAGGTGTAGTGGACAGCAAAGAAGGTTACCTCAGATTACAACAGGCTCTTGACCAGATGGGCCAATGGGCAGAGATGTGGCAGATGGAGTTTAATTCAGTTAAATGCAAGGTGCTGCGTTTATGGAAAGAAAATCTTAGCAGGACTTATACACTTAATAGTAAGGAAGTGTTGCAGAACAAAGATCCCTTGGTGTGCAGGTTCATTGCTCCTTGAAAGTGGAGTCACTGGTAGATAGGATAGTGAAGAAGGCGTTTGGTATGCTGTCTTTTATTATTCAGAGAATTGAGTACAGGAGTCGGGTGGTCATTTTGTGGCTGTACAGGTCATTGGTAAGGATACTATTGGAATATTGCTCGCAATTCTAGACTCCTTCCTTTTGGAAAGATGCTGTGAAACTTGAAAGAGTTCAGAAAAGATTTACAAGGATGTTGCCAGGATTGGAGATTTGAACTATAGGAAGAGGCTAAACAGGCTATGGCTGTTTTCCCTGGAGCATCGCAGGTTGAGTGGTGACATTATAGAGGTGAACAAAATCATGAGGGGCATGGATAGGATAAATAGACAAAGTATTTTCCCTCGAGTCAGGGAGTCCAGAACTAGAGGGCATAGGTTTAGGGTGGAAGGATAAAGATATAAGAGAGACCTGAGGGGCAACGTTTTCACACAGAGGAAGTGTTGGAGCCTGGTACAATTGCAACATTTAAAAAGCATTTGGATAGGTATATGAATAGGAAGGGTTTGGATGCATATGGGCCGGGTGCTGGCAGGTGGGACTAGATTGGGTTGAAATATCTGGTCAGCATGGACAGGTTGGACTGAAGCATCTGTTTCCATGCTGTACATCTCTATGACTCTTTTAACCTATCTTCGACCGTCCCTTCTATAATATAAGTCCGAAAAAACCCTCCAATTAAGATTGACCAAAAATTCAAGTTTGCAAAAGCAGCTAGCCGTCAAAGCTTCTATTTGGATCTACAGATGTTTTCTTTTCTTCTTAGGGAATAAGCTTCACAGGTCATGGATCGATAAAGGTACCTTTAAGGAAGCTATTCTCTGGGCACTCTGCAGATGTCATTGGTTTGGTCGTTCTCCTCCCAACTGTTCAATTTTCCCCTGTCTTATACTCCCAAAGCATCAGATTGCATCTTTGGCATTTAAGATTGTCAACATACTCAATTCAAATTTGATTGAAATTCCGAGATATAATTTAAACCGATTGGTCTAATTTGAACCTGTTTTGTTGTTTCCAGGCAACAAGCTAATGTAGCTTTTGACCAAGTGTTACATTCTTACATTACTGAGAACCTGTCAGGTATAGACAGGATAGATCGAATGAATCCTTAGAAGAGTATAAAGGAAGTAGGAGTATACTTAAGAGGGAAATCAGGAGGGCAAAACGGGGACACAAAATAGCTTTGGCAAATAGAATTAAGGAGAATCCAAATGGTTTTTACAAATATATTAAGGACAAAAGTGTAACTAGGGAGAGAATAGGGCCCCTCAAAGATCAGCAAGG
>NC_057713.1:129757-186903 GCF_004010195.1 Chiloscyllium plagiosum
TCCTTTATCGTTCAGAATATTAAGTACAGGAGTTGGGAGGTCATGCTGCGGCTGTACAGGACATTGGTTAGGCCACAGTTGGAATATTGCATGCAATTCTGGTCTCCTTCCTATCAGAAAAATGTTGTGAAACTTGAAAGGGTTCAGAAAAGATTTACAATGATGTTACCAGGGTTGGCAGATCTGAGCAACAAAGAGAGGCTGAACAGGCTGAGGCTGTTTTCCCTGGAGCGCCGAAGGCTGAGGGGTGACCCTTATAGAGGTTTACAAAATTATGAGGGGCATGGATAGGATAAAAAGACAAAGTCTTTTCCTTGGGGTCGGGAAGTCCAGAACTAGAGGGGAAAGATATAAAAGGGACCTAAGAGGCAAATTTGTCATGCAGAGGGTGGTACGTGTATGGAATGAGCTGCCCAAGGATGTGGTGGAGGCTGGTACAATTGCAACATTTAAGAGGCATTTGGATGGGTATATGAATAGGAAAGGTTTGGAGGGATATGGGCCGGGTGCTGGCAGGTGAGACTAGTTTGGGTTGGGATATTAAGTCGGCATGGACAGGTTAGACCGATGGGTCTGTTTCCATGCTGTACTCGATGACCCGATGACTCTATGACTTGGTACTATGTCAGGTAGTTCTGCCAGCTTTTAACTCTGTTAAAGGTACAGTACACCCACATCTTCATAACACCAACCGCCTTGAGAAAGAAAAGATGAATGATCATAATGAAAAGATGGATTTGTTTTTTTCTCTATTCTTTAAAGACATTACTCTAACATAAGCACAACTTGTATTTAAGTTCACCTTAACGTCTTTCCATATTAATGTACATATGAATATAACATTAAATAAAGACAAATCTCATCTAAACTTTATCATTTAAATCCACGATAATGCATCTGCAATTACATTTCTATGAGCTGCAACATATATAATTTTTAAATTAGAAGTGTGTAACATAAGACTCCAACGAGGTAGTCTCATATTCTAGTCTTTAAAGAGTTCTAAGCATGTTCTGAACCGTGTACACATCAGTCTCCGACGCATTGTTCGTGACATACACATTAAAATGTTTTAAGGATCATGCTAAACTCAATAGTTCCTCTTCAATTGTGGAGTATTTCCTCAGGTGGATTTTGATCTTCTTCGAAAAGTAACCAACTCGCAGTTCAGTCCCATCCTAATCTTCCTCGAGGATTCCAGCTCCAACTCCAATGTCACTGGCATCGATGGTGACTTTAAAAGATTTTGAAAATTGTGCTGTAGCTTGGTTTGGTGGTTAATATCAATTTCAAATGGTCGAATGCCTCCTGGCATTGTTCTCTCCACTGAAACTTTGTGTTCTTCAGCAAATCGGTTAATGTTGCCACCACATTGCTGACATTTGGAACAAACTTCCGATAGAATCTGCTGAGTCCTCAGAATTGATGCACTCTTTCTTCGAGATAGGTCGTGGAAATTCCTTAATGGCCTTCATCTTTGCGTTCTGTGAGGTAAACTTTTCATGACCGATATTATGTCAAAAGAATGTCACCTCTGCTTTTGTGAATTAAGTTTATTTAAGTTTATCACCAGTTTTGCTGCTCTTAGTTGTTCGAAGGGCTCTGCCAACTGTACCATGTGTTCTTTCCAGGACTTTCTAATGATCATTACATTGTCCAAATAGACTGCAGTTTGTTTACACAGCCACAACTCTGTTCATGAGTCTGTGAAAGGTGGCGGGTGTGTTCTTCATTCCAAAGGGCATCATTATTAACAGATGTAGTCCATTTGGGGCTACAAATGCAAAACGTTTTCTCCATCTCTGATAAAGGTACCTGCCAGTAACCACGTAGTAAGTCCAACTTGGTGATGAACCTGGCTTGTCGGATTTTCTCAATAAGTCGTCTGATTTCCTAACAGTGTTGTCCTTCCGATAATTCTCACAGAATCCTGTCAACATTTATTTAACTAGTTTCGAAGGACCTCTCACTTCATGACTGAATATTAACTCAAAGGGCGTGAACTGAATAGATTCATTTGGGGCATCTCTAATGGCAAAAAATACCAATGGGATACCTTTATACCAGTCATTCAAATAGTACTAATAAAATGCTCTCAATGTGATCACCAAGGTTTTATGCCACCTTTCAGAAACTCCCTGGCATCCAGGATGATATGCATTGGATTTAAAGTGCTGTATAACTAAGCTACCCATAACTTCGTAAGCTGCCTAGCAGCTGCCTTACAGATATGACCAGTGGCCTGACTGAATCTCTCTGGATAGCCCATACCATGTGAAAAAAGCTACTACTATCTCCTCTACTAAACTTTTGCCTTGATACTGCATCATGGAAATGCCTCCGGAAATATGGTAGACACATCCATTACGGTCAATAAGTACTGGTTCCCATTTTTAATTCTCGAGAGTGGTCCTACACAGTCAATTATAACCCTCGGGAAAGTTCTTCAAATGCAGGAATTGGCAAAAATGATGCTGGTTTTATAACCTTGAGTGGCTTACCAACCATTTGGCTTGTATGACACATATGGCAAAAGTTAACCACAACCACATCAATACAAATATCTTTATACCTTTGCCTGAATCTTTCATACCCCAAGATGATCTTCTAGATCTAGTTCACGTCCTACTCGCAACACTCCCTGTCTATATGCTACTGGCAACACACTCTGCTGCACTTCAGCCTATTTCTCCTCTGCATTAACATACCGTGGTCTCCACTTCCGTCTTAGGATTCTATCATTCACATAATAATCCTTCTGATTATTCCCTACCTCGTTTTTAAGAATATGCATCCACATGTACATCTTCTATTGTCTTGTCTTGCTGCTGCAAGTCTGTCAGCCTTTCAGGAGTAACACTTCTGTCTCACCCTCTACCTGTTCAGGATTTTTCCTGCACCATTACATCAAACAGGATATCCGCTAACTGAACCTCAACTCCTTCATCTTTCACTTTTCTTTTCGCTTCATGCCGCAATTTATAATCGTGGGATCTGGTTACCAAACAGTCTGGAAAAATACCAGGATATTTCTGTTTAACTCCTCAGTTTCTTGGTCTTCCTTGGACTTCTCCATAACAAGGGGTCACATTCCCACCTTGGATCGTGCCAAATCATTCTCAAGAACAAACTGAATTCCTGGAACTGACACTCAGTCAATCACTCGGACTGCAACTTCTCCAGACTAGCGTTGACAATCCAACCTGATCTTACATAGGGGAATGTTAAATTTCTGTTCATCTATTCCACACATTACCACACTCTCGGTAACAGATCAGAAAGAGTGCATTTTTGCTCATCTCTTACTATCACCGATTGGTTAGATTCTGTATCTCTCAAAATTATTACTGCTTGTCCTTTTCCCCCGTTTGTTTCTGAGTAAACTTTACCCAGAGAGGCGAATTCTTTGCAGAGATCAGGTACTAACTCCATACCCAGTCCCTCCCTAGGCTATGTATTCTCCTGCAGCTCATTGGCTCTACTTGTGGCTTCCTTTACTACATTCACTAATGCCATTGGCTTAGCTTCTTTCACCACATCTTTTCCCACAGTGCATTTCTTTAACGACCAGCTCTGTTACTTTACATGTCCTGCCTTCTGGCAGTGAAAACAACATTACACAGTGCCCATCTGAAACCACCAGTACTGTAATGTTCTGTGTCCCTCTCCATTACAGTGAAATCAACTGAGGCCTTTCACTTCTTTTCCACCCTCTTGGGTTTCTTTAACCTGTGGTAAATGCTTACCAGTGTTTTCTACTCTGTTTCGTAGTGTAGGATCTCCCCTTCTCCCAACTTCTATCATTCACAGGACAAAGTTCTGGCTGGAAACGTGTCTTATGTACCAACATGTGTTCATCTGCTAATTCTGCTGCCCTTCTCACTTCCTGAAATTTCTGTTCCTCCATGTGAATTCTTACCATCTCTGGAAGTGAATTTTGAAACTCCTCCAGCAAAATAAGCTCTCTTAGAGCCTCAAAGGTCTTCTCTAATTTCAAAGCACACACACATCAATCAAAAAGACGATGCTTAATTCTTTCAAACTCAACATACGTCTGACCACAACTCAGCGAGTTGTGAGTTCATGGAATGCCCTGCCAGTAGCAGTGGTGGACTCTCCCTCATTATGGGCATTTAAGCGGGCATTGGATAGGCATATGGAGGATAGTGGGCTAGTGTAGGTTAGGTGGGCTTGGATCGGCGCAACATCGAGGGCCGAAGGGCCTGTACTGCGCTGTATTCTTCTATGTTCTATGTTCTATGACCTGGTTCCGTCTTTGTGTTTCTGAACAGTCATTTACATGCTTCTGGTCCAATTCATAAGTGCTTAAAATAGCCTGATTCACCACCTCTTGACACCTCATCTGACAGTGTGGAAAATACCTCACTAGCTCTGCCTACCAGTTTAGTCTGAATGAGAATTCCCATAAATCCTTGGGCCACTCCATCTGCCTCACCAATTTTTCAAATGAAATAAAGAACGCTTCCACATCTTTCTCACCAAAATGTGATGGAGTTTTCACATATTTATGAATATCACTACCTTCTCTATTAATCTCCACCTTGTTACCTTGACTTTGCTGACAATATCATAACCTTTTAAGTTCAAATTCTCTTTCTCTCTTTTTACTTTTTCTCTCTCCTTTTCTTCTCCCTCTCTTTGCTCAGCTAAGAAACTATTTTTTCTCTTTTCACCTCTTTCTCTTTGTTTATGTTCTAACTCTATTTTCCTTGATTGTAATTTAAGTTTTTCAACTCTTCTGCATGTGTCTGTTCCTCTGACACACCCTTGTGTTTGAGTAATCCCTTTCCAATTTCAGCTTGACTTTTGTACTTGGTTAAACGTAAATCTAACTTCTTTGCTAATTCTAAAATTATGACCTTTCTTTTCCTTCTAAACTTTCTTGGCAAATTTGAGAATCATCTTCAAATCCCAGAACCTCTTAAGCAATTTTAAGAGCCATTTCTCTCACTTTTAATTTAATCAACCACAATTCACTGAAATTAATCAAATTATCTCACCTACGTTTTATTTAAAGGTATAGGACACTAACCTGCAAGGATTTTTCGTACCACCAAATCTATTGAAATCTATCGAAACCAGTTCAAATACTGATGACATGTCCCAAAACTGTTACAACATGGGGTAAACAGTCCTGCTTAATTTAAACCAGCAACACAGAAAAAAAACATTATCCTGTGCATTAACTAAGAACTATTTAAAGCAAAAAATTAATTGCTTTATTTCTTAAGGCATTACAGAGAAAAAATTATCTAACAACTATTTACAACTCCTTCTTCTAGCCTACCTTTTGCCTTCTCTTCTATTAAAAGGGGCCCGATAAAACCCCGATTAAGATTTACCAAAACAAAAGTTTTCCAAAGCAGCCAGCTGTCGAATCTTCTATTTGGATCTTCCTGTGTCTTCTTTTCTTCTTCTTAGGGATTATGCTTCACAGGTCATGGATTGATAAAACCCATTTGAGGAAGCTATTCTCTGGGCGGTCTGCATATGTCATTGGCGTGGTAGTTCTCCCACCCCAAACTGTTCAATTTTCCCCCGACCTATACCCCCAAAGCAGCAGATTGTGTCATTGGCTAATAAATTTGTCAGTATCCTCAAATCAAAATTGATTGGAGTCTGGTATTTTTCGGGGTATAATTTAAACTTGTTGGCCTAATTCGATCGGTTTGTCATTTCCGGGTAATAGCTAATCTAGTTTCTGACTCAGTGTTACGCTGTTACATTAATCAGAACACTTGGTACTGTGTCAGGTAGTTCTGCCTGCTTTTAACTCACTTAAAAGTAGAGTGTATTCACATCTTCATAACATTGAAAACAATCAGGGGTTCAATTAGAGAGACAGAGTAACTGACAGCAGCATCGATTCACCCAGAGACAAACACAGGCACACACCCAGTATGCTTGTATGGAGACGATTATGAGTGTACTACAGCTCCTCAGAGTGAAACATGCTCATGTTCAGAAACGCATTTGTTCGCTCTGCAATGCAGAAACTGTTTGTCTTTGGGCAGTTATCCTGACATTATATACATTAAATAGTGTATATCCTTTACAACGCTAACCAGGTACCTCTGAGTGAACCACTTGTAAGGAATCATGGTGAATTTTATTGCATTTTCTGCAATTTCTAAAGTTTTGTCATCTACTCGCTCAGACAGTAAGTGTAAAAAGAATTCAAAAGTAGACGGGTTGAGAGCAGCACTCTGTCCATCTCCTTCTGCTCATGTCTCAGTGCCAACATCGATGGGAGAAAACTGCTGTGTCTTTGTGTTTCTTTTCCTTTGAGGAAGGAAACAACTGTACAACCTGAGAGATTCACAGGCTGACATGCTTCCTCTTAAAATAATCTGCCGCGTGTGTAATGGCGTGGGAAGGCCACCAGATGGCACCATTGTGTCACCTTAAATACAAAAGGGAGTTCGACAGAGAGACTCTGAACCTTTGATTCATCACTTCGGAATTCATTCATTCATTCAAATTGCGCTGCAGTGAATCCCATTGCAGCCAGATATAGATACACAGACACAAGCACACAGGGACACAAATCAACGTGAACAGTGTATCATTTTACACACAAGAGGGGCAGACAGAGAAGGGGAGTGTGTTAACCCCATCTCAATGGATTCACCCTCAAAACAACAGAGAGCATGCTGTGCAGAGACATGGGCACAGAGACAAACACATACATGGAGACATACTAACACACATGAATCTACACTAGCTCACACACACTGCAAACAGAGATATTTCGACAGAGATAGGCGCACACAGACAGACACTGAGCCACATACAGACATATTAATACACACATGCGTCGGGACAGACACGCTTATACAAAGATAGAAACATACAGTTGGACACAGGGACTCACACTGACGTGCAGACATGCAAACATATACTGACACACAAACACACACATAGATGGAGACGCCGACACACACGTACACACAAAACTGTACACACACATGCAGACACACTGATGCATACATAGAGTCTGAGAAGATTACACAACATCTGCGAAAGGAAAGCACAGTTAACATTTCGGGTCTGATGACCCTCAGAACTGCTGGTAGCTGGGAAAATGTCTGTTAATATGGAGAAATTCGGGGAGTGGAGGGTGTAAGGAATACATGATAGGCATGGATAGAGCCCAAAGAGTGAGGAGAGAGTTGGAAAGACAAACAAGTGGATAACGATCTGTCTAGGAAAGTGAATAGTTGTTAGTGATGACTGTTAGTCCTGAGTATTAAATAGTGTGTAATGGCAGGTTATGTTATAACAAGCGAAAGAACTATGGATGCTGTAAATCAGATCGAAAAACAAGACAAATAAAAAATTGCTGGAAAAGATAAGCAGGTCAGGCAGCCTCTGTGGAGAGAAATCAGAGTTAACTTTTTGGGTCCGGTCAGCCATCCTGAGAACTGAATGCAAAACCTTAATTTTGATTTCACTTCATAGATGTTGACCGACGTGCTGTGCTTTTTGAGCCACTTCTGTTTCTGCAGCTGATAACGAGGCCTGGTGTGGGGAATAGAACAGGTCTGGCAGCATCCGAGGAGCAGGAAAATCGACCTTTCGGGAAAAAGCCCTTCATCAGGAATTTCGGGATTCTGCCCGAAACGTCGATTTTTTTGCTCCTTGAATGCTGCCTGACCTGCTGAGCCTTTCCAGCACCACACTAAACTCTGGTTTCCAGCATCTGCAGTCCTCACTTTTCCCTAGTGTGGGGAGTAGTTTGCTCGGACATGGGGGAGTTCAGGCCCTAAAACGATCGAACTCGATATTGAGCCGAGAGGGCTGCAGTGTCCCCAGTCGGAAAATTAGGTGGTGTTCTTCCAGCTGGTGCTGAACTCTGCTGGAACACTGCAGCAAGCTCGAGACAGAAATGTTACCCAGGGAGCAGGCTGGTGTGATAAAGCAGCAGGCAACTGGAAGCTCAGGGTCTTCTTATGGGCAGAATATAGATGTTCTGCAAAGTGGTCACTCAATCTATACTTCATTTCCCAAGTAGAGGAGACACATTGTGAGCCTGAAGAAGGGCTCATGCCCGAAACGTCGATTCTCCTGCTCCTTGGATGCTGCCTAACCTGCTGCGCTTTTCCAGCAACACATTTTCAGCATCTTCCACAGTCACACTACCAGAACAAAGAACAAAGAAAGTTACAGCACAGGAACAGGCCATTCTGCTCTGCCTTCCTGCGCTGATCCAGATCCTCTATCTAAACCTGTCGCCTATTTTCTAAGGATCTGTACCCTTCTGTTTCCTGCCCATTCATGTATCTATCTCGATACATTTTAAATGATGGTCTAGTACCCTCCTCTACCACCTCTGCCGGGAATGCCTTCCATGCTCCCACCACCCTCTGCATAAAAAGCTTTCCATGCATATCTCCCTTATACTTCTCCTCTCTCACTTTAAACTCGTGACCCCCTAGTAATTGAGACCCCATTCTGGGAAAAGGCTTCTTGCTATCCACACTGTTTCTCCCTTTCCTGAGTTCGTAGACCTCAATCAGGTCCCCCTCAACCTCCGTCTTTTTAATGAAAATAATCCCAATCTACTGAACCTCTCTTCATAGCAGCTTCCCCATCTTTTCCTCCATTATATTGGGAACTGTATCGGCGCCACCTTGTGCTCCCACTAGGATGTTAAACAGATCATTAACCTCGCTAATACCTTTCTCCCAACCCCATTCTCCTATTTATCTCACAGCGCACCTAACCCAGCCACATACCTGATGAAGGGCTTATGCCCGAAAGACTTCTCCCCTGCTCCTCAGATGCAGAATGACCTGTTGTGCTCAGCATTTTGACTGTGATCTCCGGCATCTGCAGTCCTCACTTTATTCTAGTCGCTGTAACCTTACTGCAAAGCCTCTTCCAAGGATGCCCACCTTGACGAAGGTCTTCTGCTCCCTGCAGAAGGATCTTAGTGAGTTCCCCTCTCACCGCACACGCAGGTCATCTCCTCTGCCCTGAAACTCTTCAACCATGTCCTGAAGCAGACACACTACCACAACCATGCTTCCTTTCTCAACAACTGCCTATACAACTGACCAATCCTGCATGGACTCCAGAATACATTCAGACAATCAGAATTTGGGCATAACCAAGATAATTACAGCCTACAGCAAAAGCAAAACCCCCAGAAACGATCGTCCCTCTGGATCTTCCACTCTACACTCGCAGCCATGTGCCGTCACCTACTCTTCCTGCAGTCAGAGCAGCTCCAGCTCAGGGTGACACACTCCCAGACCTGCAAAGGACCTCTGCTGTTTTACATCATCAGAAGAACCCAAACAATCAACAGGAGCTTTCTCTCCAGCTTATCGGACATCAAGGAACGAAAGTATAACAAACACTTCCAACAAACTGACTCCAAACCTGGGATTTCGCGACCAGAGCCAACACTAATGCTGCAAACAATGATATCACTTCCTCCAAATGCCTCCCCAGAATGTGACCACCATCGACTGTATTGCCTCCCAAACTGTCTCCATGAGCTCCGCCAGGAGTACTGGCTCCATGAACACCACCTGGAGTACTAGCTCCATGAACACCCCCAGCAGTACCGGCTCTGTGAACATTGCCAGGAGTACCAGCTCAATGCACATAAATTGGAAGGGAAGTAATATATCGCCAGGGAAATTTGCTAGAGTTGCTCAGGAGGATTTAAACTAGTAAGTTGGGGGACCCAGGGAGATATCGAGGAAAGAGATCAATCTGAGACTGGTACAGGTGAGAACAGAAGCGAGTCCAACAGTCAGGGCAGGCAGGGACAAGATAAGACTAATAAATTAAATTGCATTTATTTCAATGCAAGGGGCCTAACAGGGAAGGCAGTTGAATTCAGGGCATGGTTAAGACAAAGGACTGGGATATCATAGCAATTACAGAAACATGGCTCAGGGATGGGCCAGACTGGCAGCTTAATGTTCCAGGATAGAAATGCTACAGGAAGGATAGAAAGGGAGGCAAGAGAGGTGGGGGGGTGGTATTTTTGATAAGGGATAGCATTACAGCTGTGCTGAGGGAGGATATTCCTGGAACTTCATTCAGGCAAGTTATTTGGGTGGAAATGAGAAATAAGAAAGGGATAATCACCTTATTGGGATTGTATTATTGACCCTAACAGTCATAGGGAAATTGAGAAACAAACGTGTAAGGAGATCTCATCTATCTGTAAGAATAATAGGGTGGTTATGGTAGGACATGTTAACTTTCCAAACATAGACTGGAACTGCCATAGTGTTAAGGTATTAGACAGAGAGTAATTTGTTAAGTATGCACAAGAAAATTTTCTGATTCAGTATGTGGATGTACCTAATAGAGAAAGTGCAAAACTTGACCTCAACTTGGGAAATAAGGCAGGGCAGGTGACTGAGGTGTCAGTGGTGAGTACTTTGGGGCCAGCGATCATAATTCAATTAGATTTAAAATAGTGATGGAAAAGGATAGGCCAGATCTAAAAGTTGAAGTTGTAAAATTGAAAAAGGCCAATTTTGACAGTATTAGGCAAGAACCTTCAAAAGCTGATTGGGGGCAGATGTTCGCAGGTAAATGGATGGCTGGAAAATGGGAAGCCTTCAAGAATATGATAACCAGAGTCCAGAGAAAGTATATTACTGTTAGGGTGAAAGGAAAGGCTGGTAGGTATATGGAATGCTGGATGACTAAAGAAATTGAGGGTTTGGTTCGGAAAAATAAGAAAGCATATGTAAGGTATAGACAGGATGGATCGAATGAATCCTTAGAAGAGTATAAAGGCAGTAGGAGTATACTTAAGAGGGAAATCAGAAGGGAAAAAATGATACATGAGGTAGCTTTGGTAAATAGAATTAAGGAGAATCCAAAGCGTTTTTACAAGTATATTAAGGACAAAAGGGTAATGAGAGAGAGAAAAGGGCCGCTCAAGGATCAGCAAGGCGGCCTTTGTGTGAAGCCTCAGAAAATGGAGGAGATACTAAACGAGTATTTTGCATCAGTATTTACTGTGGAAAAGGATATGAAAAATATCGAATGTAGGGAAATAGATGGTGACAACTTGCAACATGTCCAACATCTAAATCCCCAGGACCTGATCAGGTGTACCCGAGAACTCTGTGGGAAGCTAGAGAAGTGATTGCTGGGCCTCTTGCTGAGATATTTGTATCATCAATAGTCACAGGTGGGGTGCCGGGAGACTGGAGGTTGGCTAACATAGCGCCACTGTTTAAGAAGGGTGGTAAGGACAAGCCAGGGAACTATAGGCCAGTGAGCCTGATGTCGGTGGTGAGCAAGTTGTTGGAGGGAATCCTGAGGGATAGGATGCACATGTATTTGGAAAGGCAAGGACTTATTAGGGATTGTAAAAATGGCTTTGTGCGTGAGAAATCATGTCTCACGAACTTGATTGAGTTTTTTGAAGAAGTAACAAAGAGGATTGATGAGAGCAGAGTGTTAGATATGATCTATATGGACTTCAGTAAGGCGTTCGACAAGGTTCCCCATGGGAGACTGGTTAGCGAAGTGAGATCTCACGGAATACAGGGATAACTAGCCATTTGGATACAGAACTGTCTCAAAGATCGAAGACAGAGAGTGGTGGTGGAGGGTTGTTTTCCGACTGGAGGACTGTGACCAGTGGAGTGCTGAAAGGATCCGTGCTGGGCCCTCTACTTTTTGTAATTTACATAAATGATTTGGATGCGAGCATAAGAGGTACACAGTTAGCAAGTTTGCAGATGACACCAAAATTGGAGGTGTAGTGGACAGCAAAGACGGCTACCTCAGATTATAACAGGATCTTGACCAGATGGGCCAATGGGCTGAGAAGTGGCAGATGGAGATTAATTCAGTCAAATGCGAGGTGCTGCATTTTGGGAAAGTGAATCTTAGCAGGACTTATGCACATAATGGTAAGATACTAGGGAGTGTTGCTGAACAAAGAGCGGTTGGGGTGCAGGTTCATAGCTCATTGTAAGTGGAGTCACAGGTAGATAGAATAGTTTGGTATATTTTCTTTTATTGTTCAGAGTATTGAGTACAGGAATTGGGAGTTCATGCTGCGGCTGTACAAGACATTGATTAGGTCACTGTGTGCAATTCTGGTCTCCTTACTCTTGGAAAGACGTTGTGAAACTTGAAAGGGTTCAGAAAAGATTTACAAGGATGTTGCCAGTGTTGGAGATTTGAGCTATAGGCAGAGGCTGTAAAGGCTGGGGCAGTTTTCCCTGGAGCATCGCAGGTTGAGGGGTGACCATATACAGGTTTATGAAAGCATTAGGGGAATCCTAGGGAGTGTTGCTGAACAAAGAGCGGTTGGAGTGCAGGTTCATAGCTCATTGTAAGTGGAGTCACAGGTAGATAGAATAGTTTGGTATATTTTCTTTTATTGTTCAGAGTATTGAGTACCGGAATTGGGAGTTCATGCTGCGGCTGTACAAGACATTGATTAGGCCACTGTGTGCAATTCTGGTCTCCTTACTATTGGAAAGACGTTGTGAAACTTGAAAGGGTTCAGAAAAGATTTACAAGGATGTTGCCAGGGTTGGAGATTTGAGCTATAGGCAGAGGCTGTAAAGGCTGGGGCAGTTTTCCCTGGAGCATCGCAGGTTGAGGGGTGACCATATACAGGTTTACAAAATCATGAGGGACATGGATAGGATAAATAGACAAAGTGTTTTCCCTGGGGTCAGGGAGTTCAGAACTAGAGTGCATAGGTTAAGGGTGAGAGGGGAAATATATAAAAGACACCTAAGGGGCAACGTTTTCACACAGAGGGTGGTATGTGTATGGAATGAGCTGGCAGAAGGAGTGATTGAGGCTGGTATAATTGCAACATTTAAGAGGCATTTTAATGGGTATATGAATAGGAAGGGTTTGGATACATATGAGCCGGGTGCTGGCAGTTGGGACTAGATTGGGTTGAGATATCTGGTCGGCATGGATGGGTTGGACCGGCCCGACTGTTTCCATACTGTATATCTCTATGACTCTATGATGCTATGACTCTATCTTTTACCTTCCCTTCTATTCAATGAGCCGGAAAAGCCCCTCCAATGAAGATTGACCAAAAATTCAAGTTTGCAAAAGCAGCCAGTCGTCAAAGCTCTATTTGGATCGTCCTGTGTCTTTTTTTCTTCCCCTTAGGGATTATGCTTCATAGGTCGTGGATCGATAAATGTCCCTTTAAGGAAGCTATTCCCCAGGCACTCTGCAGCTGTTGTTGGTTTGGCCATTCTACTCCCAAATGTTCAATTTTCACCTGTCATATACACCCAAAGCATCAGATTGTGTCTTTGGCATTTAAGATTGTCAATATACTCATTTCAAACTGGATTGAAATTTGGTATCTTTCAAGGTATAATTTAAGCCAATTGGCCTAATCTGAATCTGTTTTGTCGTTTCCAGGCAACCAGCTAATGTAGCTTTGGACCAAGTGTTATATAGTTACCTTATTGGGAACACTTTGTACTGTGTCATATAGTTCTGCCAGCTTTTAACTTTGTACACCCACATCTTCATAACACAAGACTCCTTAAAAAAAGAACGATCATAATGAAAAGATGGCTGTGTTTTTTTCTCTATTCTTTAAAGACATTACCCTAACATAAACACAACCTTAATCTAACTTCACCTTAACGTCTTCCTATATTAATATATATATGAATATAACATTAAATAAAGACAAATCTCATCTAAACTTTATAATTTAAATGCACCAAAACACATCTGTGGTTACATTTCTACGAGCGGCAACATATACAATTTTTAAATTAGAAGTCTGCAATATAAGACTACAATGAAATACTCTCTTATTATAGTCCTTCAAGTGTTCTAAGAACATAAGCGTGTTCTGAACCCTGTACACATCAGTCTCTGACGCATTGTTCGTGACATACACATTAAAATGTTGTAAGGATAGTGCCAAACTCAATAGTTCCTCTTCAATTGTGGAGTATTTTCTCTGGTGGATGTTGATCTTCTTCGAAAAGTAACCAACTCGCAGTTCAGTCCCATCCTAATCTTCCTCGAGGATTCCAGCTCCAACTCCAATGTCACTGGCATCGATGGTGACTTTAAAAGATTTTGAAAATTTTGCTGTAGCTTGGTTTGGTGGTTAATATCATTTTCAAATGGTCGAATGCCTCCTGGCATTGTTCTCTCCACTGAAACTTTGTGTTCTTCAGCAAATCGTGGCCTTCATCTTTGCGTTCTGTGAGGTAAACTTTTCATGACCGATATTATGTCAAAAGAATGTCACCTCTGCTTTTGTGAATTAAGTTTATTTAAGTTTATCACCAGTTTTGCTGCTCTTAGTTGTTCGAAGAGCACTTACAACTGTACCATGTGTTCTTTCCAGGACTTTCTAATGATCAGTACATCGTCCAAATAGACTGAACAGTTTTTTAACCCAGCCACAACTCTGTTCATGAGTCTTTGGAATGTGACGGGTGTCTTGTTCATTCTAAAGGACATCACTATTAACTGATATAGCCTATTTGGGGTTAAAAATGCAGGACCTTGTTCTCCTTCTCTGATAAAGGTACGGTACATAATTATCAAGGACACTCAATAGTTGCTCCTTGAACAAGCTCCACATATCATTTACCACATATCAGGTACCTGCCAGTAACCACGCAGTAAGTCCAATTTGGTAATGTACCTGGCTTGTCGGATTTTCTCGATACAGTCGTCTGATTTTGTAACAATGTTGACCTTCTGATAATCCATGCAGAATCGATGAGTCCCATCCAGTTTGGGAACAAAGACGATCGGCGAACTCCACTTGCTCTGGCTTGGTATGATGATGTCCTCGTCGAGTATGGTCTCCACTTTACCCTGAAAATGTCTGGCTTTGAGATGATTAAGCCGATAAGGGTGTTATTTAATCAGAACAGCATTCCTTATGTCCACTTCATGTAGACTAGCATTAGTCCTCTCCATCTGATTCTCATGTATGTATGTAGACTGCAGTAACAACATTTTCAACTGTTTTCTATGCTCCTATATTACTAACCTATTCCACTTCTCATGGACTTCTTCATTTTTTAATCTATTTTGAGGCACATCAAAATCCTTATCATGTAGATTTAATTCCTCACTCTGGGGGGCAGTAATTACCATCTGTTTCTCTCATTCATTCTCTCTAGTATAATACTGTTTAAACAATTTCACATGACATACCCTGTTATCTTTTTTTTCTATCTGGCATATTTATTAGATAGTTCACATGATTCAATTTTTTTTCTCAATTTGATAGGGAAAACTAAACCCGACTGTAAAGGGATCTCCTATCACTGGTAACAGTACTAACATGTCATCCCCCTGGCAAATGTCCGAGTCTCAGAGCTGTTATCTGCCACCTGCTTCATTCTATACTCTGCCGTCATTAGGTGCTGCTTACCTAATCCACCTACTCTATTTAATCTCACCCTCACCTCTGATACATAATCTAAATGTGAGATCTCGACTTTGGTCCAGTCAATTTTTCTTTAATTAATTTCAAAGGATGTCTCATTTCATGACTGAATATTAACTCGAAGGGAGTAGATTAATTTGGGGCACCTCTAATAGCAAACAATACGAATGGGATACCTTTATCCCAATCATTCAGAGAGTACTAATAGTATGCTCTCAACATGGTCTCCAAGATCAGATGTCACCTTTCTAAAGCTCCCTGGGATACAGGATGATATGCACTGGATTTAAAGTGCTGTAAATCTAAGCTCTCTATAACCCCCTTAAACAGCCTAGCAGTAAAATTTGACCAGTGGCCTGACTGAACCTCTCTGGGTAGCCCATACCATGTGAAGAAAGCTACTATCTCCTCTACTACCCTTTTTGTCTTGTCACTCCATCAGGAAATTGCCTCCATAAATCTGGTAGACACATCCATTATGGTTAAGAAGTACTGGTTCCCGCTTTTAGTTCTTAAGAGGGGATCTACACAATCAATTATAACCCCTTGAAAGTTCCTTCAAATGCAGGAATTGGCAACAAAGGTGCAGGTTTTATTACCACGAGTGGCTTACCAACTATTTGGCATGTATGACACATGCGGCAAAAGTTAACCACACCCTTGTGCATTCCAGGCCAACACAAATGTTTTTGGACCTTTGCCTGAATCTTTCGTACCCTTAGATGATCTTCTAGATGTAGTTTGTGTCTTACTCATAACGCTTCCTGTCTTCAAAGTTTGTGTGAAGATTTGTAGCTCGGGTGCTCGTTGTTGTGGTTCTGTTCGCCGAGCTGGAAGTTTTTGTTGCAAACGTTTCGTCCCCTGGCTAGGCGACATCATCAGTGCTTGGGAGCCACCTGCAAAGCGCTTCTTTGATGTTACCTCCAGTGTTTATAGTGGTCTGTCCCTGCCGCTTCCGATTGTCAGTTTCAGCTCTCCGCTGTAGTGGTTGGTATATTGGGTCCAGGTCGATGTGTTTGTTGATGGTCCTTCGTTCTGGTGAGTTGTTGTCTGAGCGTGGCTGTTGGTTTGTGTGCCATTATGAGTCCTAGGCTTCCTGTCTGTATGCTACTGACAACACAATCTGCTGCACTTCAGCCCATTTCTCCCCTGCATTAACATACCGTGGCCTCCATTTCCATCTTAAGATTCTATCATTCAGATAATAAGCCTCCTGACTATTCCCTGCCTCAATTTCAAAGTATGCATCCACATATACATTCTTCTATTGTCTTGTCTTGCTGTTGCAAGTCTTTTAGCCTTTCAGGAGTAACACTTCTGTCTGACCCTGTTTCTGGTCAGGATTTTTCCTGCATCATTACGTCAAACAGGGTATCTGCTAACTGAACCTCAACTCCTTCATCTTTCACTTTCCTTTTCACTTTGTGCTGCGATGTATAATTGTGGGATCTGGTTACCACACACCTGGAAAAGTACCATGACATTTCTGTTTTAACTCTTCAGTTTTTTGGTCTTCCTTGTGCTCCTCCCCAACAAGGGGTCACATTCCCACCTTGGATCCAACCAAATCACTCCCAAGAACAAACTGAATTCCTGGAACTGGCAATCTGTCAATCACTCGGACTGCAACTTCTCCAGACTAGCGTTGGCATTCCAACCTGATCTTACACAGGGGAACGCTAAATTTCTGTTCATCTATCCCACACATTACCACGCTATCGGGTAACAGATCAGAAGGAGTGCATATTTGCGCATCTCATACTATCACCGATTGGTTAGATTCTGTATCTCTCAAAATTATTGCTTCTTGTCATTGCGCCCCTTTTTTTTCTGAGTAACAATAACCTGTAGAGGCAAATGGAATTCTTTCCAGAGATCAGGTATTAACTACATACTCAGCCCCTGCCTAGGCTGTGTACTCTCCTGCAACTCATTGGCTCTTCTTGTGGTTTTCTTTACTATCTTCAATAATACCACTGGCTTAACTTCTTTTACCACACCTTTTCCCACAATGCATTTTTTAATGACCAGCTCTGTTACTTTACATGTCCCACCTTCTGGCAGTGAAAACATCTTTACCCAGTGCCCTTCTGAAACCATCGGCACTGTATTTTTCTGTGTCCCACTCCATTACAGTGAAATCACCTGAAGCGTTTCACTTCCTTTCCACCCTCTTGGGCTTCTTTAACCTGTGATAAATTCTTAACAGTGTTCTCTACTTTGTTTCGTAATGTAGGATCTCCCCTTCTCCCAACTTCTATCATTCACAGAACAAAGTTCTGGCTGGAAACGTGTCTTATGCACCAACATGTGTTCATCTGCTAATTCTGCTGCCCTTCTCACTTCCTGAAATTTCTGTTCCTCCATGTGGATTCTTACCATCTCTTGAAATGAATTTTGAAACTCCTCCAGCAGAATAAGCTCTCTTAGAGCCTCAAAGGTCTTCTTTATTTTCAAAGCACACACACATCAATCAAAAGGACGATGCTTAATTCTTTCAAACTCAACATACGTCTGACCTGGTTCCGTCTTTGTGTTTCTGAACATTCGTCTATATGCTTCTGGTCCATTTCATAAGTGCTTACAATAGCCTGTTTCACCACTTCATAATCTCTTGACACTTCATCTGACAGTGCGACAAATATCTTACTAGCTCTGCCTACCAGTTTAGTCTGAACAGGCGTTTCCATAAATCTTTGGACCACTCCATCTGCCTCACCAATTTTCTAAATGAAATAAAGAACACTTCCACATCTTTATCATTAAATGTGGCGGAGTTTTCACATACTTATGCATATCACTACCTTCTCTCTTAATCTCCACCTTGTTACCTTGACTTTGCTGACAATATCATAACATTTTAAGTTCAAATTCCCTTTTTCTTGCTTCTTTCTCTTTCTCTCTCCCTTTTTTCTCCCTCTCTTTGCTCAGCTAAGAAACTACTTTCTCTCTTTTCACCTTTCTCTTTGTTTATGTTCTAACTCTATTTTCCTTGATTGTAATTTAACTTTTTCTACCTCTTCTGCACATGTCTGTTTCTCTGACACACCCTTGTGTTTGAGTAATTCCCTTCCAATTTCAGCATTACTTTTGTTCTTGGTTAAACCCAAATCTAACTTCTTTGCTAATTCTAAAAGTATGACCTTTTGTTTCCTTCTAAACTTTCTTGGCAAATTTGAGAATCATCTTCAAATTCAAGAACCACTTAATCAATTTTAAGAGCCATTTCTCTCACTTTTAATTTAATCAACCACAAGTCACTGAAATTCAACAAATTGTCTCACCGACATATTAATTAAAGATCTAGGACACTAACCTGCAAGTGTTTAAATCTGCTGGGATTTTTCGTATCACCAAATCTATTCAAATATGTCTAAACCAGTTCAAATCCTGATGACATGTCCCAAAACTGTTACAACATGGGGTAAACCGTCCGGCTTAATTTTAACCAGCAACACAGAAGAAAAAGCATTATCCTGTGCAGTAATCTGTAAAAACTCGAGAGGCTAAGAACCATTTAAAGCTAAAAATTAATCACTTTATTTCTTAAGGTTTTACAGAGAAAAATTAACAATTATTTACAACTCTTTCTTCTAACCTACCTTTTGCCTTCTCTTCTATAAAACGAGCCCAATAAAACCAGCCAATTAAGATTTACCAAAAAAATTAAGTTTTCCAAAGCAGCCAGCTATCGAATCTTCTATTTGGATCTTCCTGTGTCTTCTTTTCTTCATCTTAGGGATTATGCTTCACAGGTCGTGGATTGATAAAGTTCTCTTTAAGGAAGTTATTCTCTGGGCAATCTGCAGATGTCATTGGCGTGGCAGTTCTCCCCTCCCTAACTGTTCAATTTTCAACTGACCTATACCCGCAAAGCAGCGCTTTGTGTCATTAGCTTTTAAATTTGTAAATATACTCAATTCAAACTTGATTGGAATCTGGTATTTTTCGGGGTATGATTTAAATTGGTTGGCCTAATTCGATCGGTTTTGTCGTTTCCGGGCAATAGCTAATCCAGCATCTGCAGACCTCACTTTCTCCTCAAAATTGATTGGAGTCTGGTATTTTTCGGGGTATGATTTAAATTGGTTGGCCTAATTCGATCGGTTTTGTCGTTTCCGGGCAATAGCTAATCTGGCTTTTGAGTAAGTGTTACACTGTTATCTTATTCAGAACTGAAACTTTATTGCTGGAACAGCACAGCAGGTCAGGCAGCATCTAGGGAACAGAAGATTCGACGTTTCGGGCACATGCCCTTCTTCAGGAATGAAGAAGGGCATGTGCCCGAAACGTCGAATCTTCTGTTCCCTAGATGCTGCCTGACCTGCTGTGCTGTTCCAGCAATAAAGTTTCAGCTTTGATCTCCAGCGTCTGCAGACCTCACTTTCTCCATCTTATTCAGAACACCTGGTACTGTGTCAGGTAGTTCTGCCTGCTTTTAACTCTCTTAAAAGTACAGTGCACTCACATCTTCATAACATTGAAAACCAGCAGGGGGTCAGTTCGAGAGGCAGAGTAACTGACAGCAGCATTGATACACCCAAAGACATACACAGGCACACTTGTTTGGAGACGATTATGAGTGTACTACAGCTCTTCAGAGTGAAACATGCTCATGTTCAGAAACGCATGTGTTCGCTCTGCAATGCAGAAACTGTTTGTCTTTGGGCGGCTTTCCTGACATTGTATACATTAAATAGTGTATTTTCTTTACAACGCTAACCAGGTACCTCTGAGTGAACCACTTGTAAGGTGAATTTTATTGTGAATTTTATTGCATTTTCTGAAGTTTTGTCATCTACTCGCTCAGACAGTGTGTAAAAGGAATTCAAAAGTAGACGGGATGAGACCAACACTCGCTTTGTTCATCTCCTTCAGGAGACAAAGGAAACAACTGTACAACCTGGAAGATTCACAGGCTACGATACTTTCTCTAAAATTAATCTTTTTCTGGATTAGTGGTGCTGGAAGAGCACAGCAGTTCAGGCAGCATCCAAGGAGCTTCGAAATCGACGTTTCGGGCAAAAGCCCTTCATTAGGAATAATCTGCCGCGTGTGTAATGGTGTGAAAAGGCCACCAGAGGGCGGCATTGCATCATCTTGAACAGAAAAGGGAGTGCGATAGAGTGACTCTGAGCCTTTGATTCATCACATCTGAATTCATTCATTCATTCAAATTGTGCTCCAGTGGATACCATTGCAGCCGGAGATAGATACACAGACCCAAGCCCACAGAGACACACATCAACATGAACATTGTATCATTTTACACACAAGAGGGGCAGACAGAGAGCGGGAGGGTGTTAACCCCATCTCAATGGATTCACTCACAAAACATTAGACAGCGTGCTGCGCAGAGACACACACAAACATGGAGACATACTAACACACACATGAATGTACAGTAGCTCACTCGCACGCACTGCAAACACAGAGATATTTTGACAGAGATAGGAGCACACAGACACTGAGCCACATTCAGGCACACTAATAAGCACACATGCGTTGAGACAGACACAGACACGCATACACAAAGATAGAAACATACAGTTGGACACAGGGCCGCACACTGACGTGCAGACATGCAAACAGTTCCTGACACACACAAACACACAAACAGAGCTGGACACACCAACACACACGTACGCACACAAAACCATGCATACAGAGAGACAGAGAAACTGACACAACATCTGCGAAGGGAAATCACAGTTAACATTTCGGCTCTAATGACCCTTCCTCAGAACTGATGGTAGCTGGGAAAATGTTAGTTTATATGGAGAAGATTGGGGGGGTGGGGTGGAGGGCGGAAGATAACATAATAGGTATGGATAGAACCCAAAGAGCGAGAGGACAATTGGAGAGACAAACAAGTGGATATCGATCTCGCTAGGAGATGAATAGATGTTAATGATGACTGATAGTCGTGAGTAGTCAATAGTGTGCAATGGCAGGTTATATGATAACAAGCGAAAGAACTGTGGATGCTGTAAATCAGAACGAAAAACAAGAGAAACAGAAAATTGCTGGAAAAGATCAGCAGGTCAGGCAGCATCTGTGGAGAGAAATCAGAGTTAATGTTTTGGGTCCGGTCAGCCATCCTGACAACTGAATGCAAAACGTTAATTTTGATTTCTCTTCATAGATGCTGACTGATGTGCTGTGCTTTTCGAACCACTTCTGTTTCTGTATGTGATAACAAGGCCTGGTGTGGGGAGTATTTTGCTCGGACATGGGGGAGTTCAGGCCATAAAACGATCGAGCTCGATATTGAGTCACGGGGGCTGCAGTGTCCCCAATTGGAAAATGAGATGTTGTTCTTCCAGCTGGCGCTGAACTTTGCTGGAACACTGCAGCAAGCTTGAGACAGAAATGTTACCCAGGGAGCAGGGTGATGTGTTAAAGCAGCAGGCAACTGGAAGCTCAGGGTCTTTTTATGGGCAGAATGTAAATGTTCTGCAAAGTGGTCACCCAGTCTACACTTCATTTCCCAATGTAGAGGAGACCACATTATGGGCAGCACACTGACACACACACACACCTACAGGAACACACACACCTACAGAAACACAGAAACATACACGCATGCAGACAGACAGAAACACAGAGTCTCTGCGCTGTAACTAACACTGCTACGAGTTTAACCATGTTTAACACAGCTTTTATCAGTCAGATAATTCCCAGCTTTTCCTGATAAAATGTCAATGTGAAAGTGGGAGAGTTTTGTGATATCCGTCGCTCTATTGTCAGGGAGGAGGTGAAAGTGTTTAGTACACTCATGATCATTCATACAATGAATAAACGTCCACTTGTGCAACAGATCTCTGCAATCCCTTGATGCCCAAATCTGAAATGAATTGATGGTCTTTCTCAGAAACTCATTAAAAGTAGACTCCCTGACTTAGAACATAGAACATTACAGCACAGTACAAGCCTTTCGGCCCTCGATGTTGCGCCGACCTGTCATACCAATCTGAAGCCCATCTAACCTACACTATTCCATGTACGTCCATATGCTTGTCCAATAACGACTTAAATGTACTTAAAGTTAGCGAATCTACTACCATTGCAGGCAAAGCATTCCACATCCTTACTACTCTCTGAGTAAAGAAACTACCTCTGACATCTGTCCTATAACTAACACCCCTCAATTTGAAGCTATGCCCCCTAGTGCTTGTAGTCACCATTCTTGAAAAAGGCTCTCCCTGTCCACCCAATCTAACCCTCTGACTATCTTATCTGTCTCTATTAAGTCACCTGTCAACCTTCTTCTCTCTAACGAAAACAGCCTCAAGTCCCTCAGCCTTCCTCGTAAGACCTTCTCTCCATACCAGGCAACATCCTAGTAAATCTGCTCTTCACCCTTTCCAAGGCTTCCACATCCTTCTTATAATGCGGTGACCAGAACTGTACACAATACTGCAAGTGCAGCTGCACTAGAGTTTTGTACAGCTGTAGCATAACCTGATGGTTCCGGAACTCGATCCCTCTATTAATAAAAGCTAAAACACTGTATGCCTTCTTAACAACCCTGTCAACCTGGGTGGCAACGTTCAAGGATCTGTGTACCTGGACACCGAGATCTCTCTGCTCATCTGCACTACCAAGAATCTTACCATTAGCCCAGTACTTTGCATTCCGGTTACTCCGACCAAAGTGAATCACCTCACAATTATCCGCATTAAACACCATTTGCCACCTCTCAGCCCAGCTCCGCAGCTTATCTATGTCTCTCTGTAACCTACAACATCCTTCGTCACTATCCACAACTCCACTGACCTTATTGTCGTCTGCAAATTTACTAGTCCACCCTTCTATGCCCTCATCCAGGTCATTTATAAAAATGACGAAGAGCAGTGGACCCAACACCGACCCTTGCGGTGCACCACTGGTAACTGGACTCCAGGATGAACATTTCCCATCAACCACCACCCTCTGTCTTCTTTCAGCAAGCCAATTACTGATCCAAACTGCTGTATCTCCCACAATCCCATTCCTCCGCATTTTGTACAATAGCCTACTTATCGAACGCCTTGCTGAAATCCATATACACCACATCAACTGGTTTACTCTCATCTACCTGATTGGTCACCTTCTCAAAGAAATCAATAAGGTTTTTGAGGCACGATCTACCCTTCACACAACCGTGCTGACTATTCCTAATCAAATTATTCTTTTCTAGATGATTATAAATCCTATCTCTTATTACCTTTTCCAACACTTTACCAACAACTAAAGTAAAGCTCACTGGTCTATAATTACCAGGATTGTCTCTACTCCCCTCCTTGAACAGTGGAACCACATTTGCTATCCTCCAGTCTACTGGCACTATTCCTGCAGACAATGACGATTTAAAGATCAATGCCAATGGCTTGTAAATCTCCTCCCTGGCTTCCTAGAGGGTCCTAGGATAAATCCCTCCGGCCCAGGGGACTTATCTATTTTCACAGTCTGCAGGATTTCTAATACCTCTTCCTTGTGAACCTCAATCACACCTAGTCTAGTAGCCTGTATCTCAGTAATCTCCTCGAAAACATTGTCATTTTCCAGAGTGAATACTGTTGAAAAATAATCATTTACTGCTTCCCCTATCTCCTCTGCCTCTACACACAACTTCCCACTACTATCCTTGAATGGCCCTAATCTTACTCTTGTCATTCTTTTATTCCTTAAATACCTATAGAAAGCCTTAGGGTTTATCCTGATCCTATCCACAAACAACTTTAGATTGCTTACAGTGTGGAAACAGGCCCTTTGGCCCAACAAGTCCACACTGACCCACCGAAGCGCAACCCACCCAGACCCATTCCCCAACATTTACCCCTTCACCTAACACTAAGGGCAATTTAGCATGGTCAATTCTCCTAACCTGCACATTTTTGGACTGTGGGAGGAAACCGGAGCATCCGGAGGAAACCCACACAGACACGGGAGAACGTGCAAACTCCACACAGTCAGTCGCCTGAGGCAGGAATTGAACCTGGGTCTCTGGCACTGTAAGACAGCAGTGCTAACCACTGTGCCACCATGCCGCCTACTTCTCATGACTTCTCCTGGCTCTTCTGAGCTCTCTCTTTAGGTCTTTCCTGGCTACCTTGTAACCCTCAAGCCATAACTGAGCCTTCACATCTCATCCTAACATAAGCCCTTTTTCTTCCTCTTGACCAGAGATTCCACTTCCTTCATAAACCACAGCTCCCGTGCTCTATGGCTTCCTCTGTGCCTGACAGGTACATACCTATCTAGGACACACAGTAGCTTTTCCTTGAATAAGCTCCACATTTCTAATGTGCCTATCCCCTGCAGTTTCCTTCATCATCCTATGCTTCCTAAATCTTGCCTAATCACACCATAGTTGCCTTTCTCCCAGCTGTAACTCTTGCCCAGTCGTATACACCTATCCCTTTCTATCACTAAAGTAAACATAACAGAATTGTGATCGCTATCACCAAAGTGCTCACCTACTTCCAAGTCTAACACCTGACCGGACACAGTACCCAGTACCAAATGTAATGTGGCTTCCTCCCTTGTTAGCCTGTCTACATACTGTGTCAGAAATCCCTCCTGCACACACTGGATAAAAACTGACTATAGTGTTCCCAGTCAATATTTAGAAAGTTGAAGTCCCACATGACAACTACTCTGTCTCTCTCATTCCTATCAAGAATCATCTTTGCTATCCTTTCCTCCACATCTCTGGAACTATTCGGTGTTCTATAGAAAACTCCCAACAGGGTTACCTCTCCTTTTCTGTTTCTAACTTCAGCCCATACTACCTCAGTTGACAAGTCCCCAAACATCCTTCCTGCAACTGTAATACTGTCCTTGACCAACAATGCCACACCTCCCCCTCTTTTACTATTTTCTCTGTTCTTACTGAAACATCTAAATCCTGGAACCTGCAACAACCATTCCTGTCCCTGCTCTATCCATGTCTCAGAAATGGCCACAACATCGAAGACCCACCTACCAACCCATGCTGAACGTTCACACACCTTACTCCGGATGCTCCTGGCGTTGAAGTAGACACACTTCAAACCAACTTCTCGCTAACCAGTGCCATCGTGTGTCCCTGAAACTTGATTTCTGGCCTCCCTACACTCAATCTTTTCTATCCTCAAGCTACAATTTTGGTTCCCATCCCCCTGCTGGATTAGTTTAAACCCACCCCAATAGCCTTAGCGAATTTCCCCCCCAAGATATTGGTACCCCTCCGGTTCAGACAAAGACCATCCTGCTTGTAGAGGTCCCACCTACTCCAAAAAAAGCCAGAATTGTCCAAGAATCCAAAACCCTCCCTCCTGCACCATCCCTGTAGACACGTGTTCAACTCCTCTCTCTCGCTATTCCTTGCCTCACTAGCACATGGCATGGGCAACAAACAGAGACAACTCTGTTCGTCCTAGCTCTAAGCTTTCATCCTAGCTCCCTGAATTTCTGCCTTAAATCCCCATTTCTCTTCCTACCTATGTCGTTGGTGCCTATGTGGACCACGATGTGGTGCTGTTTCCCCTCCCCCTAAAGGATCCCAAAAACACGATCAGAGACATCACGAACCCTGGCACCTGGGAGGCAACACACTAATTGTGAGTCTCTCTCGTCCCTACAGAACCTCCTATCTGTTCCCCTAACTATGGAGTCCCCAATATAAACTGCTCTGCTCCTCTTCCCCTTTCCCTTCTGAGCAGCAGGGACAGACTCTGTACCAGAGCCCTGTTACCCCACTGCTTTCCTCTGGTAAGTCATCCCCCCCAACAGTTTCCAAAACAGTATGCTTATTGTTGAGGGGAATGGTCACAGGGGATCCCTGCACTGCCTGCCGGTTCCCTTTCTGTCCCCTGACTGTAACCCATTTGCCTTTTTCTTGTACCTTAGGAGTGACTACCTCCCTGTAACTCCTCTCAATATCCCTTCTGCCTCCCGAATGATCCAAAGTTCATCCAGCTCTAGTTCCATAATGTGGTTTTTGAGGAGCTGCTTCCAGCAGATGTAGTCAGCAGGTACACTGATGGTGACCCTTACCTCCCACATTCTGCAGGAGGAACATTCAACTGCCCTAACCTCCATTCCCACTATTCTAAATTCCCAAAGAGACTGTTGAAGAAAATAAGGAATAAAAAAAACTCGTTACCTTACCAATCTGGCGCACAGGTCCCTTTTTTTGGTTAGAGGAGGAGGATGGGTGGGAGACACTACCCGAGTAGCATTTTGGGTAACGCAACCACTCAAATATATGACTTCCCAGAAGTCCTTTGCTCCTCCCTAGCACCTCTCGGCAAATGGAGGCACGGCTCCCAAGGTAAGTCCCTTTTAATGCGGGAAAACTCACCCTTCCCGGCAGCCCTCGCTTCACCTCTCCTTCTCTCCTCGCTGCTCTGGCTAAAAATGTTCATTGGTAAAGTTCAGAGCCACTCATACCTTGCGTTGATCTGTGTGAACATATTGTGTTCCCTTGTGAGAGAAAGCTGTGTTCCTTTGCTGCAAAATATTGTTCCCTTTTCTGAATAAAAGTGTGTTGTGTCTGGTTTGAAACTGCAGGTTTGGCTCTTTGTGGAGTTCTGGTCTGGAGCTAGTTTTGTGTGTGTCAATGAATGTGTAGAAGGGTGAAAGTTAGAGAGAGAGAAATGAAATTTTGAGTTGCTGTGATCTCTCATACCCCCTCCCACTTCCCCTCCCTTTAATCTCACAAAGAAACCTTTTGGTCTGCTCCATACCTGTGAGATGTGTTCCAGGTAGACTGAGCTGGGAACTGACTGGATGTACTGAGACCTGGGAATAGAGAAGGGTTGAGTGACAGACCTGGCATTTATAAACAAAGTCCTGGCAGCTCCCAATTACTTTTGCTATCTGGATGAAGCCAGGAGGTGAGTATCAGAGAATTTCTGGCTTTCTCTGTGTCTGTGTAAGTGGAACAGTCCATCTTCCACAGTCACACTACCAGAACAAAGAAAAAAGAAAGTTACAGCACAGGAACAGGCCATTCTGCTCTGCCTTCCTGCACCGATCCAGATCCTCTATCTAAACCTGTCGCCTATTTTCTAAGGATCTGTACCCTTCTGCTCCCTGCCCATTCATGTATCTATCTCGATACATTTTAAATGATGGTCTAGTACCCTCCTCTACCACCTCTGCCGGGAATGTCTTCCATGCTCCCACCACCCTCTGCATAAAAAGCTTTCCATGCATATCTCCCTTATACTTCTCCTCTCTCACTTTAAACTCGTGACCCCCTAGTAATTGAGACCCCACTCTGGGAAAAGGCATCTTGCTATCCACCCTGTCTATACCTCTCCTGATTTTGTAGACCTCAATCAGTCCCCCCTCAACCTTTGTCTTTCTAATGAAAATAATCCTAATCTACTCAACCTCTCTTCATAGCAGCTTCCTCACCTTTTCCTCCATTGCATTGGTAACTGTATCGGCGCCACCTCGTGCTCCCACGAGGAGTTTGAACAGATCATTAATTTCACTAATACCTTTCTCCCAACCCCATTCTCCTACTTATCTCACTGCGCACTTACACCCGCCACATACCTGATGAAGGGCTAATGCCTGAAACGATGACTCCCCTGCTCCTCAGATGCAGACTGACCTGTTGTGCTCAGCATTTCGACTCTGATCTCTGACATCTGCAGTCCTCACTTCCTCCTAGTTGCTGCAAAGCCTCTTCCAAGGATGCCCACCTTGAAGAAGGTCTCCTGCTCCTAGCAGAAGGATCTTCGTGAGAGCCTCTCTCACTGCACACTCAGATCATCTCCTCTGCCCTGAAACTCTTTAACCATGTCCTGAAGCAGACACACTACCACAGCCATTCTTCCTTCGTCAACACCTGCCTACACAACTGACTGATGCTGCCTGGACTCCAGAATACATTCAGACAATCAGAATTTGGGCATAACCAGGACAACTGCAGCCTACAGCAAATCCAAAACCTCCAGAAAAGATCTGCCCTCTGGATTCTCCACTCTACACTCACAGCCATGTGCTGCCACCTACTGTTCCTGCAGTCAGCCCTGCTCCAGCTCAGGGCACACTCTCACAGACCTGCAAATGACATTTGCTGTTTTACATCGTCAGAAGAATCCACATAATTAACAGAAGCTTTCTCTCCAGCTTATCGGACATCACGGAACATAAGTACACCAAATGCTTACAACAAACTCACTCCAAACCCTGGATTCCTCGACCACAGCCAACTCTATTGCTGCAAACTATAACATCACTTCCTCCCCATACCTCCCCGGAATGTGAGCAACATTGACCCTATTACCTCCCAAACTGCGCCAGGAGTACCAGCTCCATGAACTTTGCCAGGAGTATCAGCTCCATGAAAGTCGCCAGGCGTACTGGCTCCATGAACATCGCCAGGAGTACCAACTCCACGAACACTGCCAGGGGTACCAGCTCCATGAAAGTTGCCAGGAATACTAGCTCCATGAACGCTGCAGGATTACCAGCTCAACGAACAATGCCAGGAGTACCAGCTCCATGAACACCGCCAGGGATACTGGCTCCATGAACATTGTAGGAGTACCAACTCCACGCACACCGTCAGGAGTACCAACTCCACGCACACCGTCAGGAGTACCAGCTCCATGAAAGTTGCCAGGAATACTAGCTCCATGAGCGTTGTCAGGAGTACCAGCTCCATGAAAGTTGCCAGGAATACTAGCTCCATGAGTGTTGCCAGGAGTACCAGCTCCACGAACACCACCAGGTGTATCGGCTCCATGAACATTGTCAGGAGTACCAGCTCCATGAATGCTGCTGTGATTATGGGTACTGCAAACGGTGCTGTTACCTCCGTGGCTGAAGCCTGCATGAAGGCTGCCTAGTACGTTACTCCATTCTGGATTAGTGGTGCTGGAAGAGCACAGCAGTTCAGGCAGCATCCGAGGAGCAGTAAAATCGCCATTTCTGGCAAAAGCCTTTTGCTCGAAACGTCGATTTCGAAGCTCCTCGGATGCTGCCTGAACTGCTGTGCTCTTCCAGCACCACTAATCCAGAATCTGGTTTCCAGCATCTGCAGTCACTGTTTTTACCTGGTGTGTTACTCCAACCCACATGGTCTCCGGCTATGCCACTTCTGCAACCTCAGTTAGCACCGAATGCGTCACTCTCGCCTCCCCTGACTTCACTCACTCTTTCCCCACTGTCATGTCACCTTTGCAACCACCACAAAGAACCCCACCGCTGAAAAGAAAGTATCACGATGTATTATAACGAAATTGTCAGGGTTTTAGAATGTCAAGAATATTCTGCAGAGATCATTAGTCCTGTTGCTTGTTGTCAGGCTGTTGTTTAATGTATATTTTATGTGGAGTTTATTTCTGTCGTATCTGTCCGGCTTGCCTTGTCTTGCTTTGCTGCTTTTTATTTTCTTTTCTGTTCGTTTTAGTGTTTGTTCTCTGTTTATAAAATATGGAGGGTAGTTGATGCCTTTGTCATGTTAAAATCTATATAAGAAGGCTGGCTAGGGACAAAAATGCTATTAGAAATTTTGATACAATTCTTACTACTCCGTCACAAGATACTAGTGTCAGTATTCAGCGGGGTCCTAGTGTCCAGACAAATATTCTGCTGAAAGAATTATAAGATTTTCAAAATTAGTAATAGAGAATTTGCTTGCACCACGGTTATGAGGGTGAACTTCCATTAGATAAGCCCTGGACGCACACTAAGGTCCGTGTCATGCTTCAAGATGCCCCTGATCCGTTCGAGTGCCCAATATTAGTTTTAATTGGCTAGTAGAAATTTGCTGTCCTATATAAAACAGTCCCACAGACACAGACCCCAACACACAATCTGATATTAACAAGTCTCACAATCACTGACACCTTTCTCCTACAGTATGATATAATCAGCCCCACAGACACTGATACCAATCTCATTCTGTCTAATATAATCCAGCCCCACAGACACTGATACCAATCTCATTCTGTCTAATATAATCCAGCCCCACAATCACTGAAACCAATCTCCTCCTGTCTGATGTAAACCAGCCCCACAGTCACTGACCCCAATCTCCCCCTTTCTGAAATAAACCAGTCTCACAGACAGTGATAGCAATCTCCTCCTGTCTGATATAAACCAGCCCCACAGTCAGAAACAACATTCTCCCCTGTCGGATATAAACCAGCCCCTCAGACGCTGACACCTATCTCCGTATGTCTGATATAAACCAGCGCCACAGACACGGACCCCAATTTCCCCCTTTCTGATATGAACCAGCCCCAGAGACATTGACACCAATATCGGTTAGTCTGATATAAACCAGCCCCAAAGCCAGTGACAACAATCGCCTCCGTCAAATATAAACCAGCCCCACAGTCACTGGCACTAATCTACTCCTGTCGGATATAAACCAGCCTCTCAGACGCTGACCCCTATCTCCGTATGTCTGATATAAACCACGCCACAGACACTGACCCCAATTTCCCCCTTTCTGATATGAACCAGCCCCGCAGACACTGACACTAATCTCCCCACAAACACTGACATCATCTCCCCGAAAGATATAAACTAGCCCCAGAGACACTGAGACCAATCTCGGTCAGTCTGATATAAACCAGCCCCATAGCCAGTGATAACAATCTCCTTCGTCAAAAATAAACCAGTCTGACAGTCGCTGACACCAATCCCCTCCTGTCTGATATTATCCAGCCCCACAGTCACTGACACTAATCTCCTCCAGGTTTACATAAACCAGTCCAACAGACACTGACACCAATCTCCAACTTTCTGATATGAACCAGCCCTACAGACACAGACACTAATCTCCCACTGTCTGAGAAAATCTATTGCCACAGTCATAGAGTCATAGAATCATAGAGACGTACAGCATGGAAACAGACCCTTCGGTCCAACCTGTCCATGCCGACCAGATATCCCAACCCAATCTAGTCCCACCTGCCAGCACCCAGCCCATATCCCTCCAAACCCTTCCTATTCATATACCCATCCAAATGCCTCTTAAATGTTGCAATTGCACCAGCCTCCACCATTTCCTCTATCAGCTCATTCCATAAACGTACCACCCTCTGCGTGAAAACGTTGCCCCTTTGGTCTTTTTTATATCTTTCCCCTCTCACCCTAAACCTATGCCCTCTAGTTCTGGACTCCCCCACTCCAGGGAAAGTCCTTTTGAATAGTGTCCTGATGCAGCTTCGTTTGTGTGTGTTGGGGTGGTTACTTTCATAGTTTAGGACTTGGTCTGTGTGTGTGGCTTTCCTGTATACTCTTGTAGTGAATTCTCCGTCTGGTGTTCTCTGTACCATCACGTCTAGGAATGGGAGTTGGCTATCCTTTTCTTCTTCTCTCGTGAATCGGATTCCTGTGAGTGTGGCATTGATGATAAACCAGTCCCACAGACATTGACATCAATCTACCCCTGTCTGATATAAACCAGCCCCACAGACACTGACACCAATCTCCTCCTGTCTTATATATACCAGTACCACAGTCACTGACATCAATCTCTCCTGTCTAATATAAACCAACCCCACAGTCACTGATGTCAATATAAACCACCCATACATTCACAGAAACCAATCTTCCCCTGTCTGATATAAAGCAGCCCCACAGAAACTGACACCAATCTCCCCCTGTCTGACATAATCAGTCCCACAGTCACAGATCCCAATATCAAACAATCTGATATAAACAAGTCTCAGTCACTGACACCTTTCTCCTACTGTATGATATAAACAAGCCCCACAGTCACTGACACCAATCTCATCCTGTCTGATGTAAAACAGCCCCACAGACACTGACACCAATCTCCCCTTGTCTGGTATAATCCAGTCTCACAGTCACTGACACCAATCTCCCCCTATCTGGCATTAACCAGCACCACAGTCACTGTCATCAATCTCCTCCATTCTGATATAAACCAACCCCATAGTCGCTAAAACCAATCTCCCCCTTCTAATATAAAGCAGCCACTCAGTCACTGACACCAATCCCCTCCTGTCTGATATAAACCAGCTCCACATCAATCCCCCACTCTTTGATATAAAACAGCTTCACAGACAATGACACAAATCTCCCCTGTCTGATATAAACTAGCACCACAGTCACAAACACCAATCTCCCCCTTGCTGATATAAATCAGCCCTAGAGATACTGATTCCAATTTCCCCCTTTCTGAAATAATCCAGCCTCACAGACACTGATACCAATCTAAATCTGTCTGATATAAACCTGCCCCACAGACACTGACACCAGTCTACTCCTGTCTGATATAAACCACTCCCACAGTCACTGATGTCAATCTCATCTTGTTTGATATCAACCACCCATACACTCACAGAAACCAATCTTACCCTGTCTCATATAAACCAGCCCCACAGAAACTGATACCATTCTCCCCCGTCTGAAAAAGAAACAACCCCAGAATCACTGACACCAATGTCACCATGTCTGATATAACTCAGTCCCACAGTCACAGACCTCAATATCACCCAATCTGATATACACAAGTCTCACAGTCACTGACACCTTTCTCCAACTGTATGATATAAACGAGCCACACAGTCACTGATACCAATCTCATCCTGTCTGATTTAAACCAGTCGCACAGACACTGACACTAATTTTCCCTTGCCCGAGATAAACGAGCCCCACAGTCACTGACCACAATATCATCCAGTCTGACATAAACTAGTCCCATAGTCACTGACACCAATCTCCTCTTGTCTGATAAAAACAATCCCCACAGTCACTGACACCAATCTCCCCCATCTGATTTAAAGCAGCCACTCAGACACTGACCCCAGTATACCCCTCCCTGATATAAACCAATCCAACAGTCACTGACACCAATCTCCTCCTGTCTGATATAAACCAGCACCACAGTCACTGACACCAATCTCCTCCTGTCTGATATAAACCAGCCCCACAGACACTGACACCAATCTCTCCCTCTCTGATATAAACCAGGCAAACAGTACTGACACCAATTTCCTCCTGTCTGGTATAAACCTACCCCACACTCACTAACACTAATCTCCTTCTGTCTGTCATAAACCTGTCCAACAAACACTAACAAAAATATCCTCCTGTCTGATGTCAAGCAGCCCCACAGTCACAAATACCAATCTCCCTCTGTCGGACATAAACCAGCTCCACAGTCGCTGAGAGTAGTAAGGGTATGGAATGCTTTGCCTGCAACGGTAGTAGATTCGCCAAAATTAAATGCATTTAAGTCATCATTGGACAGGCATAAGGACGTACATGGAATAGCGTAGGTGGGATGGGCTTCAAAATAGTATGACAGGGCGGCACAACATCGAGGGCCGAAGGGCTTGTACTGCGCTGTAATGTTCTATGTTCTATGTTCCCCCTGTCTGATATAAACAAACCACACAGACACTGACACCAATCTCCACCTTTCTGATATCAACCAAGCCCACAGACACTTACACCAATCTCCTCTTTTCTGATATAAACTAGCCCCACAGACACTGACACCAATCAACTCCTGTCTAATATAAACCAGCTTCACAATCACTGATGTCATTGTCATTTTTTTTGCTATAAACCACCCATACACTCCGAAACCAATCTCCCCCTGTCTGATATAAACCAGCCCCACTGTCACAGACCCCAAAATCACACAATCTGATATAAATAAGTCTCACAGTCACTGAAACCTTTCTCCTGCAGTACGATATAAATGTGCCCCACAGTCAGTGACACCAATCTCATCCTATCTGATATGAACCAGACCCACAGAAACTGATACCAATTTTCCCTTGTCAGATATAAACGAGCCCATCATTCGCGGACCCCAATATCACCCAGTCTGACATAAACCAGTCCCACAGCCACTGGCACCAATCTCCTCCCGTAAGATATAAACCAGCCCAAAGCTCACTGACACCAATCTCCTCCTGTGTGATAAAAACCAGCCCCACAGTCACTAACACAATCTCTCCCTGTATGATATATACCAGTCTCACAGTCACTGACACCGATGTCCCTAAATCTGATCTTAACCAGCCCCACAGTCACTGACACCAATCTTCACCTGTGGGATATAATCCCGCTGGACAGTCACTGATCCCAATATCACTCTCCCTGATATAAATCAGTCCCACAGTCACTGACACCAATCTGCTCCTGTCGAATGTAAACCGGATTCACAGTCACTGACACCAATCGCCCCCTGTCTGATAAAAACCAGCCCTACAGGCACTGACACCAATCTCACCCTGTCTGATATACACCAGCCCACAGACGCTGACACAATCTCCCCTTTACTGATATAAACCAGCCCCACAGACACTGACACCTATCTCCCCCTCCCCGATACATCCAGCCCAACAGACAATGACACCAATTCCAACCACCCCACGTCTGATATAAACCAGCCCTACAGACACTGATACAAATCTCCCCTTTTCTGATATAAAACAGCCCCACAGGCACTAGCACCAATCTCCTCCTGTCTGATATAAACCCACCCCACAGTCACTGAACTCAAACTCATCTTAAGACATAAGACATAGGAGTGGCAGTAAGGCTATTTGGCCCATCGAGTCCACTCCGCTACATCTGAGTGAATCTCTCCCCCCACACTGGGAACAAGTGAATGACCTTTTCCTCAGAGTGAGCTCGCAGGTCAGAGAACTGAGTGAATCCCTTCCCACAGACCGAGCAGTTTATATCTCTTTTGATATAAACCACCCATACACTCACAGAAACCAGTCTCCCCATGTTCGATATAAACCAAACCCACAGTCATTGATCACAGCCACAGTCCTGAAGAAGGGCTCATGCCTGAAACGTCGATTCCCCTGCTCCTTGGATGCTGCCTGATCTGCTGCGCTATTCCTAAAATACATTTTCAGCCCACAGTCACTGACACCAATCTTCTCCTGTCTGATATAAACCAGCCTCACAGTCACTGATGTGAATCTCATCTTGTTTAGTATAAAACAGACCGACCGACACTCACACCAATGTCCTCCTCTATGATATAAACCAGCTCCACAGTCACTATTACTAATCTCCCCGTCTGATATAAAACAGCCCCACAGTCTCTGATACCAATCTCCTCCTGTCTGATATAAAACAGCACCACAGTCTCTGAAACCAATCTCCCCATGTCTGGTATAAACCATCTCCACAGTCTCTGATACCAATCTTCTCCTGTCTGATATAAACCAGCCTCACAGTCACTGATGTGAATCTCATCTTGTTTGGTATAAAACAGCCCCACGGACACTCAAACTAATGTCCTCCTGTCTGATACAAACCAGCCCCACAGTCATTATTACTAATCTCGCCCTGTCTGATAAAAACCAGCCACACCATCTCTGATACTTATCTCCTCCTGTCTGATATAAAACAGCCCCACAGTCTCTGAAACCAATCTCCACATATCTGGTATAAACCATCCCCACAGTCTCTGATACCTATCTCCTCCTGTCTGATATAAAACAGCCCCACAGTCTCTGAAACCAATCTCCACATATCTGGTATAAACCATCCCCACAGTCTCTGATACCAATCTCCTCCTGTCTGATATAAAGCAGCACAACAGTCACTGACACTAACCTCCCTCTGTCTGATATAAACGACCCCCATTGTCAGTGACACCCATCTCCCACGTCTAATATACACCAGTCCCACCGTCACTGACACCAATCACCTCCTGTCTGATATAAACCAGCCCCACAGTCACTGACACCATTCCACTCCTGTCTGATATAAACCAGCCCCACAGTCACTGACGCTAATCTCCCCCTGTCTGACATAACCAATCCCACAGACACTGATACCAATATCCTCCAGTCTGATGTAAACCAGCCCACAGTCAAAAACACCAATCTCCTCCTGTTGGATATAAAGCAGATCCACAGTCACTGACCCCAATCTCCCCCTGTCTGATATAAACCAGCCCCACAGACGCTGACACCAATCTCCCCCTGTCTGACATAACCAATCCCACAGACACTGATACCAATATCCTCCAGTCTGATGTAAACCAGCCCACAGTCAAAAACACCAATCTCCTCCTGTTGGATATAAAGCAGATCCACAGTCACTGACCCCAATCTCCCCCTGTCTGATATAAACCAGCCCCACAGACACTGACACCTATCTCCACAATCCTGATATATCCAGACTCACAGACACTGACACCAATTCCACCCCCTCCCCCGTCTGATATAAACCAGCCCTAAAATCATTGACACAAATCTCCCCTTTTCTGATATAAACCAGCCCCACAGTCACTGAAGTCAAACTCATCTTGTTTGATATAAACCACCCGTACACTCACAGAAACCAGTCTTCCCCTGTCTGATAGAAACCAGCCCCACAGACACTGACACTACTCCAATCCTGTCTGATATAAATGAGCCCCACAGTGACTGACACCAATCTCCCCCTTCCACAATCCTGATATATCCAGACTCACAGACACTGACACCAATTCCACCCCCTCCCCCATCTGATAGAAACCAGCCCCACAGACACTGACACCACTCTAATCCTGTCTGATATAAATGAGCCCCACAGTGACTGACACCAATCTCCCCCTGTCTGATATAAACCAAACCCACAGTCACTGACACCAATGACTCCCTGTTTGATACAATCCAGCCCCACAGACACTGACACCAATCTCCCCATGTCTGAAATAAACTAGCCCACAGTCACTGATGTGAATCTCATCTTGTTTGGTATAAAACAGAGCCACAGACACTCACACCAATGTCCTCCTGTCTGACATAAACCAGCCCAACAGCCAATATTGCTAATGTCCCCATGTCTGTTTTAAACTAGCCCCACAGAGTCAAATACGTATCTCCTCCTGTCTGGTACAAAACAGCCCCATAGTCTCTGATGGAGAAAGTGAGGCCTGCAGATGCTGGAGATCAGAGCTGAAAAATGTGTTGCTGAAAAAGCGCAGCAGGTCAGGCAGCATCAAAGGAGCAAGAGAATCGACGTTTCGAGCATAAGCCCTTTTTCAGGAAGGTGTCTTCCCATTGACATCGATTCTCCTGCTCCTTTGATGCTGCCTGACCTGCTGTGCTTTTCCAACACTACATTCTCGACTCTGATCTCCAGCATGTGCAGTCCTCACATTCTCCTAGAATATTTCCTGTTCCTGTTCATTTACAATAAAAAAACAATATTACCGAGCCTTAATTTGCAATGACATTAACAAGATTTATTTTGATCTAAGCAGTAACAGAGTATTTTGACATAACAGGTGGGGAGATTCACTTTCTGAAAAAGCACCTCAGTGATATAAGCTGAGACCAGACCGATTTTGGTCACTACTGAGACAAAATACAGTATGTAATAGATATAGTTTTGAGGGAAATAAATAAACTATCTTAACCCAGGAACAATACAAGGTGTTCTAAACATAAACAGACAGAGATACAAGCAATTTAGAATATAATAGAAAAGAAATTGTTGGTGTATTGAAATGCAAACAGAGATGTGAATTTGTGTCTCGACATTCTTCCTAGCTAAATCAATCATTTCAAAAATGCCTTTATTAAATTTCGTGTATCATTCGTCCGCCCATTCCACGAAGCTCACTAGATCTTTAAATTCTGAAGCATCGTCTTCCTGGTTCTCAGTGGTTGCTAGTTTCATGTTAGAGCAAATTGTGATGTTGTGCATTCTGCACCAATGTCATAGTCAAAAATTGAAAGCAATCACACGCCCAAACAATTACAAAATATCATTCTGGATTTCCCTTGAGTCCAAAAAAAACTTGTCCCCTTGATCAATAATTTTGAAAATTTGCTCGGACACTGTTGTGAAGGACGTTTTCAAATAACTTCTGAAGAGAAAATGGTTCCCATCAATCGGATTATAGTATCTATTCGTGTGTTACCCCATAAAAAATGAAGCAAGTTGGTTCACACGAATTGCTCTGAGCAAATCTCCAATGGATCCTTTTATCAAAGAAAATCATTTCCAATGTTATTAGGACTCATCTATCTCCTGTGCAATGGTCTGAATTTTAAGTTGTGTCAAACTGCAGATGAAACTGGCTGATCTGTGTAAAAGTATGGTGTGTGCCTTTCATTTTGTTAATTAACATTGCTGACCTTAGCTGAATAAAGGGATACTGTCCCAAGCACCGTCTGGGGCCATCAATTAAACCATTAATTTCCACATCACTAGTCAGAGTGTAGGGTGGAGTTTATTGACATGTGATGTCATTGAAAAAAGCTTGGAACATTTCGAGAATAAATCATGTGAATTAGAGCTTCTTAATTAGGGATAGTAGGACGATGGATTTACAGTAATGGAAAGTTTTCACGATAGAGAGAGATCACTTCGCCCATCGGACCTGCACCACCTGAAAACAGAGCCTTCCAACCACCAGCCACTTTATAGCATATTGTCTGTAACCCTGCAGGTTGTAACCACTTGAAGTATATAGCCAAGGATATTTTAAATAATTTGAGTGTTCCTGCATCTATTATCCTTTCAGGGAGTGAGCTTCCAGAACCTTCCTGTCATTTTGTTTTCAATCACCTTATTTACCGAGAGTCGATATTACTGTCGACTCTGATCTCCAGCATTTGCAGTTCTCTCTTTCTGCTACCTTATTTACCGAGCTTCCCCCCAAGCAAAAGAGTCCTTTCCCATCAATTTTATCCAGACACGAGAACTGTGTGTTTCTGAAGAAAAATTCTCCTCAGCCTCCTCTGCTCCAAGATGAACAAATCCAGGCAAGTTAGGATTTCGTTATTGCTGCTTTCTTCCAGTCTAAGCAGGATCTTCTGAGACTCATTCTAAAATACTTCCATTCTGACTGTAATGAGGTGACCAATTATTCTGCGATTAGATGAGAGAGTGTGTGCATGTGTGTGTGTCCATGAGTATGTCTGTGTGGATGTCGTAATTTATTCCAATTGTCGTTTTTAGTTTTAGTTTCATTAACGTTAACTCATATCACATAAATTACTCCTTCACCAGGAACTGTGGGAAAAAATCATCATTCCCGAATATTCACGTCAAAATTTGATGGTAATAGTGCAAAAACCACGAGCAGCCATTAAAGTGAATATGGATCAACTAAAATAAAATCTAACCAAACAAATTATATTTTCCCATTTCTCCACAATGGACACGTTTCACTTATCATTTCGGGAACATTGTGTAGGGTTTAATCCATTACCAACACAGATATGACCTCCAATGCTGTAAATCCTGGCTTATTGGATAAAGTACTGGCAGAACTACGTCAATATTCAAACAGTTGGTGCAGCCCTGAGCAGCTTAACGGCCTGTTTCTAAAAGTGTTTCACGCGTCATTTTTAATATTCTTGACTTAATGTCAAAGTAGGAAGGGCTTATGCCCGAAACGTCGATTCTCCTGTTCCCTGGATGCTGCCTGACCTGCTGCGCTTTTCCAGCAACACATTTCCAGCTCTGATCTCCAGCATCTGCAGACCTCACTTTCTCCTTAATGTCAAAGTAAACTGACATGAAAATTAATGCAGACATGTACCCCAGAAATGTTGATAGTAGCATCCCTTTGTTCAGCCAAGATCAGCAATATGAATTAAGAAAGTTTTTTTTTTAAAAACACCCTTTGTTTTGATTCATTATTGACAACAAGGTTTTCACAAAGAGCAAAGTACAAGAAGGGGTTGTTCACTATTCTCTGATGTTTACTATTCACAACTGCATTTGTGAGCGACAGGTGAACCTGTGAAATACATTCAGGATGGTACTGTACATATTTCAGTAGATACTGTGTACATGGCAGTCTCCCATAAACCAGCAATGACATGGATATCTATTTTTTGATGGTGTTTGAAGCAAAATAAAATTGAACAATACGGCTGGGAGAACTTCCTTTCAATTCTTTGAACTAGTATCAAGAGACTGTCTTTGTGGACCTGGGGTGGCAGGAGGATCTTTAGTTTAATAACGCAGCAGAATGTGAGGGAACAGAGTCACCATTAGAAATCCAGATAGACTGGAACATTTTTCACTGGAGGGTGAGAGTTCGAGGGGTGACCTTATACAGTTTATAAAGTCATGAGTGTTAAGGTGAATGGCAAACGTATTTTCCCTCGGGTGGGGGATTTCAACTGTAGGAGATTGTTGTAAGGAAAAAAAAGATATTAGAGGCAAGTGTTTACACTGAACGGTTCGTGTGTGGGATGAGTTGGAAGTGGGTACTGTTACAACTTTTAAAAGACATTTGCATAATTACATGAATATTAAATGTTTGGAAGGATATGGGCCAAGCTTACACAGGTGGGATTAGTTTAGTTTGGGATTATGACTGGCATGGACTAGTTGGACCGAAGGGTCTGTTTCCATCCTGTATCACTCCATGACTCTATGAATATTTATCATTTTTTTCTCAATATTATACATGCTGTCGTGATTTTCCAGTGAACTGATGATGTTTAGATAGTGTTCGAGACTCTGCGAATATTTCCTTTAATGTTCTCCAAGTTACACAACTGAAAAAGGAGATTTTCTCCAGCATTGTTGCTGAGTAGATTTACTTCAGTGGAGGCAGTGGTTGTGGTTTACAGTAGGCTTCCCAGCAAATGGTCATTCCTGATGAAGGGCTCCTGCCCGGAACATCGATTTTCCTGCTCCTCGGATGCTGCCTGACCTGCTGTGCTTTTCCAGCACCACTCTTATCTTGACGGTAATCTCCAGCATCTGCAGTCCTCTCTTTCGCCCTTTTTCCCAGAAAGTGGTCAACCGTGTGACAAAATATCTTTCATCTACTGTAGGAACGCCAGATGCTTCCGGTAAATGAAACTGGCAACTCTTCTGCAGTCTGCTTAATTGCTGCCAATTATTGTATCTGGCAGATTAAATGGAAAATTAATCAACGAGAATGAAATCCTACCAAACCAACTATATTTTCTCATTTATCCAGCGTGGAACACAGTTCACTTGGCATTTCTTCTTTAAAAAGGAAATTCATCGAATACAGCATTCACTGTGTGACTATCGGCAAACAGGAAACCGATTGCATGGCAGGAACTTCTTTACTTCCACCCAAAGGACATTTCAGTTGGTTCACCCTGTTTCTTGTGTATCTTTAAATCTCTTGAATGTAAAGTTAATGGATCCAAACACCCACACTGCACTAACATTTCTTATCGTCTCAAAGTAAATTAATAAACTTGAATTGGCTCGAACTCGCGAAAATTGCTGCACCACTCTCTGACTCATGCATCTCATTAAAACTGAGTGGGCACTTTATGGTAGGGTAATGGCTAATTTATTTGCTGATTTATGTTGGTTAACAGTCCCTGTCAGAGCTACCAGTGAGCAGAGAAATGTACTGTTTATGACGTACATCCGTGGCAATTATTACTGTAATACTCTGTAACTTACCAGACACTCCTGATGTACCCAGACAGTTACGTGCAATGGTTTAGATGTTGAAGTTTTTTTTATTAACTTATGGGCCGGCCTGTTCTAATTCATTAGATTCTCTTTCAAAAGTTTACCTGAGAGTAACGTCTCACTGTCAACTCACTTTTTTAAAAATTCTCAGGCACACAGCTTTCCTTTACTTTGTATTTTAGGGTCGGAGCAATTTGAAAAAAAGACGCAAGGAGAGACATACTGCAATGTAAGGAGGTTCTTCTAATCTCCAGGTTCAAACTGTTTAGTGACATATGCCCACATTCTGAACATAATCACTTTCGACATGCTCCATATTAGGCTGCCTGAATGGAATTTAGAAATGATATGCTACTTTGTAATGTGAGAGAGACTTGGAGTGTCATCAAAAATAAAGGCATTCATTTTATTGGCTGATAATATTATTGAACTTCTTTTTAGCTTTACCTGCTTATGGTTGAATGTAGAAATAAAGGGAGCTAACTTCCAATTGCATTTGTTTTGTTATTTTAAGCAAAATATTGGAAACGATTACCTGAAACCGATCTCAAGCTGTTCAATTTTACTTGCACCATTAAAAAACACTTCCAAATAAGCTATTCAGCAAAACAATATCCCAAGATGTTCTGGATGTAAACACTCTAAAACTCTCAAGACTCTCTAATCCCAAGATGTGTACATGTCCATGTTTAAGAATAATCTCATGTAAATATCTGAGCCCATCTGTTCGGGCTGTGCAAGGTGATAACCAGGATCTAGTCTCAGCCTCCAGCAGGAAACCAACAGACGGAACCTGTAAGCCCGCCCCTTTCAGAGGGCCATATAATCCTGGGCACTGGATAGTAATTCAACACTTCTGGATCGGGTTTGTTTCGAAAGATCTTGACAAAACCGTTTCCATAAGTTATCAGAATGATTGTATCGGCAATTTTTCTCAGTTTGTTACTGACTTTCTTATCATGTGCGCATTTTTGTTCAAGTCTCTTTTTTTCTGTCTCAATGTTAGTTTACCCCAGGAATGTAAAAGACTTAACCATCATTTCATCAACATTAATGTTCATGTTATATTTGTTTTCTTTTTAAATGTGTCCAGTCGGAGGTTATTTTGACTCAGCCAGAGGCAAAGACTGGCCGTGCCAGCGACACCCTGAAACTGACCGGCAAAATCAGTGGGTTCGATCTTGGCAGCTCCTGGATGTATTGGGTCCGACAAGTTCCCGGACAGGGTCTGGAGTGGCTGGTTAGCAACTATACTGCATCTAGCAATTACTATGCCTCGGCGATGAGGGATCGGTTTACTGCGTCCAAAGACACTTCAAACAACATCTTCGCGTTGGACATGAGTAACCTGAAGATCGAAGACACCGCCAGCTATTAATGTGCAAGAGACCACAGCGAGAGGAGCCAGGGCTGGGCTCATTCAAAACCAGCTCAAGGGGACATTTTGTCAAATCCACCATAAACTAACTGTCAGTACGAGTTTTACATGCAATAATACCAACTACGATCTGAAGCAGACCTCAGGCTGCCTCTTACAAAACTATCAAAGTTTAAACTAGCAAACTAGGTGATACAATGGGACAATGTTTTGGGCATGTTATATGTACTGCTAACACTTCCATCAACTAAATGCTTTAACATAATGTTAGTTGTAATATATCTGACAGCTCGGGAAATCACAGCTAATTGTGTTATGTAACTATGGCATTAATTCGAAGCCCGATCAGTACTAAATGTCTATTTCACACGAAAGTTGAGACCGAGAGTATAGAACAGAGAATGAGTGTACGACTCTAGATCACTGTGATACTACAGTGGGTCACAGTGATGTGCACAATGACATCCTCATATAAAAACCACTGACAAGGGTTTATCTCAAGTTGGTGATTACTACCATGGCAGGAGCGAGAAAAATGTAAAACACAATTTAAATGCAATCCAGTAGTGCTAGTCTGTACAAATGAATATTTTTCTACTTTTTTCGTGTTGGTTGCCACGTTAAATGCAGACCAAACCTGTGAAAGTATTCCAAGCTTTAAAAATAGAATGAATAGTAATGCTGAAATATTGCACCGAATCATTTTTAAAGGACTCTGAATCACTGTTTTCCATGAAGCGTTGAAATTAATTATCTGCATTTTACAATTTGCAGTTTACAGTCTGCCATAGTATTTGACACAATGTGTCTCACAATGACATAGCTTTTTTTCTCTCTTGCTTAGTGGGGCCAAAGACCATGGTGACGGTGATTTCAGGTAAGAACCTTAAACTTTTTCAGTAAATGTTTCTATTAACGTTCTATTTATGTGAATAATTTCTGAATTACTTGAAACTCACATTCTGTGCTGAGTTTGGTTTGGTTCCGGCTGATTTTTGTTCAAGCTGTTTATAGACTTCAATTAAGGCTCAGCAAACAGCTAAAGTGGTGATGATGGAGTCCATTGTTCAGTGTATTTCTTTTTTTGATCAGATGGGCATTCTGTGTGTCTGGGTTACTTGAAACACCTAAAGTCTCTTAGCCAGTAAAGCATAAATAATGTTTAATGTCAATGACATCCTGACTGTGAGTTTTATTATCGACAACAAGTGCTAAGTATTTAAAGATGTTCAAAATGTTACCAAACGTGATTAAAATATGCTAAAATATCTTCAATACATTCCCGTATACATAACGTTCTTATCATGATTGTATTTTGTCGTTTATTTTGTTAATTTTGTCGATGACAAGCACGTTAGAAACTGTCATAACATTTTCTTGCGGTGCTATATTTCATTCTGATATGTTAGATTCTGATTTTGTTTTAGTTGATTCTGTTGAAATGAGCAGTTTGGCTTTTGAATTCGTTTTATTTGATTCAGCTGAACTGAGTTGTTTGGCTTTTGAATTTGTTATATTTGATTCTTTTGAATTGAATTGTTTGGATTCATCTTTCATTTAAACCTGTTGTTTTGAGTTGATTGGAATCTGATTTTATTTTCCTTGATTCTGTTTAATTGAATTGATTGGATTCTTATTCAGTTTGTAGAATTGATCTGCGTTTTCATGCTTTCAGTAATTGGTGGTTTCTTTCTGGTGAGGAGATTGTCTGTCTGGATTACTTTTAATCACGAATATTTGTGAAGTTCTTTGTTTTTCCTGAATCGTTTCTGCATTTGTTAAACTCGTATGGCAATTTTTTTTCTCTGGTTGACTGAAAACATTTTATCTGTTTGCAACTGTCTGAAAACCAATGTAAGGCAGAAACACGGAAGTGTGAGAAATAAAAAAAGAAACGACATTTAAGTACATTGACTTTTTTTTTAAAACAATCTCAGTTCTAATTGTAAACTAAGTGAAGTTTGTTTTGAGTAACCTCATTCAAACTAAAAATTGGGACTAAAATCTTAAACTGCAGAATTGATCAGATTACGTAACTGAAACTAAATTTAGTATAACATATAATTATAATGTGGTAACGTTTGTCCATTGAACTAATTTTGTTTTGACCTTAAAGTGATTACTCAATATATGCCTTCAACTGCTCTACTGTGCACTGTACCAGATTGACATGATCAGGAAGGGTGTACAGGTTGGAAATAAATTGAACCATTGTAAGAATCGTTAATGCTTTAAGTCATAGAGTCATAGAGATGTACAGCACAAAAACACACCCTTCTGTCCAACTCATCCATGCCGACCAAATATCCCAACCCAATCTAGTCCCATCTGCCAGCACCCGGCCCATATCCCTCCAAACCCTTCCTATTCATATAGCCATCCAGATACCTTTTAAATGTTGCAAAAGTACTAGCCTCCACAACTTCATCTGGCAGCTCATTCCGTACACATACCACACTCTGCGTGAAAATGTTGCCCCTTAGGTCCCTTTTATATCTTTCCCCTCTCATCCTAAACCTAGGCCTTCTAGTTCTGGACTCTCCCACCCCAGGGAAAAGACTTTATCTATTTATCCTATTCATGCCGCTCATGATTTTATAAATCTCTGTAAAGTCACCCCTCAGCCTCTGACGCTCGAGGGAAAGCGGCCCTGTCTTATTCAACCTCTCCTTATGGCTCAAATCTTCCAACCCTGGCAATGTCCTTGTAAATATTTTCTGAACCCTTTCAAGTTTCACAACATCTTTCCAATAGGGTGGAGACTAGAATTGCATGCAATATTTGGCTTGATGAAATAGTGGTCTAACGAATGCCCTGTACAGCCGCAACATGACTTCCCAACTCCTGTACTCTGTTGTTAACAAACAAGGCTGCTGTTATGACTTCCTATTTCTATTCAATTTATTTATTAGTCTGCTTGATGGTGTGCAGTTTTGTTGGATTTCAATTTGGGAATTTTTTGTGTGTGAGGTTACCTCATGTTCCTTGTTCTGCTGAAAATGTTTGCAGAGCCAGTTCTGCTGCAAACACATCATTGTTCCTCAGTTTTGTGATTTGGTGATCGTTGTTCTATTGAGGAGGGACTGTGCTGGGGTAACATTAAATTTGTTATATTTGGGAAATTGTTTCTGGTTTCTACATTGTTTTTGCACTGTTTACATGGTTGGTGATAGTGAACCGCTCTAGTTTCCTCATTCAATTCAATCAGCATGCGAGTTGAAATTTTATCAAGCCTAATATTAAGTGAAAGACAAATCCCAAAGGTTTTGGAAATGAAGGGAAAACAGACACTTTAGGACGTGATTTTTACATCGAAATAATAATTACCGATTAATCTAAACCACTCTTTACATTCCAAATTCAGAACTCAACTGTCTAGTTCAATCACAAGTTCTGTCTTTAAACAGTTTACAAGTCATAGGGAAATATAAATAGAATTTCATAAGTATAATGTTCTCATAGCTTTTGCTATTGAGTGAAAATGCCATGACTATAATATAATTAATCAAGAAACACTTTTCAGTTCCTCTGTACATCACAACCAAGTGTTCTGGCTGGAAAAGATAATTGGCAAATACTATTTGGAAATTCTGCTCAAAATATTTCCATGAAGAACAGATCAATTTCATTGTTTTGATCAGTTTCAAAAGTAACTTGAGTGAATAATTGTTTTGTCCCTGATTAAACTGAATTTGCAGGAAAAAATGAAAACACTAACTGTGTGATTTAATCTGCACAGTGCTTTAGGTGTGCCCAGTCATTGCGTTTTAAATAAATAGTAACATTTTACAACAAAATATCAACTAAACAGTCATTCGTTAGGAAACAACTGCTGTAGTGAATTATGTGACCAAGGCCAAATTTCGAATTAATTAAAATAATCCACTTGTGAACACACAGGGCAGCATGGTGGCTCAGTGGTTAGTGTTGCTGACTCACAGTGCCAGGGACCCGGGTTCGATTGCAGCCTCGGATGTGTGGAGTTTGCATATTCTCCCAGTGTCTGTATGGGTTTCCTCTGGTTTCCTCCCACAATCCAAAGATGTGCAAGTTAGGTGAATTGGCTATGGTAAATTGCACATAGAATCCAGGGACCTGTAGGTTAGGTTGCTTTATTCAGGGGTAAATACAGGCTGGGGGAATGGGTTTGGGGGGTTACTGTTTTCAGGGTCGGTGTGGACTTGTTAGGCCAAATGGCCTGTTTCCATACTGTAGGAAATCTACTCTGAAACCATGGAAATACTTGCTGCAAACCCAGACAATATATTTTACATCTATGTTTCCAGACATATGCAGAGATCACAAATTTGCAGAAGACAGGAACTAAAGGGTAACAGAACACCTTGTTTACTCAAACACTGAAAATAGAGCAATATTTATATTAATTGGTATACTTGACCGAGTATTGTAATGTAGCAATCTAACGGAGACGGTTCACATTAGTTAAGTATGGTGATCATTTAGATTAGATTTCCGACAGTTTGAAAACAAGCCATTTGGCCCAACAAGTCCACACCGACCCTCCACAGAGTAGCCCACCCAGACCCATTTCTCCCAACTAATGCACTTAACCTACACATACCTGAATACCATGTGCTATTTAGCACAGCCAAATAACCTGACGGTCATGTCTTTGGACTGTGGGAGGAAACCAGAGCACCTGGAGAGCACCCATGCAGACACATGGAGAATGTGCAAGCTCCACATAGACAGTCACCCGAAGTTGGAATCAAACCCGGGTCACTGGTTCTGTGAGACAGCTGTGCTAACCACTGAGCCATGGTACCGCACACATTCGTTTAGAAAGAATCTTAAAGTGTGCAACTCCATTCAGAAACGTTTTGAATTCATATCTTTTTTAACACTCTCGCTCATTACAAAGCAGTTAACAAGAAAATGAACTTGCCATTGCAAAACAAACATGACAGTAAATACTTGCCCTAATGTATTCAACACAAATGCGTTTCCACACTGGAATGCTATATTGGCTTTATGCAGTGCATGCAACATCTCCAAAGTTCAAGAAATGTTTTAAGAATATGTGAAATAATTTAGAGAATAATTCTTTTCCTCCGAAGCTGTGCTTAAATTGGCGATATGCCTTACTTCAATAATTTCGTTAATTACAATGACTTATTAAGTTTATTAAATCGGTGGTTATCTATGTTCATTGTGAACACATTGTCGTTCACCTTAATGGTTAACCCCTGGTTAGTTCCTCTGAAGAATGTTAAATTACAGTGAATCTATTTGACATGAGGAATTGAGCAGATGCATCTGCTAGGTTTAAGACTGTTGTACAGTTTGTTTCAGTGCTACCTCCAACTAACTTGTCCAGCGGTCCTGACCATTTGGAAAACGTTTGGCTCAGATATCTGAATCTCACAGAGTTCATTTTCATCTCGCGCTTCAAAGCCACTTTTATCTGCGATAAATGCAATATTTGGTTAGGTACTTCAGAATTGAGAGCACTGACTAAATTGTTCTAATCAGAATGAACACTTCAGTAACAAAAGGCAAATTGCAAGAGTTGTTGTCAACAAGGGATATTTGATTGAGCGAGGCAGATGGAAATATTCTGCATATTTTATTTGTGTCTCAGTTGTCCACAGTTGTTTAGTGGCATAATGTAGAATCAGAAATTATTTTGAATCTTATTTGAAAACCTATCGCCAGCTTTTAATGTCACTGGCAACTGTCATAACACACTTCAAAACATTTTAATCTATTTCAAACTAAGTCGACCATCTGGTGGAGCAACATTCACAGAAATAAGAGGAAGAGCGTTCTAGGTTGAAATCCAGTGACAGTGAATATATAGCAATGCAATTTCTAGTTTTATTCTTGTGTTACCATAGAGTTTGAACTATTCGGAGCTGTTGTCAAAGTATTCTTGGATAATTGTTGCAATGTTACTTTCAATTGGTAAGCATTCTGTAACAATCCCTGGTTGCTGGAAGGTGTTAATAATTAACATGATTCACTCATAGGTGGACTGTGTTCTCGGTGATAGTGTCGAGCTCATTGTGTTCAGATCAGTTGTGATGTTGCAGTAGTGTCGCTGACTCTGAGGCATATTAGGGAAGTACGTAATACTATCTCTTATTAGTTTAATTCGGGGCAAAAAAAACACATTGAGTTGTTTGGGTGTTGTTGGAATTCCACTCACAGAGGCCTGTTAAATCTATTTAATTGCTCTCCTGACTTGTGTCTCTTCGATATTAAACAGACTTTTGGCGGTTAGCAGCTTTTTCCAGGTCAATATTTGTTCACAAGCTTTTGGGCATCTCGAGCTGGGGTTAATGGAGTAAGTCCTCAAAGAAATCCCAGCTTTTGACTTGCTGTTCGAACAATATCATCTATAACTAATCCAAAGTAAAATTTTTGAAGCATGTATAATGAGATTAGGTGTAGGCTGTTTTACTTTGCATTAACTCAGTACTGCAGCTGAATTTGATTGTTCAGTACGCTGGGGTTTCCATTGGATCCAACACTTGCAGCAGATGGTGATAGCTTTTCCATTCGTCTTCAATTGATATCTCAGATCATTCAGTACTTCTGCTAAGAATTCTTTTCCAACAGGAGTCAATCAAACTTAATCGCTGTCTAACTCAGCAGGTGTCAGTTCTTGGGCCAAAAACATGAAAACAATTTGCTGAAGAGGGTGTCTCTGGACATGAAATGTGTTAACATTGCTTTCTCTCCACATGAGCTGTCAGACCTACTGAGTTTCTTCAGAAATTTCTGTCTTTATTTCAGTTTTCTAGCATTCAAAGTTTGTTGTTTCAGTTAAAAAAAGTTATTTTACATGAAATAAGTTGTTCGGACAGAAAATTCATTTGATCAAATTGAGAATGTTCAGAGATAGTTATTATCAGAGAATCATTGAATGTGAGCAATCTGATCTTGAAATGCCGTTTCACAAGGAACTGTATCATGAAGTAACAATACACTCCAGAGTGCAGTGGCTGCTGTAATTGGGGTGGGGGTTATTCTGATCACTCAAATAGAGAATGTCGATACTCCTATTCCAAATTATCGACAAAAAATTGGGTTTTTTTTAAAGAATGTGTGAAACAATTAATTTGTTGAAATATTTTAATAAAATGTGTTCAGCATCAGTGCTAGTCTAATGAATGACTCAATGATAGGAAGGTAGGAGTACGAGTAGGGCATTCAAATCCTCGAGCTGTTCCACCACTTACTTTGATCATGGTGCATCTGTGAGCTAACTCAATTGGCAAAACTCTTTAACACCTTGGGTTAACAAACAAAACCTAGCCTAGATTTACTGATTTGACTGCCCATAACAAAGGGAGACACCGTTTCTGAAAGATATTTCTATGAGCATTTAAAGTGACACAATGAGGCTGTAATTAATTGCTCATGAAAATAAGCTTTAAATCTCTGACAATTTCCAATTCAAACATCTGAATCATCATATTACATTAAATTAACATTATATTTCTTTATTCCAGGGAAGTATAATGTATGAGTGCCATGCTAAAAATGAGGAAAGCTTCATTCCCATTATATGATTAAGAAATAGTTCTGTTAGTCAATAAAAACACAGTCAAACCACACAGAAGGAAACCTTTCAGCATGTTAGTTGAGTGGACACACAAGTGCCTCAAATAATTTTCAATTTTTCCAGTGGTTATTTGCATCTCTAGACAGGCGTGGAAGTGTCAGACATTTATATCTCCTTGAGAAACCAGTTGTCACCAGCTTACTTGAATTGTTGAAGTTCATGTGGTATTAGTACATTCACAGCGCCTGTTAGAAAGTGAGTTCCATGACTGTGATTGAGGAAGAGTAAAGGCGCAGGGAAATAGTTGCAAGACAAGATGGAACATTATTTGGAGGAAAGCTTTCAGGTGAAGCACTTACATGAATGTGCGTCCTTATCCTCAAAGATCACAGTTTTGGACCATGCTGCTGAAGGCACATGTCCGCATACAAATTAGAAGCTGAAGAATGTCCCTTGGCTCCTCTAGAATGCTATTCCATTCATAGGATCATCATAAATCTTGCTTCTCAACAGTCTTTCCGATACCCGATAAAATTGATCCCGATTGTTTACTGTTCAACGAAAAAATGGTCAACCTTTGGAATTCTACACCACAGAACTTGATTGAGGTCGACACATTAAATGATTTCAAGGAGGAGATAGATTCCTTCAATCCTCAAGAAAATACTATGAGTATATGGGGGAAAAGGCGAGTAGGGTACAAAGTTGGTTGAAAGCCATGAAAATATTGAATGGGGCATGGTTGGTAAGTCTGCACATGACACCAAATCTGGTGTTATAAATGGCAGTGAAAGTTATCTAAACGTATAATGAGATATTGATCAGCTGGGCCAATGGGCTGAGGAGTGGTAGATGCAGTTCAAATTAATATGTCGTTTTGCTTTTTGAGAAGATAAATCAGGTCACAACTTACTCAGTTAATGGTAGGGCACTGGGTAGTGTTGTCAAACAGAGAGACCTGGAGGTCCAGACACATAGATTCTTGAAAGCGTTGTCTCAAGTAGCTAGCCTTTTGAAGGTGTTTGGCGCATGTACCTTCATTGGTCACAGCATTGAGTACAGGAGTTAGGGCTTCATGTTGCAACTGTGCCAGTCATTGAAATGAACCACCAAAGGAAGGGCTAAATGCAGAGACAGTTACAACATTTAGAAGCCATTTGGACAGATACAAGAACTGGATAGGTCTGGATGGAAATGGGCCAAAGGTAGGCAAATGGAATTAGTCTAATTTGGGAACTCTAGTCAGAATGGATGAGCTGGACCAAAGGGCCTGTTTCTGTGCTGTATGAATTTATGGTGGAGCAGGCTCGAAGTTTGAAGGTGCTGAGCTAGTTAGGGGATGGAATCGTAATGTGGGAGAGTTTGAGATGGTAGGCTGTGAGATGTCGGGTGCCTGCTGGGCAAGCTTGAGTGCTCCTCCTCTGGCAGGGTGGCATCAACGCAAATGGTAATGGTCACAAGGATAATTTGGTTGAATTGTGCTTGGTAGGTGAGGGGCAGTTTGAGCTGAAATGCAGGAGGTCTGTCTTCGCCAAACTTGTTAGTGGAGAGATCAACAGGTTGCCAAGCCAATTATTGGAGACCTGGGCATGGTGTCAAGCTGGTTAGTGGAGAGGTGGGCAGGGTGCCAGGCTGGTCAGTGTAAAGGTCAAAAGGGTGTCAAGCTGGCTAGTGGAGAGATGGGCACGGCGCCAGACTGTTTAGTGCAGAGGTGGGCAGGGTATCAGGCTGATTGGTGTAGAGGTCAGCAGTGTGCCAGGCTGGTTAGTGGAGAAATTTTTAGGATGCCAGGCTAGTTAGTGAAGAGGTGGGCAGGGTGTCAGGCTGGTTAGTGTAGAGGTGGGCTGGGTGCCAGGCTGGCTTAGGGGTAGAAGGTCACTGTAAACCTGGCTGAGTGGCAATAATTTTGAATGTGTGGTGAATCATCAAAATCTACCGATTCCTCTGAGAGATTTCATTCATAAGGATAAAGATGAGTGGTGAGATAAAAGCATAAAGGATTTCATGTGTAATTTAGATCCAGGTACATCAATGGCAGGCTTTGATTGGTAATGAGCAAACACCGTTGGGAGCATTAATGATGCCTCTGATGACAGGACAGCTGAGTAGCTGATTAAGAAAAAGATGCATCAAAGGGTATTCTATTCTGATTAGATCAGATAAGGTGGGAAGAAGTCTGGTTTGTGGTGGAACCATCAGCAATGACAAATGGATGGAGTGTGGGCTGGAAACATAGAGGCGACATTCAAATTAAACTTTTTACTTCTGTTACTGAATAGAATGGATAGCATTCTGCTCCTTTGGAAAATGAAAGTGAATAAATCCCAAATTAAACATGGCATATTTTAATATTTAGTGAAATTGCAATATTAATTCTGGATTTTGATAATTGATTTATATTTGTTTCAAATAGTTTGCAGCAATAATACCATTGGAGCCATCAGTGCCTGTCCTCCTGCCACTAACAGAAGAAATCTCCGCACAGAGGTTACTCTCCCTCACCTGTTCAGTGAGATGTTTCTCCTCACGAGAGGTCTTTGTCAAGTGGACAAACAATGACAAGCCTGTGAATCCCAGTGACTACAAGAACACCGAGGTGATGGCAGAGAGCCACAACACCTCCTTCTTCATGTATAGCCTGTTAACCATTACAGCGGAGGAGTGGGGCAGAGGTGCTTCTTACTCTTGTGTGGTGGGACATGAAGCGATCTCATTGACTGTTCTGTTGATGATCTTCAATAATTCCAGCGGTAAACCGAGTTTTGTGAACATTTCACATGCACTGATGGACACTGTTAATTCATGTCAATAAAAATCCCAAAGTTGCATTTAATAATTCAACAAAAGTAATAAAGATGTTTTCCTTCAATTGTGAGTTAAATACACAACCGCTGAATTAATTATTTCCCACTCTTACTTATATTGCACCTATGTAGTTGAAGTGGATTATTAACAGCTCTGGGACGGATCTCTTGTGATTACAATGTCTCCTGCTCAGACAAACTCTGGGTCAGAGACAGAGAAAAGTTCACTCATTGCAGGATGCTGCCAATAACCTCATCCGTCCTAAATCCCACTGTGTCGAAATCTGACAATGTCCATTTTATATCAAGGGTAGTTCACGAGTTTTGAACTTTGTGTTCCTGATTTCCCGATTGGCCATTCTTACAAAATTCATGTCAGTTTCAAACTGCCACATTGCACCAATTGGAAATGTAAACTTAAGAGACTTTTAAAATTAGTTTTGATTGGAACATACCAATCGTAAACAGTGCAGAGCCTTTGTTTCTGGGGAACTGCCAATGATCATGCCCCAGCGCATTAGTTGACAGAATATATCTTCACTTTCATACCAAAGAGAAAGGTCAGATAAATTGTTGTTGAGCAGAGGGAAGAGGAGAGGGGAACGATGAACGTTCTGTACTTTTACTCCATGTGCAATGTTTTCACGGTAGACGTCCTCTGTAACGTAACCCAGTTGCTAACAGGAACAGTCAGCTCCTTGCTTACTACCTGAAGATTTAAAGTTTCCATGCAAAATAATACCTTTGAAGCATGTTCGATACACTTGGCCCTGTTAACATTCCTGAAGAAGGGCTCGTGCCCGAAACGTCGATTCTCCTGCTCCTTGGATGCTGCCTGACCTGCTGCGCTTTTCCAGCAACACATTTTCAGCTTTGATCTCCAGCATCTGCAGTCCTCACTTTCTCCTGTTAACGATTTGTTAACATTGATTCCCCATAATCCAAAACTGGTATTTGCGTCTTCCTGGTTTGTATTCCATAGTCTTGTTTCAGTTTTCTGGAGCATGTGGAATTAATTCTGGTATTCGAACACCTGATGTCGTTCTGTTTCACATACAGAACACTGATAAACATATTCAGAAATGTTATGATACATCTCTGGAGCAGTGAGGATTTGAACTCAGGCCTTTTGTCTCAGAGACAGAAATTCTATCACTGCAATAGAGGAGTCACTCATAAAACCCTTATGATGATGAGACATACTTCCTACAATCGTCGTCTGTTCAATCCATTAAAATTAGAACAATAATAAAAATTAGTCTGGTATAAGAGCAGAAACACACACAGATAGAGAGAGATGCTCACAAATACACACATAAAGACACATATACAGGCTGTCTCCTAAAGACATATTTATGCACACACACAAATGTGCATATAGATAAGCCATCACACATGCATACACGTACAGAGCCACGCATGCAAATTGTGCTTGAACACTCATTTAAGCTCTTACAAAAACTCACATACACCGAAAGAAAAGCACATGCACAAATGAACAGGGGTGCCCACACATAATCATGAAAAATACACAGACACACACGGTAACACCCAAATGGACACGAATACATATACATTCATACACTGCATTGCGTACAGTCTTACATGCATGAATACACAGATGCAACATCCCACATGTCGACTCACACAGGCACATAAGTGCACAAAGATAAACATTAATACCATTATTTTCCCATTTTCATAAACACAAACATATGATGACAGAGGCAGCTTAATTATTTACTTTTATCCACATGGATCACGACGTATACACAGTCACATACACTCAAATTGAGAATGTCACACGCAGACACACAATGCATCGATTAACAAATAGATTAGATTAGATTAGATTAGATTACAGTGTGGAAACAGGCCCTTCGGCCCAACAAGTCCACACCGACCCGCCGAAGCGAAACCCACCCCTACCCCTACATTTAGCCCCTTACCTAACACTACAGGCAATTTAGTATGGCCAATTCACCTGACCCTGCAGATCTTTGGACTGTGGGAGGAAACCGGAACACCCGGAGGAAACCCACGCAGACACGGGGAGAACGTGCAAACTCCACACAGTTAGTCGCCTGAGGCGGGAATTGAACCCGGGTCTCTGGCGCTGTGAGGCAGCAGTGCTAACCACTGTGCCACCGTGCCGCCCACTACATTTAGTGCCGCCCACTACAAATAGTGGAGCATTTATTAAACAAGGAAAATGGCACAAGTGTCAGCAAGCATCCATGCACAATAATATAAACCAGCTGATCAGGAGATGGTTTAAAATAGATTAGATTATTTACAGTGTGGAAACAGGCCCTTCGGCCCAACAAGTCCACACTAACCCGCTGAAGCGCACCCACCCAGACCCATTCCCCTACATTTACCCCTTCACCTAACACTACGGGCAATTTAGCATGGCCAATTCACCTAACCCTGCACATTTTTGTGGCTGCTGGAGGAAACCCATGCAGACACGGGGAGAACGTGCAAATTCCACACAGGCAGTCGCCTGAAGCGAGAATTGAACCCGGGTCTCTGGCACTGTGAGACAGCAGTGCTAATCACTCTGCCACCATGCCACCCACTGCCATCGTGCCGCCCATAGATTGCCACATAAGCAGACATTATAAACATAAACATCCATCGAAACATGATGTTACATGTTAACATTTATTAAGACAAGCATGAAAATAACCTAATGCAGGTAGGATCTGAAATAGACACATAAACACACATTTTAGATAGCACTAACGAGAAGTGAACACTCACAAAGATATTACAAGATAAACATAGGCATCAATGAAGTGGCATAATCGCATAATGATGCTTGCACATTGTGAAATGAACAAAATTTACGTACACAAACACGTAAGCACACCAGCAGCAAAGGAACGTGAATATGTTTATTCATGCACAGACTCCAAAATGGGCAAGTGTGAAGTCAGAGACACTCGTAACTATATACACAAACATTAAAGGAAAACCATACGCTCCAAGCAGTAGATCAAATAAATTAAAGGACACATGCACAAAAACTTATTCCTAAATATATAGATCCTACAAACAAAAACATGAAGTAATGTTTTCACTGTGGATCTAACTTCTATTCATGATTTGCCAAGCAATTGGTCACCAATAAATAAAGATGAGAATCATATTTGAACTTTTACCCAGTGATGGCCACAATTTTCAATTAAACTGTTGTCACAGCCTATATTTAAATTAAAGTGATATAATTAAAATAATCGTTCCTAATAAGCATTCCTCAAATAATAATATCCTTCAGTAATAGATTAAAAGAAGAAAAAATTGAAATGTTCTGACATGGACAATGAAGAAAGAACATGTGCAGTTAGTTAGCAAGTTCTTGCTGAGAGTCGATAATGCATTAATGTATACAGATAGAGATGGAAATGTGTTGCTGGAGAAGCGCAGCAGGTCAGGCAGCATCTAGGGAACAGGAGAATCGACGTTTCGGGCATTAGCCCTTCTTCAGGAATGAGGAAAGTTTGTCCAGCAGGCTAAGATAAAAGATAGGGAGGAGGGACTTGGGGGAGGGGCGTCGGAAATGTGATAGGTGGAAAAAGGTCAAGGGGAGGGTGATAGGTCAGACTGGGGTGGGGGCGGAGAGGTCGGGAA
>NC_057713.1:188069-200307 GCF_004010195.1 Chiloscyllium plagiosum
CCCACCCATACCCCTACATTTACCCCTTACCTAACACTACGGGCAATTTAGCATGGCCAATTCACCTGACCTGCACATCTTTGGATTGTGGGAGGAAACCGGAGCACCCGGAGTAAACCCATGCAGACACGGGGAAAATGTGCAAACTCCACACAGTCAGTTGCCTGAGGCGGGAATTGAACCCGGGCCTCCGGCGCTGTGAGGCAGCAGTGCTAATAATCATATCTTTCACACGCCAAGCAGTCCAATATGTATTGTGAAATCTCTAAGTGTGCCATTGAATAAAAAGTAAAACATGAATGCCCCTGTTCATAATCATTTGCATCATAACTTTCTGTCTCTTTTCCAGGTTAAGTAATTATGTCGAGTGCCCCCATAGACTTTCCTTATCTGCTTATCAAGGCCTCTGAATTCCCAATCTGCAACCTGTCCTGTTGATGCCTCTAACAGTGAGGTCACTTCAGTTTATCAGTGTGTAACTGAGACAATTATTGATGGATTTTCCTTTTTATTGTGATATCGTTGAGATGATTGTGGGTGGAAGAATTTGTAGCATCCCAGTTGTTTGAAACTCATTTTTTTTCCCCTTATTCAGAATGGTTGCCTACTCTTTATGATGAGCTTTGTTTTCTCTTTCTGGTGACTGTTACAAAGTACAGAAAATTCACAGCTCAGAGCGCATGCGTTCTCCTCTCAATATGGCATCCAGTCATTATATTCACTTCTGTTAAATTTAACGTAAGCATTTTGATTTTAAAAAATACTCTGAAATGGTTAATAAATCTTGAATGAATATGCACTAACCTTGAGTTTGCTTATTTTTTTCTTCAAGGGCAGTCTGTAATAATACATTTTCCCATGTGCCGCTCCCTTCTCAGCCAAATACCTTTCACCTGTTCTGTTTGGTTGTGTTTCATCCAGTCATTTAGGTTAATGCTGCGCTACCATGCGACTCACTAATGTAAAGGCATCTGTCACACGGAATGCCGTATGGAAGACTCCAGAAGCAGAATGATTAGAGAGCATTTCCTCTTATGCACAAAGGGTCACGACCTCGGGTCACGTAATGATACAAATTTGGAGCTTTGCTCCACCAGAAACCTAAAAAAGGCAGGCAACGGAAATTGACAGTTTATTCTACACTGTCTAAAAGTACACCCAATGTCGGGACAGCTGGGTCAATAACGCATAAATCGTCACCGAAAAGGCCAAAGAAACATTCATCAGCCAAAAATGTCAACGTTCAGTCAGGGTACTCAGACACAACACGTACACATTCCAGGGGCAGATTCTCGGAACTGGAGGTTTTTTTTCATGCATAAACCTCATAGTGCACAAATCCTGGCGTCGATTTGGCACATCACACTTTTCAAATCCCAGGAACTGAGACTGAGATCTATCGGATCCAGGGATATTTCTGAATAGCAACCCTCAAAAGTAATAAATCAGAGGTCGATATCGATCAGGCAAGGCCAAGCTCAGAAGTAATGGAAATATTCAGCCATTGTGATCTATATGATGTAAGATGGAATGGAGAACCAATCATAACAACTGTTGACAGAGTCTGGAAACTATCAGTGGAGGAGAACAGTCCCAATTTCTCAAAGTCGGTGAGGTACATCATCCTGCGGACAGTGCTGTGAATCAGTCACGCACAGTGTCTCATAAGTTTTCATTTTTTCAAAAATGTGGCACCTGAAACTGAATGCAATATTCCAGGTGAGACAAGCGACTGTTTTGTTTCAGTTGAACAAAATTGCTTTGTGTTTGTTCTCTGCAGCGTTATTGATGGAGTAGGGTTTATGTCATGATACATTCCCTGCTTTGTGCACATATACACAGAGGATCCTCTGCTTCTACACCCCTTTGCCTTTACACACTTACTATTGTACGTTCCCCCGAGTTCATCACAAAACAAAGAAGCACGTCACACCTCCCTGAGACTGAGATCTATCTGACACACCGATAATAATGTATAACAACACTCAAAACTTATAAACCACAAGTCAATTTCGATCAGGGAAGGCAGAGACCAGAAGTACTGAAAACCCTATTACTTTCAATGTCCTTTCACACAGACTCACTGCAATTTTTTTTCATTGATTAGGTTGGATTACTTACATTGTGGAAACAGGCCCTTCGGTCCAACAAGTCCACACCAACCCGCAACCCACCCAGACCCATTCCCCTAAATTTACCTCTTCATCTAACACTACGGGGAATTTAGCATGGACACCTCCCCTAACCTGCACATTCTTTGTGACTATGGGAGGAAACCGCAGACACGGGGAGAACGTGCAAACTCCACACAGTCAGTCGCCTGAGGCAGGAATTGAACGCGGGTCTCTGGCACTGTAAGACAGCAGTGCTAACCACTGTGCCACCGTACCGCCCATTGTGGGGCTCTTAGCTGTTCTTCCAATATCCTAACATTTTACCCTGAAATTGCTATTAATATTTATTCTGTAACTTTGCCTCATAAACTAAAGCACAGGAAACATCAATGAATCTAAACACTGAACTCAGAACGTACACGATAAGGCAAACTACACTCTGAAACGGCAAACACCTGTGAACAAATAGTTCACAATTACAAAACAGCGGGTGAGATGAACTTGAATTAATCAAAATAAAAGGAAAATACTCTGAAGGTACAGCAGCATCGGCAGGACTTGAGTTGAGAGAATGGAGTTCCTTTTTTAAATTTTATACCCAGAATTTTCCTTCCACACAATGTAACTTTTTATTTCCCATCACCAACTCACCCATGGTATCCTTATTTTCACCTTCTAACCATCACCACTAAATTGAATAATTTAGGTGCAAATCCCCTCAATGTTAATTCACACCATCTAAGGTACGGCAGAAGTAGAAAGAACTAGAAGGAGCTTGGAGTCAGTTTTTCTTGTGGTGAAATGTTAGTGCTGGTCTAACAGAAGATATTTCTCAGGATGGTCCAGTAAAGCTATGTGAATGGAACTCAGAAATAAGAAGGACATCATTACTTTGATACGATTGTAATAGAGTGAAATTGAGGAACAAATATGTTGAGAGATCTCATTTATATGTAAGAATAACAGGAGTGTAATAATAGCGAATTTCAACTTTCCAAACAAAAAATGGGCAGCCATGGTCTTAAGAGGTTGGATGGTGAGGAATTTGTTAGGTGTTCGAGAAAATATTTTTCATTACTATGTTGATGTAACTACCATTGACGGAGCTAAACCTTGTGATATAAGGCAGGGCAAGTGACTGAATTATTAGTAGGGGAGCAGTTTGGGGCCAGGAATCATAATTCAATTAATTGTAAAATACCTATGGAAAGGATCGACATTGTACATGAGTTAAAGTTCAAAATTGGACTAGGGCAAATTTTGATAGTATGAGACAAAAACTTTCAAGGGTTGATTGGAGTAGACTTGCAGCTAAAGGATGGCCAGCAAGAGGGAGGCTTTCAGAAGTGAGATAATGAGACTTCAGATGCATTATGTTCTTGTTAGAGTGAAGGTAAGACTGGTAAGAGGAGGGAACACCAGAGGAACAAAGATTCCTCTGGTTTAGAATAAGAACGAGTCATATATTAAACATAGATAAATGAGATCAAATGAATCTCTTCAAGAGTACAAAAGGTGTAGGGACATTCTAAAGACATTCTAATGAGGAAGACAAAAAAGGAACATTGGATAGATTTGGTAGATAATGTCAAGGATAATCCAAAAAGATTCTACCAATACATTAAGAGCAAAGGAGTAGAGTCACAGAGATGTAAAATACGGAATTAGACCCATTGGTCTCACTCATCAATGCCGACCAGATATCCTAAACTAATCTATTCCCATTTGCTAGCACTCAGCCCATATCCCTCTAAATTCTTCCTATTCATATACCTATCCAGATGTTTTTTAAATGCTGTAATTGCACCAGCCTCCACCACTTCCTCTGGCAGTTCATTCCATACACACACCTCCCTCTCCAGGAAGAAGTTATCTCTTAGGTACTTTCAACTTTTTCCCCCTCTCACCCTAAACTTATAGTCTCTAGTTCTGGACTCTCCCACCACAGGGAAATGACCTTGTCTGTTTACTATATCCACACCACTCATGATTTTATAAACCTTTATAAAGTCACCCCTCAACCTCCGACGCTCCAGAGATATCAGACCCAGCCTATTCATCCTCTCCCTTTATTACTCTATGGCTGTGAATATGTATCACCTTAGAGGGACGGCTTCATAAATCACGGTGCATTTTATATAAATGCCATTTTCTTTTAATAGCAGTTGGTTTAAAATCGAGCATGGATGCCTTTTTAAATTGATACCAGTAGCATGGAAAGACTTGGGAAATAAACTGCAAGAGAAACATTCTGAGGGATTCTGAGGGATCTCAGAAAATTACATCAGTCACTGGCAATTTCACCACAGATTCCAAAGGCATAAAAATGCAAATAAAATTCTAAGCATTATCTCTAAAGGGAGAGTTTTGAAAGTAGGCTCCCTATAAAAATTTGGTTGACTATAATTAAGATTATTGCCTGCAGTTCCAGTTGGCATGTTATATTATGGATAGGGTAGCACAAGAGAGAGTGAAGAGAAGATTTATAAGAATGATACACAGGTTTCTGGCTGTGTATATCATGGTAGTATTGTCGTGCTGTTCACTTCTCTCTTGAAAAGAAGGCTGACGGTTCTAAAATTATGGAAGGTTTTGATAAGAGAAGGTACAGAGAAAACATTTCCTCTATTGGGGTAGAGCATAACTAGAGTCTGTCAATATAAGACAGTGCCCAAGAAATCCAAAAGGGAAATCAGAAGAAACCTCTTCACTGAAAGAATGATGACAACAGGGAATATGTGACCATATGGAATAGGTGGTCAATAGTTTAGATGTATTTCAAGGAAACTAGGCATGTGGAAGGGATGGGAATAGAGATTGACAACGGTCAGTTTAGATGATGGAAGAAGCGATACAGCTTGAGTAGAACATAAGCACTGGCATGGACTGATTGTGCCAAATGGTTTATTTCTGTTCTGGATATCCTCTGCAATCCTACGTAGAAAATCATCATTGTATGAAACAAACAGTGTATTAACAACATATAGAGGAATTGTAAAGTTTTTCATAAAAAAAGTCTCAAGTGTACAGCACTGAATGTAAATGATTTTAACAAATATCCACTCTTCACTATTTGCTTGATAGCAGTGAAACAGCAGTATTCACAATAGTCTTACTAGGAGTAGGAATAACCCATTGTCCATGCGCCAATTTGGGGATCATAAGTGACTCATTAATGGCCTTAGTAGGAGCTGCCAACTTGGCCCTGGCAACATTGGGTACACCTTAGACCCCACGACCTCTTCTAATCATTTCCTTTGATTTCCAGTTACAGTAACGATCACTACCGTGTACAGGAGACTGTTCCAGCTTGCAGATGAGATATGCTGTTGTGAGCCATAAGATACTTCTTTCGGAGGGACATATTCAATATTCAAGAACATGAAGGGGTGCCAAACTTTCTAAATTGATTAAGGTTAACAAAAACATTCTTGACCTAACTGTCAAATTCCAAACTGTGACTAGGGATGAGTTCAATAAAAAATGGTAGAAGTACAGAAAACACCACTTCCATCCATCAGAAATGAATGGTCCACTATTTGGAATGGACCAGTGCATTTGAAAGTTAATGAGGAGCAGCAATGTCTTGTGTCGGGTGTGTGCACAGTTTGAAGGTGTTTACTGATTCAGTTTTGCTAAAGGTTTGACAGTTACATTCCAATTAGAAACAATTAAATCTGCCAAAGTGGGCATTAAATTGTCATATTTGTGAGATGCTTTAACTGGGAAAAGATCCATTGAATGCCAAACAGAAAAAGATTGTTGGCATGTATCATTGGTCCACTGCTTTTCATTATTTGGTAAGGTCCTGTGGAGTGTTGCTGAACAAAGAGACCTTGGAGTGCAGGTTCATAGCTCCTTCAAAGTGGAGTCGCAGGTCGACAGGATAGTGAAGAAGGTGCTTGGTATGCTTTCCTTTATTAGTCACAGTATTGAGTACAGGAGTTGCGTCAGGACAAGACATTGGTTAGGCCACTTTTGGAATATTTTATGCAATTCTGATCTCATTCCTATCGGAAAGATGTTGTGAAACTTGAAAGAGTTCAGAAAAGATTTACAAGGATGTTGCCAGGATTAGAGGATTTGAGCAATAGGGAGAGGTTGAATAGGCTGGGGCTGTTTTCCCTGGAGCGTTGGAGGCTATGGATTGACCTTATAGAGGTTAATAAAATCATGAGGAGCACGGATAAGATAAATAGACAATATCTTTTACCTGGGGTGGAGGAGACTAGAACAAGAGGGCATAGGTTTAAGGTGAGAGGAGAAAGATATAAAAGAGATGTAAGGGGCAACTTTTCATGCAGAGTGTAGTACGTGTATGGAATGAGCTGCCAGAGGAAGTGGTGGAGGCTGGTACAATTGCAACTTTTAAAAGTCATCTGAATGAGCATATCAATAGGAAGGGTTTGGAGGGATATGGGCCTGGTGCTGGCACGTGAGAGTAGATTGGGTTGAGTAGTCGGCATTGACAAGTTGGAATCGAAGGATCTGCTTCCATGTTGTACATCTCTATGAATATTTGACTCTATGATATGACTGCAGTATATATTGATTTTTTTTCAACTTTCTCAGAGGTTTGCAGGACACTGTGGTCTGTTATCTTTTGAGGAATGCTTTGAGGGATGCGGGGACATGCAATAGTACTGGGAAGCAGAGAGTTAGGTAGTCAATTTCTTCAATATGTTCACCCTCATTGCATCGTCCAATGCTTGGAAATGAACAACTGAAGACCTGAACATTGAAAGGCTAGAAATGATTATTGAAAGATTTTGTGTTAACGCATGCTCAGTTATTCATTGGCTTTTAACTGGGAGGTGGGAGGATTGGGAAAATAGCAGGGAGGGAGTCTGGCACCTTCCCATTGTGAAGCCTTGCTGACATAGAACAGTTCTCTTTGACATCTTGACTCTCCACGAGGTCTTGGGCCTGACGGCATCATTTCCCTGATAGTGCCCACTTTCACAACCTCAGTGATAATCAGCATGAACTGTAGGGGTGAGAAATGTGCTGATCTGTCATCTCTCTCACTGGACTAGCAGCTCTTGAAACTAAACCACACCATCAACTGATGAGTAACCCTGGCAATAATCATTTCACTGGTCACTGCTGGTAACATACCATCCACGGATAAGGCCAAAGCCTCCAGGTTTCAGTCCCAGCATCAGGTCTGCAGCATTAACTACAAGCTTCCACCTCCGATTTCTTTTTACCATACTAACAATAGAACAAAGGTTAGAATGACAGTCAATGATTTCTTTAATGCAAAATAACAAACTGCAGACGCTGACAATCTGAAGAAAAACAGTAGTTGCTGCAGTAAATCAACATGCTTTGCAGCATCTGAGGAGAGAAAGCAGAGTTCACGTTGAGTTAAGTGACTCTTCCTCAGAGAGATCTGAAGTTCTGAACAAGAGGCATTTAACTAAAAACATTAACTCTGCCTTCTCTCCACATATGCAACAAGATCTGCTAGCTTTTAGTACAAAGCCACACATTGTATTCAACTTACATTTCAATGACTGCCTCAGTTCCTGGAGAACTAGAATCACCAGCTCCATTGCACTTTCGGCAGTTGATGTTTTCAGAGCTGCACATGGTCATCAAGTACTTTTTAATTCAATATAAGCAAACATTTATGTTCACAATAAAATCATTTTTATAAATTTGAATAGGAGTGTCTTGATTTCAAGCCACTGACAGTCGGGCTGGAACATGGAAACAAAGGACGTGACAAACCCATTTGTCAATACTTTACACGTTTAGGGTGTAGGTTTGCTCGCTGAGCTGTAGGTTTGACAGAGAGACAGTAATGCAACTGCTCTTGCCTGGAGTGGTGTTCACTGCACTGCTGCGTGATGTTTTCATGAGAAGTCACTACGATATCTTACAGGAACTGCCAGCTCACCAGTAATTTCCTTTCTATTTTGTATACTCTGAATGAAGCAAACCTTAATCACATATTGTTTACAAACCTACATTTTCATGATAGATTTTGGAGTGTGTGGTTTTCCATCTACCTTGTACTTTGGAGTGTCAGGTGATCTGCAAATGATCAGAAAAGTGTTCTTCAGTCATTCTAAGTGTACATCTATTTCCACAATAAAATCAAACCTTCACAAACGTGTTGTATAGTCTGGAAAAGTCTCAAATAAAGAGGTTAGCGCAATTATAGAAGGGCAGCTAATTATCCATTTTTTCCAGTGAAGAGCTTTGGATGCTGAATCTACATATAGGATTGAATCTTCGTCATCAATGGGTATTGGCTCAGCAATTGCAAACATTAATAGTGACACAGAAAATTTGTTGCTCTGCCATCATTCTGATGTCGCCATCAGCTCTTGAGATTGACCCATTTCATTCCTGGGATAGTGACTCAGCAACAGCTTATTGATCAGGTCACATCAGCAGCATGCCACCCTTGGTGGTGCCATCGATTATGGCAGCACTGGCTCCAGCTCTCAGTCCAATTTGCAAGGCTTCACCACAATTCACAACATTATTACTGCAAATTAATTGTTTGAAAAAAAAACCCCACAATCTAACTTTTAGGAAAAATACACACTTGGGAGGCAGAGCACAGCAATTTCTGTAATGTGCTCACTTTGGCCTGGACATTTGTACTAGGATGCATGCAGAAGGAAATACCTACAAACCTTCATAAGAATTGCTGGTTATCCAACAATTACCTTTATTCCAAACACAATATTAATCAGAAATTAAATTGCTCTTTGGATCAAACTGACACTTTAATTTCTTCAGTTGTTCCTGATGCACTATAGGTTTCATTTCCCTTGCAGTTTGGATTTTCATGCTTACTATGTCTGCAAATGGTAATAAAAGATAAATGAAATTATGTAAATGAATATTTGCCTCCAACCCACAATTGCGTGCCAGCTGTTTGAAACTCAGCTGATTCTGGATTCAGTACTGCAGCCTGCATTCAGCTGTTTGTGTGAAACTGGTCACACTCCAAATGGATGACTGCAACAGATGGTGAACTTGTTCTCCAAAACCTTTCTGGGGTTTGAAGAACACTGTTGCTGGTGATAACGGTTAGAGACAGAAATAGGATACCCAGTTCTTGACTGCATTCATATTCAGAGTTTAGAAACTTTAATATTAAAATGCAAGCAAACTTCCAATGAAGTGTCTTTAATGTCCTCTCCTTGTACAATATTTTTGAAGAAACGTCTGAAGCCCTAATAATATTGCAGATGACAGAGAGACAGTAATGCAACTGCTCTTGCCTGGAGTGGTGTTCACTGCACTGCTGTGTGATGTTTTCATGAGAAGTCACTACGATATCTTACAGTAACTGCCAGCTCACCAGTAATTTCCTTTCTATTTTGTATACTCTGAATGAAGCAAACCTTAATCACATATTGTTTACAAACCTACATTTTCATGATAGATTTTGGAGTGTGTGGTTTTCCATCTACCTTGTACTTTGGAGTGTCAGGTGATCTGCAAATGATCAGAAAAGTGTTCTTCAGTCATTCTAAGTGTATATCTATATCCACAATAAAATCATCATTATTAACTTGCAAAACTGTGTCAGTAATTCAAGATTCGACAGCCAGTTTTGTTAAAACAGGTCAATACACAATTACAGTAGATGGTGATTTATTTCCCCAAAACCTTCATTGGCTGTTTGCAAGACAAAATAGAGAGGCTGGAGTGTAGAAGTAAGGAAAAGGAGCTAAGATGCAACAAATTCATTTCTTCAATATTTTATACTTGTTGCAAAGTCTCAACATGTCTGAACTAAAGAGTTCCAGGCTCAAATAGAGACAGGTAACCAATTTTCTAATGTTGCCAATGAAGACCTTTGGTATCGTCTCTACATACGTGGCTGAATTTTCCAAGTAAACTGGCATTTGCCAAGATTCTCATGAGTCAGTCCAAGTGGAGGGAAGTTCAGGAAGAACGCCCAACTCCCTTCTACACCATTATATTACATTGTCAGTGATGGGAAAAATAGCTGGCTTGACCACCCATTAAGACCACAAATTAAGTCACCAATTGAGAGCTACTCGTATCTGTCAGTCTTGTGAATAGTAGAGATCCTCAACTTCCACAGTGAGCATTGGCCTACAAATCTCTTTCATACAGGCTCAGCATACGAACCACTAATGGCAGCAAAGGAAAGATTGCTAATCTGCCTTCACCCTGATTTCGCTGTCAGCTCCTAGGAACATGCCATTTCAACAATGGTATAATGACCACACAGCAGCTTCTGTATTAGCTACTGTCAGTACCATGCCACCCTTGGTGCTGTCAACCATCACGATTGGCTCCAGCTCTCAGTTCAAGCAGTAGGGCTTCACCAAAATTCATAAAATCATGACTGAAAATGTCACATGTAAAAAAGAACACTTTCCAACTTCTAGATGTAATATATGCTTTGTAGGTTAAACCCAACAGTTTCCTTACTGTCGTAACAAGGGCCTGGAATGAGGTTTGCTACATGGTTCCTGGATGCATATGGAAATATCCACATAACTTCACAGCAACTGCTTGTTCTCGAGTAACTGCCTTTGAGAACATAATATTAAAATAAGTACTGATTACACAAAAGATCAAGCATATTTTCTAGTTATTGCAAACAATCCTGGGGAGCTATATTTTCCATATTCCTTGCAGTTTGGATTGCCTACTTTACCATGCCTGTAACTGGTCAGACAAGATAACCTAAGTCCTTAAGTTAACATTTGCCTCCAGTTACTACTGAGTACCAGCTGCTTGAATGGCTGAAGACTCTGGGTTCAGTATTGCAGCTTGTGTTCAGCTGCTTTTGTTAAACTTCTCACACTCCAGATGGATACTGCAATTATTGCTGATTTTGTTCTTCAACCCCTTTCCTAGGCGTGATGGACACTATAGCTGGTGATAAGGGTGAGAGAGAGAAATTGAATCCCATTTTTTGAATATATTCATTTTAAGAGACTAACATGATCAGGGATAAGTAACCCAAATTTGAATTCTTAAAGGCGAACAAGTTTGAATTCAAGCTTCTTTGATGTCCTCTCCCAAAACTGTCTTCAAAACTTTCACAGGGGATTTTAAAGACACCACAGGCAGACTGAGTGAAAGGGAGGAGATAGGAACTCTAAATTTTCAATATATTTATCCTTGTTTCAGAGTCAGCTATCTAAATGTTCGACCACAAATTGAGATCTGAATATTGAATGCATAAACTATTTTCCACTGACCATTTTTGAATGTTTTGCATCGATGCAACTTTTTAAAGCAAACAAAATCTTTAATCTTTCAGAAAAATGCAAACATTATAGGCACATTAAAGTAACTTCGTTAATGTGACTGCTGTCAGCTGGTGTTTGTAACATTGCTCTGGCATGTACTCATAACAGAAGCCATATAACATAGAACTTACAGGAAGTGACACTAATTTTCTTTCACATTGTTGTGTTCTGGATGAAACTTAATTAAGTTATACATTGGACTAAAACTTATTTTGTGCTCAGTGCATTCATTACTGGAACCTCTTTTGCCTTGGAACAGTCACCGTTTTCCATATCTCCAATTGATATTACTGCACAAATTAAGTGACTTTAAACAAACTGTTGAAACATTCAAGCATTGAAAAAACTCTGAAGATTGAGGATTTCGGCGTTAGAGAGTTGTTTGTTAAAACTTTACATTGAAACTCCAATTTGGCATTTTAATCAACCTGCCACATCTCATGCAAACAGGGATGAGTTACACATTCAACATGATTATGCCTCATCTAATTGTAACTTTAAATCCACGTTCCTACCTATCCTGATAACATTTCACTACACCTCTCTCAACAAGAATCTATTTATCTTGCCTTTAAAATGTTCCAGTGGCCTTGATTTTTATTTGGCCTTGATTTTTATTTTGGCCTTGATTTTTATGTCCTCGTTGTCTACAGGAGTAGTGCCAGAAGATTGGAGGCTAGCAAACGTGGTTCCCTTGTTCAAGAAGGGGAGTAGGGATAACCCTAGTAACTATAGGCCGGTGAGTCTCACTTCTGTTGTGGGCAAAATCTTAGAGAGAATTGTAAGGGATAGGATTTATGAACATCTGGATAGGAATAATGTGATCAAGGATAGACAGCATGGTTTTGTGAATGGCAGGTC
>NC_057713.1:200391-229405 GCF_004010195.1 Chiloscyllium plagiosum
CAGCTATTATGAGGGGGCATAGCTTTAAATTAAGGGGGGGTAGGTATAGGGCAGATGTTAGGGGTAGGTTCTTTACTCAGCGTGTCGTGAGTTCATGGAATGCCCTGCCAGTAGCAGTGGTGGACTCTCCCTCATTATGGGCATTTAAGCGGGCATTGGATAGGCATATGGAGGATAGTGGGCTAGTGTAGGTTAGGTGGGCTTGGATCGGCCCAACATCGAGGGCTGAAGGGCCTGTACTGCGCTGTATTCTTCTATGTTCTATGTTCTATGTTCTATGTTCTATGTTCTATGTTCAGTGCCCTGTTTCAATAACTTTTCAGAGATTCCACAGTTTGAGAGAAAAAAACAATCATCTCGTCTCTTTTAAATGGACAACCAGTCACATTTAGACAGTAACCCTTCATTCTAGTCTCTTCTGTCAGAGGAAGCATCTTGTTTCAATCAACTTCCCTCTTCCTCTCCTAAACACAAACTGACACAAGTCTAGCCTATCCAAACTTCCTTTGTGCAACAAGTCACTCAATAGGTATTGTTCTGGTAAACCTTCTATGAACTGCCTCCAGTATATTTACTTCCTTCCTTAAACAAAGTGGCCAATATGAATTAGATATAGGCTCACCAGTGCTCCCTACTTTTGTGTTTAAATTCCCCCATGATAAAGTGAAAACATTTCTTCGCTTTCCTAACTACTTGCTGTATCTGTATGCTCGCATTTTGTGATTCATGCACTGTTACACTCTGATCCCACTGCATCTCAGAGTTATGGAATTTCCCATTAAAAATAAAATTGCTTTACTTCTGTCAAAATGGACAACTTCACATTTATCCACGTAAATCTCTATTTGTCTGGTCTTTGAATACTCACTTAACCTATATTTCTCTATGGCATGCCTATTTCCTATTAGGTGCTTTGAGCAAAGTATTATCCATTTCTCAAAGATCCATCATCTTGAGCAGCCTATCCAGTCACAATGTCACATCTCTTTTTAGCAAGGTTCTTAAAAACTTAGTGAATGAATTAGAGGGTCTACGAGGAAATACTTTTTCCACCAGAGGATGGTAGGTTAGCTCAATTGTAAGAATGGCTGATATGCAGTTTAGACTAATAATGCAATGGAGATTCAATTCTCATTCTGGTAAGGAGAGGTTTGGATCCTTGATGTGAGAGCAGAGACAATGTCAAACCAATACTAAAGACAGGAGATTATGCTCCTGTTTTTTGTCCGAGCACACATGATGGGTGAATGGATAGTTAATAAGACAATTGATGAGATAGTGTGTAACTGGAGAGGTCAATATTGGTCAAGATTCCAGGCACAATTTCCCTGCATCTTCTGGAGAGTGTGGATGAGCCATGGGAGGTGGTATTTTTCAGATGAAACCTGAAACGAACAGGAGCAGTACCCTATTATGAGCCTGTGCTCAAACTCTTTGAGCAGTGGGAAGGGTCTGTGCCCAATGTGTCACCCGCTAGTTTAACCTTGTGGGCTGCTGGTGAGTGAGTGGAAGTGCCATCTAATTGAAGGCTTCCCTGGCCCACAGTTTTGCCTCTAAGTATCCAAAATCCCCATCTCTGCATTGTCAGAAATGTAACACCATCCCCTTTTCTCCAAATTCTACCAATCCCCTCGCAGGGTTTGACACCTCAGGAGATCCCACGCTTACTTGGATTTCAGGGCAGCCACTGTTCCCCCATCTCCTGAGACCCTCTGTAACACAATCATGTGGCCACCGACACTGGTATAGCGCAGCCAACTATTGATTGGTGGGTCATGGATACCTCTGATAGGCTGGCAACTTGAGATGGAACTTCCTTCTTCAGACAGACATGTGAACAGCACAACTTGGAATGCAAGATAGACCCTTAGCTGATTGGGTCTGCTTTACGTGGAGAATGCAGGAGAATGGAGTTTAAAAAAAACTTATCAGCCATGATCGAATGGTGGAGAAAACTTGATGGGCTGAATGGCGTACCTTTTTTTACTGTTAATGTTACTTTTTTTCTGATAGTTGTATGCTACGTCTTTTCTGATATTATTGCACTTTGCCTCCTAACCTGGTAATATTTCACCTCTCTTGCATCGCAGGAATCTAAAGTAAAATTTAAAGATTTTGCTTCTTTCACCTTTCTGAAGAATTGACATTCAAAGACTAACAACTGAAAATGAGACAGAAGTCGTGCCTAACACTAGTTAAAGGGCTGTTGCTAAAAAAATACAATTGAGAGTGCTGCTGGATGCAAGTTAGTGTTAGGGGTTTCTTAAGGGAAAATCATGCTTAAATCTAATTTTTATTTCCGGCTGAATTCACTATTATGAAAGCTTCACATTTAATAGATTTTTTAAGATTGAGTTTGAAGGATTGTGCATAGTTGGTGCCTTCTTTAAAAGAGATCAATGAAAGGAAAGAGGAATGTGTCTTTTTTTTAACAAGATATTTCTTATTTTGTTTTAACTGCAGCTTTTCATTTTGTTTTGGAAACCCTTGCCTGGGTTTATCACTAACAGGTCCCAATTCCTCCTTTGGATACAGTACTTCTGATTGCTTCATTATCATGAGCTATGATAACAAGGACCTGTTAAAAAAAAAGCCAAGTCCCCTGCAACATCTCACTTCATAATTAGAAGTGTCAAAGGTTTCTCTAAGTTATGTTGCAACTTTTATTTTCATTGAGTAAGAACTGAGGAATGTTTCCAAATATTAACTCAAATCTAGAAGTCTAGCAACTTTAAAATGTCAATTCCTCAAATAGCGAACGCCAATGCAATTCAGAACACTACATTTCAAAATGAGCCGATTTTAATCATGTCAAACAGAAGTGAAAAGATTTTGCCCGAGCAGAGTAGAATTCAGAATCCCTCATGTTCCTCCTGTGCACGGTGGCACAGTGGTTAGCACTGCTGCCTCACAGCGCCAGAGACCTGGGTTCAATTCCCGCCTCAGGCAACTGACTGTATGGAGTTTGCACATTCTCCCCATGTCTGCGTGGGTTTCCTCCGGGTGCTCCGGTTTCCTCCCACAGTCCAAAGATGTGCAGGTCAGGTGAATTGGCCATGCTAAATTGCCAGTAGTGTTAGGTAAGGGGTAGATGTAGGGGTGTGGGTGGGTTGCGCTTCGGCTGGGCGGTGTGGACTTGTTGAGCCGAAGGGCCTGTTTCCACACTGTAAGTAATCTAATCTCCTCATCGGCTGTGCCCTCCGTATGAACTTCTTCATAGTCTTTCTCCAAGGCAGCAAGGTCTTCATGAGCCTTCGGGAATTCCCCTTCCTCCATCCCCTAATGTATGTGCCAATGAACAATGGTGCGCTTGGAGTTTACCACATCAAACCTGTGATTGAGTCGAGCCTTGGCTTCAGTGATGGTCATAGCGTTAGTTCGCATACACACAGCTCACTGCACCTTGACCAGGTCTCCACCAGACACCATAATTGGAGACTAGTAGTAGAAGCTAACAGAACAACAGGCTTACTGGATCAGAATTTACTGTTGTTAGATGGTGTGGCTGGCATGTGACAGGTGCCAGCATTGGTGGATGTGGAGTGCACATAGCTTCTGTCTGTCCAGTGACCCCTAGACGGCTATTGGCCCATTTCTGAGGAAAGTGTCCAAAGTTTATATGGAGCTGAAACAAAGATCTGACAAATGATTTTAGAAAACCTATATGTACAGGTAACATTTCCAATGAGTTATTCGAAATACAATCTTTTTTGTAGCATAATCATGGAATGTCTTTATGTGAATTGATTTGGAGATGCCAGTGTTGGACTGTGGTGTAAAAAGTTAAAAATCACACAACACCACGTTATAGTCCAACAGGTTTACACTCCAACTAGCTTACAGAGCGCTGCTCCTTCATCAGGTGGTTATGGAGTATAAGATCATAAGACACAGAATTTACAGCAAAAGTTCACAGTGTGATGTAAGTGAAATTATATCTTGACAAAGACCTGGATTGCTTGTTAAATTTTCTCATCTTTTAGAATTAACATGTTGATTTCAGTTCTTTCATATGTAAATCACAGAACCTTTTTTGAAAGTTATATTCTCAAGTGAACTTTAACAATTGGTGTCATGTTGGCCCAGATAATGCATTGAAGGTGTGAACTGCCCTGGTTGAGACTGTCTTTGCCACAATGATCAGACTTCTTCTAATCTAAAAAACTGGATTTAAAAGATCTTACATGGATTCATGCAGTTTTTGAGCAAAGGTCACAACGACCACTTCAGCTTCATATTTACTTCGTTGGTCATAATGACCACCTCATTTCAGTCTTTTCCGACCACTCCACGGTCAGGTCACTTAAACCTAAAACTCCTACCACTAGAAAATGAGGCCATTCCCAGTGGAAACCGAGGTTGAAACCTACTAGGCTTCTAAACCAGAATTAACATTCCATAGGGTGTTCCTATTTGTTTTATTTAAAACGTAGTGTGGGAGGGTTAGGACATATGCATTACAACTGTTCTAAACCTACAATATTCCAGTATTAGACAGGGATAACATCAGAAACAACCTTCATCTCTCCCCAGGACAATCATGACCACATGTGAAATCAGAGCTGAAAATGTGTTGCTGGAAAAGCGCAGCAGGTCAGGCAGCATCCAGGGAACAGGAGAATCGACGTTTCGGGCATAAGCCCTTCTTCAGGGCTTCATATGCCCTGATTCCTGAAGAAGGGCTTATGCCCGAAACGTCAATTCTCCTGTTCCCTGGATGCTGCCTGACCTGCTGCGCTTTTCCAGCAACACATTTTCAGCTCCGATCTCCAGCATCTGCAGACTTCACTTTCTCCACATGTGAAATCATCAAGTCCTACTTCATCAGGATCATTATCATCACTGGAAACAGTGCACAAGAAACACTGAACAGACCAAAATATATGTACCTAAAGTACCCACGGTTTTGCCCACCAGTCAGAGGCAAATCTGAGAATGGTGTGATAATGGTACAATCCAATAAAAGTATAACATTTAGGCAGTATCGAAATAAAACAAATGGAAGGTCAGTTGATTGCTACCTGAGAATAGAAATAATGGGTGATTGGTGGGGATTCTAAAAGAGTGGGTGCCCCAAGGTAGGATACTTAGCAAGTGGCCCAGAAAGGGGATCAGAAATTGGACAGGGTGCCCTGGGAAACTCAGAGGGGAAGGTCGTTTGGCACAAAATTAGGAACACCCTAAATCCATCTGCAGAGGCACTCCAAACCATTTGTCCTGAAGCCTCCTCCAGTCCATAAAACAGACTAGTTTTAAAACGTATTAGGAAAGTCCTGTATGATGGCATCCACCACACTTTCATACCTGTTGTAGTGAAATTAGCACAAACCCAATTGGCAGAGAGGTGTTCTCCCCAACTTAAAAGACTGTACCTCCACTTGATCCATAGATTATTGGGATGAGTGATAGGGACAGATGACAGGAAGACAAAACCCAGAATGGAAAAATGACATAAAAGGGAAATCATGAATGACTGATGGCTGGCATATGGGGCAAGGGTATCAACCATCAATGCCCTTGATTTGGCTGACCTGGACAATCAACTCAGCGTTCTGATTCAACAAGTAAACATGGAACATAGAACATTACAGTGCAGTCCAGGCCCTTTGGCCCTCGATGTTGCACCGACCTGTGGAACCAACCTGAAGCCCATCTAACCTACACTATTCATTCTCATCCATATGCCTATCCAATGCCCATTTAACTGCCTTTAAAGTTGATGAGTCTGCTAGTGTTACTGGCACTGCGTTCCACACCCCTACTACTCTTTGCATAAAGGAAGTATCTCTGATATCTGTCCTACATATATCACCCCTCAATTTAAAGCTATGTCCCCTCGTGCTAGCCATCACCAACAGAGGAAAAAGGCTCTCAGTGTCCACCCTATCTAGCCCTCTGATTTTCTTAGATGTCTCAATTAAGTCACCTTTCAACCTTTTTCTCTCTAACAAAACTCAGTGTTCCTTGTACGACCTTCCCTTCATACCAGGCAACATCCTAGTAAATCTCTTCTGAATCCTTTCTAAAGCTTCGACATCCTTCCTGAAGTGTGGTGACCAGAACTGTATGGAGTTCCCGAAGTGTGGCCGCACCTGAGTTTTGTACAGTTGCAGCATGACCTCATGGTTCTGAAACTCAATCCCTCTACCAATAAAAGCTCACATAGCGTATGCCTTCTTAATAAGCCTGTCAACTTGGGTGGCAACTTTCAAGAATCTATGTACCTGGACACCGAGATCTGTCTGCTCTTCTACACTACCAATAATCTTACCATTATCCCAGTACTCTGCATTCCTGTTACTTCTCCCAAAGTGAATAACCTCACACTTTTCGACATTAAAGTCATTTTGCTACCTCTCAGCACAGCTCTGCAGCATATCTACATCCCTGTGTACATCCTTTGGAACTATCCATTAATCTACAACCTTAGTGTCATCCGCAAATTTACTAAACTATTTTTCTATGATGTCATATAGGTAATTTATATAAATGACAAACAACAGTGAAGCCAAAACAAGCCCTTGAGGTACACAACTAGTAACTGAACTCTAGGATGAACATTTCCCATCAAATACCATCTCTATCATCTTTTAACTTTGCTAATTTCTGATCCAAACCGTTAAATCGCCCTCAATCCCATGCCTCTGGGTATTGTGCAATAGCCTACCATAGAAAATATTTCAAATACCTTACTGAAATCCATATACACCACATTAACTGCTTTACCCTCGTCCACCTGTTTGGTCACCTTCACAAAGAACTCAATAAGACTTGGGAAGCATGAACTACCCTTCATAAAACCGTGTTGCCAATCCCTAATCAACTCATTCCTTTCCATATGATTATAAATTGCATCTCTTATAACCCTTTCCATCACTTTACCCACAACTGAAGTAAAGTTCAATTTCTATAATTTCCAAGGTTGTCTCTACTCCCTTTCTTGTACAAGGGAACAACATTTGCTATCCTCCAGTCTTCTGGCACTATTCCTATAGATAATAACAACATAAAAATCAAAGCCAATGTCTCGGCAATCACTTTTCTAACTTTCCAGATAATCCTAGGATAAATCCCATCTGTCCCTGGGGACTTATCTATTTTTACACTTTCCAGAATTGCTAACACCTCTTCCTTGTGAACCTCAATTCCATTTAGTCTGGTAGCCTGTAGCTCTGTATTCTCCACGACCACAATGTCTTTTTCTGGTGTGAGCACACATAAAAATGTAATCATTTAGTGCTTGTGCTATCTCCTCTGGTTCCATGCACAATATCCCCTTGATTGGCCCTAATCTTACTTTAGACATTCTTTTATTCCTGACATACCTATAGAAAACCTTAGAATTTCCTTGATCCTATCCACCAACAGCTTCTCATGTCCCCTCCGGGCCCTCAACCTCCTGTATACTCGAAGTACAATTTCGGTTGGCATCCACCTGCTGAATTAGTTTAAACCCACCCGAAGAACATTAGCAAAATATCCCCATCTGAATATTGGTACCCTTCTGGTTCAGGTAAAGGATATCCTCTTTGTTGAGGTCCCACCTAACCCAGAAAGAGCGCCCATTATCCAGGAATTCAAAACCCTCACTCCTATACCATCCCTGTAGCTACGTGTTCAACTCTTCTCTCTCCCTATTCCTCGCCTCACTAGCACGTTGCATGGGGAACAAACCAGAGATAACAACACTGTTGGTTCTAGCTTTAAGCCTCCACCCATCCATCTTAATTTCTGACTTAAATTCCCATCTCTCTTCCTACACATGTCATTGGTGCCTATGTGGACCACGGCTTGGGGCTGCTGCCGCTCCCATCAAAGATCCAGAAAATACGATCAGAGACATCACAAACCCTGGCACCTAGGAGACAACAGTGAGTCTTTCCTGTTCCCACAGAACCTCCTATCTGTCCCCTTAACTGTGGAGTCCCCAATAACTAATGCTCTGCTCCTCTTCTTCCTTCCCTTCAGAGCGACAGGGACAGGCTCTGTGCCAGAGAGTAGCAAACTTTAGACAGAGTAAAGGTGAATAGTCATCAGGATCCTGAAGAGAATCTAGGTGGGAGTATAACTTATGGATGGACATGCCAAAACAATAAACCAGATGATAAAAATGGAAATTAGAAGAATATCTCGACAGGTTAGACAGGGACAGGTCCCATCCTGGATCAGTGATGAACAGATTCATGGGAAAGACACACCCCAAGCTATGAAACTGTTAACTGAAGGAACTGACCAAAAGCTTATTCAACGACGACTGTAAACGCATTCGTGGGAAAGCTTTAGGAATTGTATTAGGACTCTTAATAATCATGGACGACAGAGTTGGACAAAGTGTGTTAGAAGTAGAAAACATGGCCACTATTCAAAAGTGTCTATGGATAGGGTATGATGGCACCTCACAATATGCAATATAGAACGAAGGGAGCTCAAATGAAACACTTCAGATGAGTGTCAACAAACTAGCACAGTGACAACATGCCTGTATTCAGTTTATTTAAAAGAATGCATGCTGTGTGTCTCCAAGACAAATACCAGCCTGAATTGCCCCATAGAGGCTCTCATCATGGATAGTCTGCAGGGGAGAAGGGGAATACTGTCTTACAACCTCACTTTCGCATATATCAGTATGGGACAGTTCAATGCGCTGTCAGTAACACCACATTCTGTATTAGGCCACACATACCTGCCAGAATTGGCTTAACTATACACAAATATACACAAACAGAGAGAGTGTAATTCAATGCAAGTGAGGAACTGTGACAAACTCGAGGCGAATACCTGGAAATGTACGACACTGATATCTAACCACTGCTGGAGGGGTTATGTCAGGATCGAACCCGGTTCGGCACAGACTATAGAAGTTTCACCACAGTAGTACACTATGGTAGGCTAACGATGCCAAAGAGTGAATAAAGGAAATTAAAGTAATGACTTGGTGGAAGAATTTCTGGCACTGGGGCTTCAACATACAAATCCATCCCTGGGTCTGTCTTGTGTCACATCTGTGTGTGTTGCCGGTTCTGATTACACTGGTTGTGGCACCATCCTCACTGTCAAATTTCCCCAGTGGAAAAATGAACTGTCACGCAAACTAAATCTGGAGATCTCACTCAACCTTCGGTCTGCTCATTGAACACTATAGCGACATTGTAAATGTTTGGCGACATTGTAACTATTTGGTTAAGTCTGATGGATATTAGTTATCATGTTGCTTTTATGAAATGTCCTATCGTATTGTTTGTATCAAATATTCTCCGTTATTATGGCATTGATTTTCATTTTGAATTTTATGATGTTGGGTTTTCATTGTGAATTTGTTTGTATTGGTTCATTTCTACCAAGTCTTATTTATTTTAATTTCCTAAGTTATCTGTAAGAGCTAGTTGCTTAAGTATATATTGTGCTTTGCTTTAGCCTGGATAATGGCTTACTCACTGCAAAGAAATTGGTCTTTGATGGTGTGATCCATTATGTTTCACATTCAGAATAAAGAGGAGGGACTTTGGCCAGACGGGCCGCTCAACATGATGGATTTATGGTAGATTTAAAAAGAGTGGATAATAACTGAGGAATGCTGGGAGATGGACGTAAGCCTTGACCAAAGAGACTGTGCTAATAAACATGATGCAGAATTCAGACAGACTGCAGCTACCAACAGAAAATATGTAACTGACTTAGTCGTTGCAGACAACTCAATACAAATTCGAGTTGATGTTTGAATAGAGTCAGCCAGAATGCCCTCCTCAGGGCGATCAGAAACATCAGGGTGTGTAGCAGATACCCTTATTAGGAGGAGGCTACATGCGCAAACGCCTGCAGGAATGGATGTCTCAGGACCACGCTACCATCGACTTGACAATGTTTGGTTGGGTCTGATCGATCAGGGTGATCAATCCCTGATCAATCCATTGGTGGACAGTAAGGACTCTCCCAGAAAGGCGTAAAGTCTTTCAGGTAGAAGAATCGCAGCAACACTACGCTGGCAGCAGTAACTCTAGACCAATCACTGTAAAGAGAAGACACCCGTGGGACCACCAGAAGAAGACCAGACGAGCATCACCTCATGGACCAAGGTCAAGATTTACTGTGGTGGTAAATGACCATCCATAGTTAAGTTAGGACACATGATAGTGTAAATTGCTAGTTTGTCGTGTATTCTGTTGTTACACCATTAATTGTGTCAAATAAATGAATATCATTGTTTATTACTACGAACAATAGTTTCATTGTTTCTTTGCTGGATATAAGAGTTAAACACACTGTGTGGCAGGCGCAACAAAATTCCAGAATTTAGAATGGAGACACAAGGGGGCAGAAAAAAACAAATAATGCCTACAGGGAGAAAAGAGACGAGAGAGAAAGAGACGAGGAGAGAGAGATGGAGAGAGAAAGAGAGGGGACAAAGAGAAAGATTGCCAGTGAGAAAGGGAGAAGGAAATTAGAGGCACAGCAGTTAATTGTGTGACAGATAGAGACACAGGCTAGAGAAAGATACAAAGAAAGTGGAAGACCAAAAGAGAAACAAGAGAAGAGACTTTGAGAGATAGAGACAGAGGCACAAAGCAAGAAAAAGAAAAATAGAGTGAAACAGCAAGAAACAAAAACAGAGAAAACGAGAGAAGTCAGTCAAAGACAAACAGGAGTTCAGGAAGGACAGACAATCTGAAGAGGTGGTACTCAGCTTTGCTATCGGTTGCATCTCTTGCTCTCTCGATGGTTTCACACACTCCCTCTCTCCCATGACTGACAGACCCTGCTCCTGGGGTTTGCTTCAGCCTTGGGCTTCTTCAAGGAGGGTTTGGTAAAGCATCAAAACTGGCGTTGAGATTCCAGCAGCACTCACATTCTCTCCCCCAACACCCCCCCCCCCTCCCCCCGACACACACACAGACACAGAGACAGCCAAAAACCCTCTGATACTCACCTCCTGGCTACATCCTCATAACGAAAAAACGTATGACTGCTTAGAACTGATTTCTGTCATTCAAATCGCTCTCTCCTCCCTAATCCCCATTCACGCATTCAATTTCCAGTTCTCTCTCCCCTCTGCCCCACTCCGACCCTCAACTTCTGCCACCCCAGGTTAGGAACAAATCAAGAAGTTTCTTTGTCAGATTAAAGGGCGAAAGGAGGAAGGGTGAGAGAAAGCAGCAGCTATATAATTCACACCAGGTTGTGCCTTTCCTTTCTCCCTATTTCACACCCAGTCTCTCTCACACACACTTCCTGGCTGACACGTGGACGGCACGGTGGCACAGTGGTTAGCACTGCTGCCTCACAGCGCCAGAGACCCGGGTTCAATTCCCGCCTCAGGCGACTGACTGTGTGGAGTTTGCACGTTCTCCCCGTGTCTGCGTGGGTTTCCTCCGGGTGCTCCGGTTTCCTCCCACAGTCCAAAGATGTGCACGTTAGGTGAATTGGCCATGCTAAATTGCCCGTAGTGTTAGGTAAGGGCCCATAGTGTTAGGTAAGGGGTTGCGCTTCGGCGGGTCGGTGTGGACTTGCTGGCCCGAAGGGCTTGTTTCCACACTGTAATCTAATCTCTCTCTCACACATGCACAGTCTCTATCTCTCTTTATCGCACACGCCCCAAACATGAAATCCACGCAGAGACAAATATTCAGTTTCAAACTAGCTACAACACACTTTTATTCAGTCCAGGGAACACAGGTTTTTGTAAACAGGGAACACAGATTTTTCCCACGGGGAAAGTAGTCATTTCACACAGAGAAACACACCATATGACTTGACTAAACTTAACCAGCAAAGTCAGTGAGTTTATTTTTAATGAGTTTCGGAGAATGAACATCAGTATATTTCACAGACGGTCATCAAGGGATTACATAGGCCAGTTATAACACTGGATCCTTGTTAATTATGATCCTTGATCATGAGTTTATTAAAAACATTCACCTCCTCCCTGACAATAGAGGAGGGGACATCACAGCAGTGTCCCACTTTCTCATTGAATTTCATCAGAAAAAATGGGAAATATCTGATTGATACAAACTGAGTTAAAGATTGTTAAACTCAAGGCAGTGTCCATTACTGCACAAAGAATCTGTGTGTGTGTGTGTTGCGGGATGTGTGTAAGTGTGTGTGTCAGACTGTGTGGATGTGTTCCTGCGTGCGTGTTTCTGTGTGCCTGTAAGCATGTCTGTATGTGTCTTTGTGTGTGCATGTTTCTGTGTGCCTATATGTGTATGCGACAGCATGCTTGTATGTGTGTGCATGTTTCTGATTATTTGTGTGTGTCTGTCAGTGCATCCGTCTATGTGTATGTTTCTGTTTATCTGTGTGTGTCTGTCAAGTGCATTCGTCTGTGTATAAGTTTCTGTATGTGTGAGTCAGTCTCTGTGTGCCTCTGTGTCTATGTGTGTATTTCAGTCTTTTTGTGTGTATATCCCTGTGTCTGTGTGCATATATGTGTGTATGCACATGTATGCGTGTCTCTCTGTGATTGTGTGTATATATGTGCATGTGTATCAATATGTCTGTGTGTCTCTCTGTGTCTGTGCGCATATATGCATGCATATAAATATGTCTGTATGTCTCTCTGCGGCTGTGTGTAAATGTATATATATAAATATAGCTGTGTTTGTCTCTGTGTCTGTCTCTCCGTGTGTGTATAAGTGTATCTTTGTTGGTTTTATGCCTGCATGTGTTACTGTCTCTGTAACTATCTCTGTCGTACTATCTCTGTGTGTTTGTAGTTCTGCGTGTGTGAGCTAGTGTATGAGTGTATGCAGAAGTCTGTGTCTCTATTATTATGAAGTCGAAAAGGTTTATGTTCACTTCAAGATAGAAGTCATGATTTGGAGATGCCGGTGTTGGATTGGGGTGTACAAAGTTAAAAATCACACAACACCAGGTTATAGTCCAACAGGTTTAATTGGAAGCACACTAGCTTTCGGAGCGACACTTCATCACCTGATGAAGGAGCGTCGGTCCGAAAGCTAGTGTGCTTCCCATTCCTGAAGAAGGGCCTGTGCCCGAAACGTCGAATCTCCTGTTCCCTGGATGCTGCCTGACCTGCTGTGCTGTTCCAGCAATAAAGTTTCAACTGCTTCCAATTAAACCTATTGTACTATAACCTGGTGTTGTGTGATTTTTAATCAAGATAGAAGTGTTTTCTGAAACTTAAAAGTAAATAAACAGTACAGCCACCGCTGCAGAACAGAACATGCCTCATGCCTCATGCCTCACACATATCTCAGAGTTCTTTGATGAAGTGACCAGGAGGTTGAAGAGTGCAGAGCGGTGAATGTAAATTATATGGCTTTCAGGAAGGCATTTGGTAAGGTTTCACATACTAGGCTGCTCTTAAATGTTAGATTGCATGGAATCTGGAGGAGCTGGCAAAGTGGATATAATAATTGGCTTGATTGCAGGAAGCAGAGGGTTATATCGGAAGGATACTTGTTAGACTGTAGGCCTGTGTTTAGTGGAGTTCCTCAGGGGTCCAGCTGGGCCCGTAGCTGTTTGTTATCTATATCAATAACCTAGATGACAATGTACGATGCATGATTAGTAACTTCGCAGGTGGCATTGTTATGGGTGGTATTGTGGATAGTGAGGAAGATTATCAGCAATTGCAGCAGGACCTTGATCATCTTGGGAAGAGGGCCGACAAATGGAAAATAGATGTGCGTACAGGTAAAATCTTGCATTTTGGAAAGTCAAATAAAGCTTGGAATTTCATTCTGAATGCTCGGGAGTGTAATGGAACAGAGGGACATTGGAATTCAAATGCACCATTCTCTGAAAGTGGAGTCACAGGGAGACAGCACAATAAAGAAGGCTTTTAGCACACTGTCCTTCACCAGTCAGGGCACTGAATATAGAAGTTGGGAAATTACAGTGTAGTTGTAGAGAATGTTGGTGAGGCAGCACTTGGAGTACTGTGTTCAGTTTTGGTCACGTGACTATAGGAACGCTGCTATTAAACTGGAAAGAGTGCAGAAGAAATTTACAAAGATTTTGGCAGGACTCAAGGATCTGAGTTATCGGGAGACATTGGACTAGCTAGACCTTTTTCTTTCGAGCATAGGAGACTGACGAAGGCTCTTAGAGAAGTTTATCAGATCATGAGAGGCATGGATAGGTTGAATGCACGCTGTCTTTTTTCCAGGGTTGTGTAATCAAGGACTAGAGAGCATCAGTTTAAGGTTAGAGGGGAAAGCATAAAAGGGTACCTGAGGGGCAACTTCTTTACATGGAGGGTAGTACACATATGGAATGAACTGACAGCAGAAGTGGTTGTGGTGGATATATCTAAAAAGCATTTGGACAAATACATTTTTCGGAAAGGTTTAGAAGGATATGAGCCAAGTGCAGGGAAGTGGTTTTTGCGTACATAGACATTTTGATCAGCGTGAACCAGTTTGGGTCAAAGGGCCCATCTTTGTGCTGTAGGACTCTATGACTTTATAAGAGCTAGGAGACAGGCTGCTCCAAACTAGATACATGTAGCAAGTGGCTGTTAAGTGGGGACCTGGCTTTTAGCTGCAGTTTTGACAACAATTCAAATCTAACCAATTAATTTAAATTATGCCAAGGATACTAAAACCCAATTGAATTTGAATTAATTGTATTGACAATATCGAACCAATAACAGACTATCATGTTGTGGGCTATGAAGACAAGGTGTATTGAAAATTGGTCAGAGCATCTGTAACTGAACAGCAGAGCAACTGCCACCGAACAGAAGAACAACTGGCGTAGAGCTGGAGAGCTGGTTACCTATTTAACATCTTCCTCTCAAAGAAATAAGAAGACATTCTACATCGAAAGGTGCCCTTTTCCTTTAAAAGCAGTAAAAACAAAAGATGACAACCCAGGGAGATCAGGAGACGGAAGCCTAGAAACAGCAGAGAAGATACATAATGTATGGATTTGAGATTAAATTAATGTAATATTTAATAAGTGTGCTGTTGGAGCCAAGTTTTAATAGAATTGGGATCAGGTAGCAATCAGTTAAGAAAAGGGGATCTTGGATTTATTAATAGATTTTTTTGTTTCGAGATGTGTGGGAAAATTTGTTATTTTGCTTTAAATAGTGTAAATTAAGATTTCTCTTTCACTCGGCCACCTTTAACAGACCACAAGGCGAGGCGAGCTTTTCTGGGTGTTTGGTTTAATTCAGGGAAGGGTTTGAACTCTGTGTCATAACACCATGTCTGTGTGTGTCTCTTTGCAGTGGGATATCTGTTTTAGGGGCGGATCCAATAACATTTCTCTGTCCCCCAAATGTTATAATGGTCATGTTGGTGTGTGTTTTCATATGTGTGTCTCTGCGTGTTTTCGTCTGTATGTTGATCTCTGGCAGCACTGGGACTTACTGGAGGGAAGTTTGAATAAATGGAAGAATGAAGATGTGATGAATCAGAGTCTGTGTCTCTGTGTTTGAAGTAATACAATGCCACCCCCTGATGGTCTCCCTATGCCATTACACTAGCGGCTGATTTTTCTTTGTAGAAAGCATCACAGCCTGTGAATCTCTCAGGTTTCACAGTTCTACAAACGATGTCTTTGGAAACACAGACCAGGTTTGTGCAATCAATGCTGCCTTTGAAATATCAGCAGACGGAGACAAATATGGGAGGTGAAGCGATAGACGGACAATATGAGAGTAGAAGGGAGATATGGAGGGAGAGAGAACAAGGTCGAGAGATGAATTCTGCCTTGGCCAAGTTAGAGTGGGAGACCCAGAGGTGAAAGGAAGGATAGAGTGACTTAATGCCAACTCCTGAGCTCAGGGCCAGTTCCCCTCCCCTTCTCTTCCATGAGTACCAGGACTTGTGACTGAGTCTGTCTCTCTCCAGTTCAGCTTCTTCAACACCAAGACAAGCAACAATCTCGTTTACTGTGCTGCTTGGCACTTTTCAGTGAACATTTTGATTATTTACAAATTGAAGTTATGAATGCAGTCATTCGAATGGTGCATTTTCTCACTTGCCCCGAAGTGGAGAGAAACATTGAAATGTGTCGCTGCAACCCCCTGTCGGATAAGGTTGGACAAATCAGCACTACCCTCAGTCTGTTACCATAGTGCCAAGCTGCTTCATCGCTGAAACACTGAACTGAAATGAGAAAACCTGGGAAGGATGATGTAATGGGTGAAGTCTATTGATAGATGAATTTGGGTAAAGAGATATTTCAGCACATTCTTCAGCTGCTGTCTGAACTTAATCTGAGTCACTGCATAAATCGCTGTGTTTGTGCAGCAACTGAGGAGCTGCAGCATGAAGCCCAATTTCATCACAAAGGGATGGAGATACATAGACCGATACCCAATCAACCACATCCGTCTCCATACAGAATACACCATTAACGTTGACCATAACAGGATGAAATTGGCCGAGATCACAAACAGTAAAATTATGGGTTTTTTTCGGTTTCTCATTTCTGTGTCAGACTGAGCATCCGCATTGGTGTGAGCCCGGAGTCTCCTGCGGGCTCTTATGGTCACTAAAATGTGTCTGACGGTGAAAACATTGAGCAGCAGAATCAGGAGAAATGGGACACACGGGGTTAGAATGTAGTGGAGGAATACAATTGTGACCCAGACATGAGAGAATCGAACACTGTTTGTTACAGCACAAAACCAGGGGAAGTTTCGCAGCCGATACCGAGCTGTGAGCATAAAATACCAGAAAATGTTCTTTAAACAGCTCAGCACAGTCACTGCTCCCAGAACCACAGCCGCCGTTTTCTCACTGCAATATTTGATTTTCAGCTTCTGGTAACAAATGGCCACAAACCGATCAAAGGTGAAAGTGACGGTGAACCAGACAGAACAGTCAGTGGCTGCGTATAAAAGGACGGCGTGGATATTACACATGGGGATGTCTAACAGGAAATAAAACTGTTCCCGATAAATAATGGGAATATGTCTCAATATCAGGTTAAGGATGATGGCCAGTAGATCCGCCACTGCCATGGCCCCGAGGTAACGACTGACACACCGAGATAATCCACAATCTTTGTAAAGTAGGACGTAGGTTGTCACTATGTTAACTTGATGAAGAATTAAAAGAAAATAAATTACCCATCAGTCTGGAGATAAACTTACCAGTTTGACTGAGGACAGAGTCAGAGTGTCAAGTTTCTCACTGTATTCAGAGATTTATTGAAATAATGAAGCTAAAATAACAAATGGGAAAGTCTGAAATTAGTGACTTGATAGAGACCTATAAGAGAATCAGAGGATTAGATAGGGTGGACAGGGAGAGCCTTTTTCCAAGTATGGTTACGGCGGCACGAGGGGGCATAGCTTTAAATTGAGGGGTGATAGATTTAGGACAGATGTCAGAGGTAGTTTCTTTACTCAGAGTAGTAAGGGTATGGAATGCTTTGCCTGCAAAGGTAGTAGATTCGCCAACTTTAAGTACATTTATGTCGTCATTGGACAAGCATATGGACGTACATGGAATAGTGTAGGTTAGATGGGCTTCAGGTCGGCGCAACATCGAAAGCCGAAGGGCCTGTATTGCGCTGTAATGTTCTATGTTCTATGAAATACTTACAAAAATGTGATGTAAAACACAAGAAGCCATCCCTCCCCAAACACGCAGACACACATCCATGAGACCAGATGTTTTTTTTCTGGAACATTCCCACACACTCAATATCTCGAGAGCAGACACAGGTCAATTCGTTACAGTTCCCAACACGGAGGGTGAAAACGTTCCTGGCCTGAAGGATTCGCTCCCAGTTCCTTGGTGAGAAAGGAAGTTGTAAGTTCTGCTTTTTAGACTAAAGTTTGATCGATACTGTTTTGTGAAGAAATGTAAACACAGAGAAAATGTATCCACCCCTTTAATTGTCTGACGGTACTTCGTAACAGTATCTCTTTCTATGTGTAATGGAATCTCTTTCCTTGGGCTCTTATCTTTTGTTCAATTAAACGACGACCGGCCGTCCACAAATAGTGTCAGTTACAGAATGTTTCCAAGAATTTTCAGATATAAAATGTTCTGTGGAGTATCTGTTATAAAATGTGTAACGGAATCCCTTCCTTTAGGCTCTTATCTTTTGTTCAAGTAAATGACAAACGGCCGTCCACAAATAGTGTCAGTTACAGATTGTTTCCAAGAATTTTAAAATGTTCTGGTTATAGAATGTTCTGGTGAATATTGGTAATTGAATGTTCCAGAGAATGTCAGTTATAGACTGCTCTGGGGAATGTCAGTTATAAAATGGTCTGGGGAATGATGGTGATAAAATGTTCCGGTGAATGTCTGTTATAGAATGCTCTGGGAAATGTCAGTTATAGAATGTCCTGGAGAAGATAAGTAATAAAATTCTCTGGGGAATGTCAGTTATAGAACGTTCTGGGGAATGTCAGTTATAGAACGTTCCAGAGAATGCCAGTTGTAGAATGTTCTAGTGAATTTTGCTTATAGAATGTGCGAAAGTCGTCAAGATCCGCATCACAAAGACCTTTCTGCCAGTTAATTTCATGAGATCCATTCAGCATCACAGTGGAACCCTCTCCCAGACTGGAATCAACTTACACTTTGCATAAATAAACAATAAGATGGAGATTATACCTTGATCATTTGATTTCAGATCCTCTTTTCCAATCAAGCAAATGCCATGCCTTATTTGAAGATCTCACTTTTCAATTTTATCTAATACTCCAAAATATAAAATGTTCTGGATATTTAGTTCCCAATAGTGATCACCTTGTAGCAATTTCTCGCTATTGCCATTAAATGATATCTATTTACTTCAACGTACGCATTGAAAACCTCAATCGTTTTTGACAATGCAGCACACATTCAGAGAGCGTCTTTCATTCACCCTTTTAAACTATTATTCCTTGCTCCGTGTAGTCTTTAGTCCTCATTTCGACCTCAGGAAACAGTCTGGCATCATCATCCTCACAGAATCAGAACTGTTGGTCATGTTTCATGAAACAGCTTCACCCACCCTAGGTATATCCTTTGCCACCTCTGGGAAAGACCCACCAGTGAGGTTGGCACCTGTTACGAAGCCAAAAGCGTATATGGTCACTTTAAGAGAGAGGGTGCGTTTCTGAGCAGAGGGATTTCGACAGCACATGTCTTTGACGAGCTGACAGGTGCAGAGAATTGATAATATGTAACCATCAGCTTGGGGTTGTGTGTTTATGTTAAGGCAACTGGATTTAAAATTGACCAATGAATTTAAATTATGACCAAGATAACAATTGAATTGGAATATGATTGTTATGACAGAATTGGATTAATTAGTCGGTACGGGTCTTGGGGTTTTAAAAAGCAAGGCCATTTTGAAAATTAGTCAGAGCCAACTGCCATGTGAAGAAATAAGCATCTTACTCTCAAAAGAAATCTCTGAGAAGGCACCGTCTATTTTAAAATACTAAGGCATTTGATGACTAAAAATACGCAAAGTAAAACATAAGAAGATCCAGGGAGAAGACAGCAGAATCAGAAGGACTGAGGGAAACAGCAGATTTGGAAAGGTGCAAGGAAGACAGTATAAGAGGTTGTCTGGACTTTGAGAGATTAAATTAATTTAATATTTAGTAATTGTGTTACTGGAGCAGCATTTTGTTAGAGTTGGGGTCAGATAGTGTTTAGTTAAGGAAAAGGGGCTCGAGTTTTTTAATAGTGTTTGTTCAGTGTTAGGAAAATAAATTGATATTTTTTCTTTAAACAGAGGAAATCTGAGGTTCTCTTTCACTCTCACTCACATTTTTAACAGATCACGATGCAGGGTGAGCTTTTCTTTGTGTTTTAGTTTTAGTTAGCAGAGGGGCCCAACTTCCGCATCGTAACACACCATACTATATTGACAAGAAACGAATTACCCTGGAAATCCCCCAACATTGATTCCAGAAACTTAGAAAACTCATGGTAACAGATTAAAGATGACCATGTGCTGTCCTCCACATTATCCCTCAGTAATAGATCAGAGTTTGAAACAAATTGAAAGAAGCACTGAGTGTGACAAGGACACAGAACGTACTTCGGGTGTGGTACGTCAATGTCCATCACCAAGAGTGTCTACACAGGCCCACCAGTGGTTAGCAGGTAGTGGTGGGGTGGCATGGTGGCTCAGTGGGTTACCACTGCTGCCTCACAGTGCCAGGGACCCGGGTTGGATCCCAGCCTCAGATGACTGTGTGTGCGTGGTGTTTGCACATTCTCCCTGTGTTTGTGTGGGTTTCCTCCGAGTGCTCCGGTTTCCTCTCACAATCCAAAGACGTGCAGGTCATGCTAAATTGCCCATAGTGTTAGGTACATTAGTCAGGGGTAAAATGTAGGGGCATGAGTTGGTTGGGTTACTCTTCAGACGGTCAGTGTGGATATGTTAGGCCAAATGATCTGTTTCCATACTGCAAGGAATCTAATCAGAATTAGGAATGGGCAGGGTATGGTGTCAAGAATCAGCTCATGGCCAAAGGGACCACCACAGTTGTGACTCGTCTGTTTCAGATTTAGATAATGGCCCGGGATGGATGGAGTCCGGGGAAGGAAATGGAGTTTGTAACCAGAACAGAAGACAGTGACCTCAATGCTCCAAATATTGGATTAATAAGGACAGTGATACAATGAATCATATTTTACAGCTAAAACTGAGTATATCAACATAGAAATCCACGAGGGACGTTGCCAGAAGCAAAGAGGTAGACAGTGAATTAACAAGTTCACTGAATCAGTTAGTAATTTTTTTGTAGAGGGAATATTTGTGTTCAGAGTCTCAGCCGGAAAAATAACAGCAGTAAAGAGTGTAGAGTAATTGAAAACAATTGTAATACACTCCTGAAAAGGGTCCCGATATGAAATGTCGACTTATCTGCTCCGCTGATGCTGTCTGACTCCTCTCCTTTCCACCTCAAAAATTTATTGATTCTGACTTACACCGTTTGCAGTCCTTACCATCCTCTAGAATACAGTCATGCATGGTTTATGAAAAAAATAACAGAACAGTAAGACTTACCAGGGACACCAATGATAGCCAGGATAGGATAATAAAAGTATTCAATAATCACAAGTACATATCGGATCTGAAATGACAATGACATCCCATCATAATGTGCAGAAAGATGGAAAATATATTCAGATAAACTCCTTTCCATTGCTGGAACATCCCAGTCCATTGTTCTCAAACTCTAATCTGTTCTCAAACTCTCTCTCTGGAGCTGCTGATCCCTGTTTGTGCTGTTGGTGATGCTCCGTCTCATCCTATGGGATAACACCTTGAACGGAGCCCACTTGGTATTAAACAAGGAAAACCCTCCACTGAGATAATTACAATCCATGGAGACTGACATTAATCACAATTGCCTAACAAACAGGCTCAGGTAACCCCTTCTTTACATCACTTTTTTATCACAATAAAAGGGAACATTTATTCTGTCTGTATGGAGTGGATGAGGGTTGTTGACACATGGACAATAAATAAACAAACAGTGGTTAGCACTGCTGCCTCGCAGCGACAGAGAGCCGGGTTCAATTCCCGCCTGCAACTGTCTGTGTGGAGTTTGCACATTCTCCCCATGTCTGCGTGGGTTTCTTCCGGGTGCTCCGGTCTCCTCACACTGTTCCTAAATGTGCGGGTTCGGTGAATTGGCCATGCTAAATTGCCCATAGTGTTAGGTGAAGGGGTAAATATAGGGGAATGGGTCTGGGTGGGTTGCTCTTTGGAGGGCCGGTGTGGACTTGTTGGGTCGAAGGGTCTGTTTCCACACTGTAAGTAATCTAATCTTTTAAATCTTTTTACCTTCTGTGTGGGAGTAGTGTCAGAACACTGCAGGACAGTATATGTCCCATCTTGTTTATAAAGGAGACAGGGGAAAAGTAACACACCAGCTACATAAAATGGTGTTGAAAATTCTAGGCAGTGTAACAACATTTATTGCTCATTGACTTTGTTTAATATTGCTCCAATTATAGATGACCTGTTATCAAGTCCTCTCATAACCATGGGACATCATTCAGAACAATGAGACTGCTGTCAGGAACAGGCAGAAGCAATTCTATCCCCAATGTGCCTATTAGAGAGGTGTAGGAGGAGGCCATTCAACCCACACTAGCCTATTGCCACTTGAAGTGTTGGAAAGCTGGAATGTTAGCACATTTTGCAAAGGGAATCATTCAAAACATGGAGGAGTGTTACTGCAGCTGTAACCAGGTGTTATTGAGAGGGCACCTGGAACACATTGTGCTAGTAGTTTTTCTGAAACTGAGAAGGAAGTGAACTTCATCAGATACAGTTTACCGGCTGCTCATGACATACATTTTGCTGTGTCAAATCATGTCTCGAACTTGTTACTCAGGGACGGGGGAGGCCATTCACCCTCTGGAATCTGTTACACATGAACGGGAGGAAACTATTCAGGCAGTTGAGCCCCATATAAAGAAGCAGAGGAGACCATTCAGCCTCTCGATCTTGTTACAGAGGCACAGGAGGAGGCCACTCAGCCTCTTGGGTCTGTTACACAGGGAGAGGAGGAGACCATTCAGCATCTTGAGTCAGCTACAGAGGGACAGGAGGAGGCCATGCAGCCTCTCGGGTATGTTACAGAGGGGCAGGAGGAGGCCATTCAGCCTCTCGAGTCTGTTAAAGAGGGTCAAGAGGAGACCATTCAACCTCTCGAGGCTGCTATAGAGGGACAGGAGGAGGCCATGCAGCCTCTTGGGTTTGTTACACAGGGAAAGGAGGAGACCATTCAGCCTCTCGGATCTGTTATAGAGGGGCAGGAGGAGACGATTCAGCCTCTCGGATCTGTTGCAGAGGGACAGGAGGAGACTATTCAAGCTCTTGTGTCTGTTACAGATGACGAGAGGAGACCATTCAGGATCTCGAGTCTATTACAGATGGACAGTAGGAGACTATTCAGCCTCTCGAGCCTGTTACAAAGGGACAGTAGGAGGCCATTCAGCCTCTCGGGTCTGTTACAGAGTGACAAGGTGAGGCCCTTCGGCATGTCAAGTCTGTTGGAGAAGCTGGGGAGGCCATTCAGCTTCTTGCATCTATTGCAATGAAACAAGAGGAGGGAAGCCAGCCTCTCTAATGTGTTACACAGGAATAGGAGGAGGCCATTCAGCCTCTCAAATCTCATCCAAAAGCACCAGTGAAGTTGCTTGCTCAGTTATTGACAGAAAAAATGACACAAATACATCACTCAGATTTTGAAGTTTTCCAGAAACTGGAGAAAGGCTTTCAGTCAAAACTTCAGGTATGTGAAGAGACCATTCAGTTCCTCAGGTCCATTCCACAGGAACAGTAGGATAGCACAAGCTATTCTAGCCTCCTACTTAGGAGCTGGTTATATTCATAAACCTGCTACACGGGAACAGGACAAATTAATTCAACTGCTGAAATTGATATGAAAGAAAATCTGGAGGTTAGTGAGACCCCATGATGCTGCTACCCAGAAATAAGAGGAAGCAACTCACTCTCCACCCATAAGATACATTGGGAGAGAAGGAGAATTGGCTTGTTACAAAAATATATGATATGTTGCATGAGTGAACAAATTAATTGTGGCTCCTCTTTTCATTTTACATAGAATCACCTCTCTGCAGCTTGTGTTCCATTTGTTGGTGTTGTTGTAGACCCAGATGCTCAAATTACACTTATCATGACCGATCCAGAGTTGGTCACCAAATCATCTGGTCTTCGTTAATGTCCACACTAGCTTAAAAAACAATCTCGAGGAAACTTTCCCCAGCATTTCCACTAACTTTCCAAAACCAGAATTAAGTCAAATATCACTCACCTGAAAGTTAGAAGACATTTCTGTATCAATAATTTTCGACAAGAGTACTTGTGTTCCTGAATACATCATCAGCAGAGAGTGACGAACACAGGCATTCGGTGGACAACCTCAGAACAAGTTTCAAAAACGTGTCTCAAACCTGCTGAAACCCCCTGCCGAACAGGGAGTATTGTGCAGGACACCAGGAAGTGAAAGACCAAGCGGGCCACAATCTTTTGTTTTGTTTTTGTCACTTCGTAACAGTGAATCTGATGTTCCAGGAAGGTTAAAACCAAACGCCAAGGAAAGATACAGGAGCTATTCACTTAAAATTGGACAATGACTAAATAGAGAACAAATTGCGGAATTATGGGGGTGGACAGAAGAATGAGAGTAGCTAGAAAAGTGAGAGTTTGAAGGGCCCAATCGCTCTGAAGACAACACAAAATAAACACATTGCTACATCAGCTGAAATTGTTCCTTCTATGACATTTTGAATCCACTTCAAAGAACTAGTGCCGAAACCATAAACCCAGAGTAATGTACTGCTCAATGCAACCCAGCAATCTGTTTAGAGTGGAAAACTGTGCACACTACATCAATACTTTAATGTGTAAACCTCGACTAGATATCTCTTCAGCACAGGGATCTGCGAAAACCACACCAGCGCATTGATCAATAAATCAGACAAGATATCTCTTCAGCACGGGAAGCTGTGCAGACAACAGCAGTGTATTGACCTATTAGCCCGGAATAGTTATCTGTTCAGCATTGGGAGGTATGCATAAAGGAATTAATGTGTTGATTTATACACCCAGTGCGGATGTCTGACCAGTATGGGAGCTGTGAGACCAAAATGAGAATTGCAGACAAAGTGAGGGATAGTCGAGTGAATTTGCAGATTCCCTGAAAGTACCTTGATAGATCGATAAATTTGGTGAAGAAATTATTTGGAATTCTTTCCTTTTTCAGGCAAGTGCAAGTATATAATTGCAGAAAGCTGATGATGGATATGGATATTGAGTCAGTTCAGTCATGGCTAGAATCAAAAAGTGTGGTGCAGGTCAGGCAGCATCCAAGGAGCAGAAGTGTTGATGTTTAGAGTATAACCTCCATAAGGTCTGTGGTGGGGGAGTATGGGGGCTGAGAGTTAAATGGGAGAGGGTGGGTCTGGGGCCGAGGTAGCGAGGAATGTGATAGATGAATGGAGGTGGGGGTGTGATAGTGATAGGCCGGAGTGGAGGGTGGAGCAGATAGTGGGAAGGAAGATGGACAGATAGGACAGTTAAAGAGGGAGGTGCTGAGTTGGAGGCTTGGCTCTGCGATAAGGTACGGGGAGGGGAGTGTGAAATCAAAATTGATTCCGTGTGGTTGTAGGGTCCCAAGGTGGAAGATGTGGTTTCTTCCTCCAGTCATTGGTTTGCTCGGATTACACAGTGGAGGAGGCCCAGCACTTGTATACATTTGGCAGAGTGGGAGTGAAGTGATTGTCCACAGGGTGTTCGGGTTGTTTAATGTGTGTCTTAGAGACATTACACAAGTTTGCCAGATATGTTCACTGAAACATTCCACAAGATAGCGAGAGATGATTGCAGCAATAACTCACCATTTAAATTTTCTGGTAATGTCATGAGAATCTTTGGAGATGGTTAAAATTCAATTGAGAATGAAGTAGCTTGAGTTACTGGCAAAATAAAAGGAAAGAGAAAATAAAGGAACTGTTGCAAATACAATTAAAAGCAGATGAAATACAGACTGAAACAGAAAGAGAAAAAAATGAAAAAGAGAGAGGAAGAGAGAGAGAAGAAAGAGACAAAGCTTGAACTTCATGAATTGGCACTTGGAGAGAAAAACTGGCTTAAAAGGATGGCAAAGAGGTAAGCTTACTGATGAAGAGAGTGAGGATGAGCAAACCGATCATAGCCAAAGGTCTGCTGGGGATCTGTTTAAGTATATTCAATCATTGCCTGCATTTGATGACAAGGATGCAGACTTCTTTATCTCATTTGAGAAGGTGGCTAAACAAATGAAGTGTCCAATAACCATGTGGGTTTTGTTGATTCAAACAAAACTTGTAGGCAGAGCTAGTCAGGTATTCGCATCACTATCAGAGGAGGCATCTGAGGAGTATAAAGAGGTGAAGAAAGTCATTTTTAGTGCATATCGGCTTGTGCCAGAAGCCGACAGACAACATTTCAGGAATCTGGAGAGTGACCCGAGTCAAACCTGTATTAATTTTGAAAGGATCTAACAAAGTAATTTAGATAGGTGGATGAGGGCATTAAAAAAAAGCAGACCTATGACGCTTTTAGAGAGATGGGTATTTTGGAGGAGATCAAAATTACACTTGCTGAGGTACTGAGAATGCACGTGGAAGTGCAGTGAACCTAAACAGCATGAATAGCAGCTGAAATGGCCAGTGGTTATGAGTTGGTTCATAAATCAATGCTTGGCTCCAACATTAATTTCAATCCGTGAAGTATTGAAATTGTGGAAAATGAGAATTCTCACGTGGTAAGGGAAAAAATAGATCTCATTCAAGATCATAGGGATAAAATACCACAGGTTAAAAAGGAAACCTTAGAAGGCAAAAGCAAAGTTAAAAAGCTCCGTTGTTTTCTCTGTAGGACACTACTTCGACTGGGATAACACATCCATCCTAGGACAAGCCAAACAAGGACACACATGAGAATTCCTAGAAGTGTGGCATTCCAACTGGGACTCTATCAACAAACACATCGACTTGGATCCCATTTACCACCCACTGAGAAAATGAATAGAAAATGATATCACCATAGGAAACGATGTCACCACAGGAAATGCCATCACCAACCCGAGGAAACTCAAACATATAAATAAAAAGTGGGCTACACCACCAGTGCTTCATTCGGAGGGTCACTGAAGACGTTATATAGAATGGTGACAACACATCTGAAATGAACCTTCCAGCTCAACGAGCAAACCTACTTCTAGAGAGTAATAGTGGAAGGGAGTTTCTCAAAATGGAGAACTATGACCAGTGGTGTTCCACAAGGATCCACGTTGGGACCATTGTTGTTGTGATATACATAAATGATCTGGAGGAAGTTTGAGGTGGTGTGATGAACAAGTTTGCAGATGACACTACGATTGGTGGAGTGGCAGAGAGTGAAGGGGACTCTCAGATAATGTAGCAGAATACAGGTAGATTGGAGAGTTAGGTAGAGAAATGGCAGATAGAGTTCAAATCGGTCAAATGTCAGGTGATGTAGTTTGGAAGATCTAATACAAGAGCGAACTATACGGTATTTGGAAACACCCTGTGGATCATTGATGCACAGAGAGGTCTGGGTTTTCAGGTCCATTGTTCCCTGAAGGTGGCAATGCAGGTCAATACAGTGGTCAAGGAGGCATGTGGCATGCTTCCTTTCATTGGACAGGGTATTGAGTACAAGAGTTGGCAGGTCATGTTGCAGTTGCATAGGACCTTGTTTCTGCCATATTTGGAATATTGCGTACAGTTCTGGTTACCGCATCAGCAAAAAGATGTCGATTCTTTGGAGAGGATACAGTGGAGATTCACCAGGTTGCAGCCTGGTATAGAGGACGCTCGCTATGAAGAGAGGTTGAGTAGATTAGGATCATTTCCAATAAATGACGAAGGTAGAGGGGGGACCAGATTGAGGCCTACAAAATCATGTGAGGTACCGACAGGGTGCATAGCAAGAAGCTTCCTTCCCTGAGTAGGGAATTCAATTACTAAGGGTCACAGTGATTAGAGAGAAAAAGGTTGAGAGGTGACTTAATTGAGACATATAAGATAATCAGAGGATTAGATAGGGTGGACACGGAGATCATTTTTCCAAGAATGGTGACGGTGAGCACCAGGGGGCATAGCTTTAAATTGAGAGGTGATAGATATAGGATAGATGTCGGACGTAGTTTCTTTACTCAGAGAGTAGTAAGGGTATGGAATGCTTTGCCTGCAACGGTAGTAGATTCGCCATCTTTAAGTACATTTAAGTCGTCAGTGGACAAGCATATGGACGTACATGGAATAGTGTAGGTTAGGTGGGCTTCAGATTTGTATGACAGGTCGGTGCAACGTCGAGGGTCGAAGGGCTGTCCTGCGCTGTAATGTTCTATGTTCTATGTATGTAAGGATATTAGTGAGAGTGGCTCATGTCGTTTTGTGGCTAGTTGATGTTCATGTATCCTGGCGGCTAGTTTTCTTCCTGTTTGTCCAATGTAGTGTTTGCTTCAGTTCTTGCAAGGTATTTTGTAAATGACGTTAGTTTTGCTTGTTGTCTGTCTTGGGTATTTCAAGTTCGTTAGCTGCTGTTCTGGTATGTTGGTGTGTTTGTGGGCTACCATGATGCCAAAGGGTCTAAGTAGTCTGGCAGTCATTTCCAGATGGAAATAATGTCACCACAGGAAATGACATCATCAACCCTAGGAAGCTCAAACATATAAAGGTTGAATGTCTTGTAAAGAGGAAGAAGGAGGCTTACATAAGGTTGAGGAAAGAGGGTTCAGACAGAGCATAGCTTTAAATTAAGGGGGGGTAGGTATAGGACAGATGTTAGGGGTAGGTTCTTTACTCAGCGAGTCGTGAGTTCATGGAATGCCCTGCCAGTAGCAGTGGTGGACTCTCCCTCATTATGGGCATTTAAGCGGGCATTGGATAAGCATATGGAGGATAGTGGGCTAGTGTAGATTAGGTGGGCTTGGATCGGCGCAACATCGAGGGCCGAAGGGCCTGTATGCGCTGTATTCTTCAATGTTCTAACAGTGGAGGGATACAGGATAGCCAGAAGGGACCTGAAGAAAGGGATTAGGAGAGCTAAGAGAGGGCTAAGAGAGGGCGGATAGGATCAAGAATATTTTATGCGTATGTGAGAAACATGAGAATGACGAGAACGAGGGTAGGTCCGATCAAGGACAATAATGGGAGACTGTGTATTGAGTCGGAAGGGATAGGAGAGGTCTTGAATGAGTACTTTTCTTCAGTATTTACGAACGAGAGGGACCGTATTGTTGAAGAGGAGAGTGTGAAACGGACTGGTAAGCTAGAGGAGATACTTGTTAGGAAGGAAGATGTGTTGGACATTTTGAACAACTTGAGGATAGACAAGTCCCCCGGGCCTGACGGGATATATCCTAGGATTATGTGGGAAGCAAGAGAGGAAATTGCAGAACCGTTGGCAATGATCTTTTCATCTTCACTGTCAACGGGGGTGGTACCAGGGACTGGAGAGTGGCGAATGTTGTACCCCTGTTCAAAAAAGGGAATAGGGATAACCCCGGGAATTACAGACC
>NC_057713.1:230585-260020 GCF_004010195.1 Chiloscyllium plagiosum
GAGAGGAAGTCGTACGAGGCTAGGTTGAGAGTTCTCGGCCTTTTCTCGTTGGAACGGCGAAGGATGAGGGGTGACTTGATAGAGGTTTTTAAGATGATCAGAGGAATAGATAGAGTAGACAGTCAGAAACTTTTTCCCCGGGCACAACCGAGTGTTACAAGGGGACATAAATTTAAGATGAAGTGTGGAAGGTATAGGGGAGATGTCAGGGGTGGGTTCTTTACCCAGAGAGTGGTGGGGGCCTGGAATGCGCTGCCTGTGGGAGTGGTAGAGTCAGAATCTTTGGTGACCTTTAAGCAGCAATTGGATAGGTACATGGATGGGTGCTTAAGCTAGGACAAATGTTCGGCACAACATCGTGGGCCGAAGAGCCTGTTCTGTGCTGTATTGTTCTATGTTCTATGTTCTATAAATAGAAAGCAGGCTACACCACCAGTGCTTCATTCGGAGTCTCACTGAAGATATTAGCCAGTACGGTGACGAACCATCTGTAAACGAACCTTCCAGCACTGCATCCAGAATCTCAACCTGAGCTTCAAATTTTCACAAAAACTCGCTACCATTACTCTCTTCTCCTGATGCCCAGCTAGTTCTCCATCCATATAGCAATTACACTCTTGATCCCATTTGATTTCACTTTCTCCACTAGCCTACCATGGGAAACCTTATCAAATGCCTTACTGAAGTCAGTATATATGACATCATCAGTCCTTCCCTCATTAATTAACTTTATTACTACCTTAAAGAATTCTATTATGTTGGTAAGACATGACCTTCCCTGCACAAAATCATGTTGCCTATCACTGATAAACCAATTTTCTTCCATTTAAATAGATCCGACCCATTAGTATCTTCTCTAACACCTTCCCCATCACTGACGTCAGCCCCACCAGTCTGTAATTACCTGAATTATCCCTGCTACCCTTCTTAAACAAGGGGATGACATTAGCAATACTCCAGTCCTCCGGGACTTCACTCGTGTTCAATGATGCTGCAAAGAAATCTGTTAGGCCCCAGTTATTTCCTATTTTGCTTCCCTCAGTAACTAGGGATGGATCCCATCTGGATCTGGGAAATTGTCGACCTTAATGCCTTTTAGAATACCCCAAAACCTTTCCCCTCTTTTGGTGACTTGACTTCGAGTAATCAAACATCTGTCCCTAACCTCAGCATCCCTCACGGCCCTTTCCTCGTTGATTACAGACGCAAAGTACTAATTAAGAATTTCATCTATTTTCTCTGACTCTTCGTATAACTTTCCTCCTTTGTCCTTGAGTGAGAAAACCCTTTCTCTCGTTACCCTCTTGCTCCTTATATACAAATAAAAGGCTTTGATTTTATTTAACTCTGTTTGCTGAAGATATTTCATTTCCCCTTTTAGCCCTCTTTATCCCTCATTTCAGATTGATAGTACTTTTCCGATATTCTTCCAAAGCTTTGTCTGTTTTCAGTCGCCTAGAACTTATATATTCTTCGTTTTCCTTTTAACTAGTCTCACCTTATCACCTGTCATCCATGCTTCCCTAATGTTGCCATTTCTATCCCTCATTTTCACAGGGACATGTCAGTCCTGCACTCCAATCAACCTCTCTTTAAAAGTCAACCACGTATTATATGTGGACTTACCTTCAAACAGCTGCTACCTAATCCACATTCCCCAGCTCCTGCTGATTTTTGCTATCGTTGGCCTTCTCCAATTTAGCACTCATCCTTGAAGATCACTCTCGTCTTTGTCCATGAGTATTCTGAAACTTATGGAATTTTGAACACTATTCCCAAGGTATTCCACTACTGAAAGTCCAAGCACCTGCCCGGGCTCATTCGCCAACGCCAGGTCCAATATGGCTCCTTCCCAAGTTGGACTATTTACATACTGCTCTCGAAAACCCTCCTGGATACTCCTTAAAAATTTTGTTCCATCTAGACCTCTAACACTAAGTTAATTCCAGTCAATGTTGGGAAAATTAAAATCTCCTATCACCACCACCCTGTTGCTCCTACATCTTTCCATAATCTGTTCACATATTTTACCTCTATCTCATGCTCGCTGTTGGGAGGCCTGTATTACAGCTTCAACATAGTTACCACACTCTTCTTATTTCTGAACTCTGTCCATGTTGCCTCACTGCTCGAGTCCTCCATAGTACCCTCCTTTAGCACAGCTGTGATATCCTCTCTGACCAGTAAAGCAACTCCTCCATCCCATTTCCCTCCCTCTGAATGCTGCCTGAGGCATCTATAGCCTGGGATATTTCATTGCCAATCCGGCCCTTCCCTCAATCAAGTCTCATCATATACCAGATACTATTCCAAGCCATAAAGTCATCTGCCATAACTACTACACTTCTTTCATTAAATAAGATGTACCTCAGACAACTCTTTGCATTCACCATCTGCTCCCTGCCTACTCTTACCCTTAGTCTTGCTGACTTCATCAATATTCCTTAGAGGCTTTAGTTGCTACCTCTTTCCTGTCCACTAACCTCCTCATTTGGTTCCCATTTCTCTGCCACATTAGCTTAAACCCTCTCCAACACCTTTAGGAAAAGCACCCCGAAGGACATGGATTCCAGTCTGGCCCATTACTAGACCGTCCAATTTGTTATTGTCCCATCTCCCCACAATCGGTTCCAATGTCCCAAAAATCTGAACCCCTCCTCTCTGCACCATCTCTCAAGCCATACATTCATCCTGCCAATTCTTTCATTTCTACCCTGACTGTTACACGGTACAGGTATCAAATCGTGAGATTAGTACCTCTGAGGGCTTACCTTTTAACTTGGCTCCTAACTCCCTAAATTCTGCTTGTAAGATCTCATCCTTTTTTAAATGTATATTGTTGGAGCCTATATGCACCACAACAATTGACTGTTCACCCTCCCCTTTCAGAATCTTCTGCAGCTGATCTGAGACATTCCTGACCCGTACACCTGGGAGGCAACATGCCATTCAGGCATCTTGTTTTTGAACAAAGCACCGCCTATCTAGTCCCCCTACAATTGACTCGTCTATGACTGTAGCCCTTTCTCGATTTTTGCAGCCCTTCTTTACAGCAGAGCCCGCCATGTTGCCATGAACCAACTACTGCTGCCTTCCCCTGGTGAGCCATCTCCCCCAAAAGTACCTAAAGCAAAGTGGTTAGCACTGCTGCCTCACAGCGCCAGGGACCTGGATTCGATTCCAGCCTTGGCCAACTGTCTCTGTGGAGTTTGCATAGTCTCTCCACGTCTGCATAGTTTTCCTCTGGGTGCTCCGGTTTCCTCCCACAGTCCAAAGATGTGCAGATCAGGTGAATTGGCCATGCTAAATTGCACATGATGTTAGGTGTATTAGATAGAAGAAAATGGGTCTGAGTGGGTGACTCTTTGGAGAGTCGACATGGACTTGTTGGGCCAAATGTTCTGTTTCCACACTGTAGGGAATATAATTAAAATAAATTAAAAGCCTGTTTTGGAGGGAGATGACTGCAGGAGACAACTGCACTACCTTCCTGCTCTTTCTCTGCCTTTTGGTTACCCATTCCCTTTCTCCCTCAGCAATCCTAATTTGCGGTGTGACCAATTTGCTAAATGTGCTTCCCACCAACTCCTCAGCATCGCGTATGCTCCAAAGTGAGTCCGTCTGCAGTTCCAGAGCCTTCAAATGGTCTAACAAGAGCTGCAGTTAGACACACTTACTGCATGTGAAGAAGTCAGGGACATCAGTCTGAGCTTTCATACTAAGCAAGAGGAGCATAACATATGTCGGGGATCCCCTGCAATTTTTAATCTTAAGCTGAATTTAGTCCAACTATAATATAAAATACAAGGTAAATGAATGAAAGGAAACATTTACCAATCACACGATAAAAAGGAAATAGAAATAAAACTTACATTATCAACACACCACAGTCTTTTTTTATGGTTCGAGGAGGAGGGTGGGTGGCAGATACGTCTAGTGACTCGGGTTCAGCCCCTTCCCAAGTATGTCAGTTTACTCACCTTCCCAGAGCACAATTTAAATGCTCCCATTCAGCTCCTCACTCTCACAGTTCCCACTGCTGCTGAAAGTGGAGGCCGCTGACTCTCATGGTAAGTCCTTTTCAGAGGGAAATTTACGTTCCTGGCGGTGAAGGTATACTTGCGAAGGTAAAGTGTACTCGTGTAGGCCAATAGCAGCAGTTACAAAGTTTGCAATATTAGGAGGTACATGATCAGGAGGAGATGAGGAAATATGTACCTCCAGAGAACTGTTCCTGGAAAAAGTGCGACTACCAGGAATTCGTTGTAAGACAAGACGCGCTTCATTATATAGATTGAGGGTAGAACATCCAGTGAAGAGTGGAGAAGTCGTGATTGAAGTATTGGAATAACTCTCAGCTCCAGAAATACAATTTGTCCATATTAACGATATAGCTGGTTCACAGATAGGAGTGCTGCTTACTGTGGTTGAAAAGCCAGTGAAAACTCAAGAAATGGATCTGTTGCAGGAAGAATATTTTGGGATTTTTCTGGACTGAGTGATCACGAATCACAAAATCACCAATTGAAACTGGAGAGATCAAAGAAAGTTGAAGTGGAATTATCAGAGTCTCTGTTTGATCAGATTATTGAGACAAACCAGGAGCAGATGGTTGACAAAGTAAATATCTTTAGCTCAGAGAAATTAACTGAGTTAAGGCAGAAATATGAAAATTTGAAGCAATTGTGTCAAAAAGCATACACAGAAGAAGAATCTAGATGTATCCCGGTGTGGTACTATCTTAAAAAAATGTCTTAATAAGGAATGGATACCATCATATACTCAAGCAGATGACATGTGGGCAGAAGTTCATCAAGTCGTATTGCTGGTGCGTTATGGATAGGTGTTGTGGGTAGCAAATGAACTACCTGTGGGAAGTCATTTAGAGGTAAAAAATAACACTCAAGATAAAATACGAAAAATATTTACTTGCCTGGACATTACAAGGATATAATTAAATTTTGCCAGACAGATATCATATGTCAGGTAATTACAAAATCACAGGCAGTAATAAGAACTGCACATATAATACCTATTCCTGCATTTGAGGAACCTTCCACAAGAGACTTACTTGAATGTATAGGACCCCAACCGAAATAAAAAAGTGGGAATCAGTTTTTGGTTAACAATAATGGATGTGTCTGCTGCATTTCCAACGGCCATTTCTTTACACCATATAAAAGGATTGTTGAGGAATTAGTCAATTTTTTCACTAGATATCCACGGACATACAATGCGATCAATGTTAATCTTTACATCAAGATTATTCAAGGAAGTTTGGACAATTCAGGAATAAAACAATTCAAATCTACTGTATACCATCCCAAATCGCAAGGAGCACTAAAAAAGTTGCATCGGATGTTAAAAGCCATGTTAAGGGCTTATAGACAAGACTATTCAAGTGATTAGGAGAAGGAATTCAGTTTGTTCAAATTGCCATTTGAGATGCACAAATTGAATCGACCAAATTCAGTCCATTTCAATTAGTTTTTGGACATGAATTGAGAGGACCGCTAAATTTCGTTAAGGAGAAGTCGATGAGTCAGAATTCAGAGACCACGTATTTGGATCATGTGTCAAATTTTAGGGATTGATTAAATAGAGCAGGGAAGTTGGCTCGACAGTAATCAAAAATATTCAAGCATTCAATGAAACAGGAAGCAGAGAAGAAATCAAAAACTCGCAAGTTTTGCTTTTGGAGATCAGTTGTTAACGTTACTTCCAGTAATAACAGAATCTTTAAAAGCAAGGTTTAATGGATCTTATCAAGTCAAAAGGATATTGATTGAGGTGAACTATTTGATAAGGACTCTGGACAGAAAGAAATCTCGCAGAGTGTGTCATGTGAATATGTCAAAAGGTATTTTGACAGGGAGAAAGCAAAAGGAGACTGTGTTAATGGTTACAACACAGAGGGAAGAACCAAATTCGGAGGATTCTGAATTGGACATTCATCAAATTGATTTGGATAATGAGGAAGTTGTCAAAAATTGGAATACATTGTTGAATTGCCTTCCAGAGGAAAATCAAAATGACTGAAAGAGTTATTACTAATGCATAGGGACATATGTAGAAATAAGCTGGGAAGCACAATCCTAATTATGCATGATGTAGACATAGGAAATGCTGTTCTGATTAAGCAATATCTTCATCGGCATAACTCTCAAACTTTGGCACAGATTCAAAAGGAGGTTGAACGCATGCTCCAAGTTGATAGAATTGAAGTGTGTTACGGTGACTGGAGTTCACCTGTATAATGCTGTTAAAATCAGATGGCACCCATCGGTTATGTGTGGACTACTGCAAAGTCAATGCAGTTACAAAGAATGGTATATATCATGTTCCCCATTTGGAAGCATGTTTTGAAAATTTGGGACAACAACTTACATGTTTAGTGGGACTTGCTCAGAGGATACTGTTAGGTATCTGTATTCGAAATAGTGAAGAAGCTTTTGGCTTTGGTAACGCCGAATGGATTGCGCCAATTTAAAGTCATGCCATTTAGTATGAAAAATGCGCTTGTCACAATTCAAAGACTAATCAATAATGTCATTTCTGGATTGCCCAGTTGTGTAGTTTATATTGCTGACTTGGTGATTTTTAGTCTCACATGGAAGAAACATTAATTATAATTGCTGAATCTATTTCCAGAGGCCGGCTTGGTGATAAACCTGGCTAAGAGTGAATTTGCCAAAGTCCAAGTCAACTTCCTGGGCCATGTAATTGGACATCTCCATGGAACACGAAAGAAAAGGTAACTGGGGAGTTTCACACACCATTGGCAAAAGGAACAGTTCTACAATTCTTGGGATTGAGCTCATTTTCTTGGAAATTCGTACCAAATTTTACCAGTGTGGTAGCGCCACTCACTGAATATCTAAAGAAAAGCAAGAAGCTTCAGTGGCTAATGGACTCTCAGAATACACTTGACAACACGAAAACTGTGTTACACACTGCCCCAGTATTAGCCACATCTAATTATGCAAAGCCTTTCAAGTTGAGTATTGATTCCAGTGATGTGGGTGTCAGTGGTGTGCTCTGACAGGAAGATGATGAGAAGATAGAAAGACTCATCAGATATTTCTCCAGGAAGATGGTCATTTATCAGAAAAAATATTCTCGACAGTTGTGAAGGAGACCTTGTGCTTGGTGTTGGCGTGGCACCATTTCAGTGTTTATGTTACCAGTAATATATCTGAAACAATCATATTCACTGATCATAAACCATTGAAGTTTTTGGAGAAACTTAAGGACAAAAATTCCAGAATGTTTAGATAGAGCTTGTCAAAACAGCCATTCAATTTGAAAATCGCGCATGCAACAGGACGAGAAAAATGATTGCCGATGCATAGTCATGACTTGGATGAATGCAGAGGCGTTCAGAGGCAGGAGTAAATGGACTGAAATAGAATGTAGCAGTGCACATTTACATGATTATAGTCAATGCAATATCTATGTTTTGTAGTGTTCAAACAATGTAAAGCTAATCAAATTTAAAAGAAGCCATCTTTGGATAATGATGGAGTTTTAAAAGGGGGAGGTGTGTCATTGTTGTTCCTTTAACAAGGTTAATCTATCCTTGATTTTTTTGAGAGGTGTTGTTAAAGGCAGAGGTTTCGATACGTCTGGAACTATTTACTTGAAAAGACTTCTTAGATTTTAGTTTAAAAAGCACTTGTATTATGAAAAGGGAGTGATCAGTTCTCCTCTTGCAGTTTCTTTCAGGTTTTGGTTAATATTTAGCTGGGGACCCAAAGTATCTTCGCCCTGCTGACCCTCTGTTTCTTCGTGTTTTGTGTTATGGGATGTTGTAGGAAATTGAACCAGCTCTTTTTTCAGTTGTGTTTTCGTGTTGGTTGGATTTTCAAATATTTATGCTATTCAAAATTCGGTTTACTTTGTGTAGAAATAAATTCTGTTTTGTTCAAAAACGAGTGTTTTGACCTATTGTATCTGCCCTGTAATATTCACCTCACATCTGCTTAAAACAATGAGAAAATTTAGAGTTTGGGCCACCTTCTTAAATTGATTTAACAGTGTTTGGCGTGTTTAATAACAGTGGAGTCTGCACATTTTCAAATTGGTTGTGTGGGATTCGTCCAGGTGTTACGGTTTTCTTCCACAGTCCAAAGTTGTGCAGGTTGAGATGGATTGGCTATGCTAAATTGTGTTATGAATTCCAGGGATATGCAGGCTAGGTCGGTGAGCAATGGGAAATAGAGAGATTGGGTAAGGGTGGGGGTGGGGGGCGGTTGAGAAGCTTTCAGAGGATCAGTGTGGCATCAATGGACCAAATGGACTGCTTCTACACTGTAGGGATTCTATAATCTGTGGTTGCAATGGACAGCTCCATAGAACATCCTCCAACCCAGGATTCCCCAATGGAAGAACAGGGGACTCCAGTGTAGAAACCCCTCCGCTGTGCATCCCCAACACCCGGTGGTAAATAGACTTGCCAAGGCATCTGGGTGGGAGGTGAAGGGGAATAGGTGCATTGTGGGCAGCAGCAGTCTAAACCTGTCCCGGCATTTTGCTTCTCAAAATGACACAAAACATATATCTCAGAGGTAGCTCAGGCAGTGGACCACAGGTGCTAGGATAAGTTTGGGATCCTGGGGCCAAGGTGAAATTCCAGGGGTACATGCCAATGGGAATCCACCACACACCTAATCTTCCTCCAACTGCATCAAGACGGTGGCACAGTGCATCATTTGGGCGGCACTGTGGCACAGTGGTTAGCACTGCTGCCTCACAGCGCCAGAGACCCGGGTTCAATTCCTGCCTCAGGCGACTGACTGTGTGGAGTTTGCACATTCTCCCCGTGTCTGCGTGGGTTTCCTCCGGGTGCTCCGGTTTTCTCCCACAGTCTAAAGATGTGCAGGCCAGGTGAATTGGCCATGCTAAATTGCCAGTAGTGTTAGGTTAGGGGTATGGATGGGTTACGCTTCGGCGGGTCAGTGTGGACTTGTTGGGCCAAAGGGCCTGTTTCCACACTGTAATGTAATCTAAAGACATCGGGTCCGTGAACCACACTTTTATCTGTTATGTTCTTGTTCAGGGTGTCAGTAAAAGCACCGGTTGTACCTGTTGTAAAGAATTGCATTCAACGCTGCACCACCAGGAAAACCACCACTGCGGCCAGGAAACCACTATCAAGCATCGCCTGAGAGAGGCAATGCTTATGTGAAATCAAAAGTGAAGGAGAGTTTGGGGATCAAATTAAAACTGAATGGAGGATGAAGTAAAGCAGTACAGCTCTCCCCATCCCCCACGATGCTCACCTTTCCATGCAGGCATCGAAAGCATTGGTGGACACGGCATGTTCCCTCTCCAAGGTGACGTGCACTCGAACACGGCCGTGGATGACCGGCAGGTAGTTTGCAGAAATGACATTTCCACGGCCAACTGCTTGGACCTATTTATAGCCAGCCTCGCCAAGGCCCAGGAGCAGGCCCAGAAGGAGATTCTCTATCCTGCATGCACCTCACTGTAATGAGTGCCCGAAGATCAGACGTTTGAGACGGAAGTCAAAAACAGCAGAATGTTCTTCAGGTACCAAAACATATTGCAAATGCCTACAACCAATATACACGTGATCCACTCACTCCACAGCACCTCAAAACAAACAGTTGGACTGGGGATCCGTGAATCACTGTAATCTACGTTTAGAGGGGACTGCTGCATGCAATCCACTTCGCCATAGATCACCAGGGAAAAAGGCAGGACTCTGATGTAGAGAGCCCTCCACTGGGGATCTCCACAACCCGGTGTTAAATGGGCATGCCAAGGCGTGTCCAGGTGATAGATGAAGGAGAAGAGGTGGATGGCATGCAGCAGTCAATTCCCCAAAGGGCACATAAAATAAACTCCTGAAGTGCCTCTGGTTGTGGGCCACAGGCGGCCCGGGGAATTATGGGCTCCTCAGGACAATGTGAAATTTCATTCTGGAAGAAGTACACACAGACGTGTTTCCACCGGACACCTAGGTATCCTCCATCTGATGCACAAAGTCCTGCTTGAGCACTGCCGTTTCAAGGCGTCAGATGGCAGACGCCAAGAACTGAGTGTCTACTGCCACACTGCGTGCCAAATTTCCGAGCTTCCAGCCTCGGCCCCCATCACCCAGCACGTCCCAATCCATGGTGGAACCGTAACCCTCCTTTTCGACAGCCATTCGATTCAGCGGTTGTGGATGTGCAGATTGTTGAGCAACGGCTTTCTGACAATGGCTGCTAGTGCTTGATGGAGGGTGGGTGCAGTGCAAGTCAACCAGATCCCAGAGAGCGATCACGTCCTGGTAAAAGACAGGCAGCATCGTGAGGCTGACCTTCAATACTTCATGGTCAATACATTGGCAGTGCACACCAGCTAGGAGGGTTCTTAACGTAAATATATCACTGGAAGTTCAGAACTTGGAAAATCACCACCTGGGCGCACTCCAGTGACTGACTGCCTTCCTCAATTGGGAGATTCCGAACCAGTGCCACGATCCAGTGCATCTTTTTGTCCAGAAGAAGTGAACCAACATTCTCATGGATGCTATCTACAAAACCAGGAGGAGGGAATAAAGGGACAAGCCAATACCACGGAAGTTCAGAACTTGGAAAATCACCACCTGGCCGCACTCCAGTGACTGACTGCCTTCCTCAATTGGGAGATTCCGAACCAGTGCCACAATCCAGTGCATCTTTTTGTCCAGAAGAAGTGAACCAACATTCTCATGGATGCTATCTACAAAACCAGGAGGAGGGAATAAAGGGACAAGCCAATACCACAACACGAAGACCACCAGCTGGTTTATGACCAGCACTCAACTCCTGTAAGTCAGCACTGGGAGCAGTCCTGTCCAGTGACCTAGGTGAGCCAAGACTTTGGTCTCCAGTTACTGCCAATTCACCAGCCTGGATTCCCCAACCGGCCTTAGGTAGACCCCCAGGGAGAGGAGAAGGATCGTACTTCAGCTGAAACCCTGTGACTACTCCAGTGGAGACAAGATTAGAGTGGTTCTGGGAAGCACAGCAGCTCTGGCAGCATCCGAAGAGAAGGAAAAACGACGTTTCAAGCAAAAGCCCTTCATTGTTCCTAAAGGAGCTGCTAACGGGTGCCACACCCTTTTCTGAGCGGGTAATATAAGGGGATCCACGGGCCAGATCCTGGTGGAGCTGGATCCATGACATCATGTACGTGCCACAGGACCCAACAAGGTGCCAGTCCTGTAGCGCAGCCTTCTTCTCTTCATACACTGGAATTTTAGGAGTTGCAGTTGATTTCCGTGAATTCCAGGAACAGCAATTACTGTTTTATACGCTGTTGTATTGTTTTGGAACTTCGGAGAAAAACAAAGTCAATACGACGGCACTTTTAAAAGGGAACAAGACAGATAGAGGCAGCGAGCATATGGTCTGTAAGGGAGAGAGAAAAAGAAACCTACACTGCGAACTGACAGAGCAGTGAATCTGAGAAATTACTGGGCATCAGAGTGCATCCAGGAAAATATAAACAACGAAATTCATAGCTGACCTTGGAGCTCACAGCACAGGAGGAGAGAAGTGCAGTTTTTATCGTGCAACCTAGCTTTAAGTCTGCAGTACTGCATAGAGTGAGTTCATTCTTGATTATATGTTTTATTGAAATCTACCTCCTGATTACATTTTTAAAATATAAACTGTAAGTACTAAGTTAGCCTGGAATACTGTTTTTTAGGGCAAAAGGTTGGTGCCATTTTCTGGGACTATAGATTGTGAAGGAGCAAAGATGGCCTTTAGTATTCTCATATGCTCTTGTTGCGGGATGTGGGAGATTAATGAGGATTTCCATGTTATTGTTGATTATGTCTGCAGTAAGTGTGCTTGGTTGCAATGCCTATTAGATCGCATGGATCGGTTGGAGCGACAGTTAGAGGCGATGAGAAATTTACAAGAGCTGGGGGTATTATGGATGGCAGATACAGGAAAGCAGAAATTCTGCAAATCCAGTCAGGTAGATGGGTTAACTCTCGGAAAGTCAGAAGGGGTAGGCAGGTAGTGCAGGAGTCTTCTGTGGCTATCACCATCTCAAACAAGTTTACATTTTTTTTAGAAAATGTAGGAGCTGATAGACTCTCAGGGGAATGTAGTATTAACAGCCAAGTTTCTGGTATCGAGACAGACTCTAATGCAATGAAGGGTATGTCGGTTTCCAAGTGATTGATTGTGATAAGGGACTCTCTAGTCTGAGGTACAGACCGACTTTTCTACAGCAACCAGCGAATAATCAGAATGGTATGTTGCCTCCCTGGTGCCAGGATCAAGGATATCTCAGAGTGGGTGCAGAATGTTCTCAAACGGGAGAGGGACCAGGAGGAGGTCATTTAACACATTGGAAACGATGACATAGGAAGGGAAAAGGATGAGATTCTGAAGGGAGAATATAGAAAAGTATGCAGGAATTTAAAAAGGAGGTTGTCAAGAGTAGTAATATCTGGATTACTCCCAGAGCTATTGGTTAGTGAGGGTAGGAATAGTAGAATAGAGCAGATGAATGTGTGGCTGATGAGCTGGTGCATGGGAGAAGGGTTCACATTTTCGAATCATTGAAATCTCTTCTGGTGTAGCAGTGACCTGTACAAGAAGGATGGATTGCACTTGATTTGGAACGGGACTAATATACAGGCAGGGAGATTTTCCAGAGCCGCTGGGGAGGATTTAAACTAGTAAGGTGATGGAGTTGCATCAGGAAGATAGTGAGGAAAGATATCAATCTGAGACTGGTACAGTTGGGACAGAGAGCAAGTCAAACAGTCAGGGCAGCAAGGAACGGAGCAGAGAACAAGGTAGGACTGATCGATTACACTGTAATCGCTACAATGCAAGAGAGCTAACAGGCATTTTAGATGATCTCAGGGCATAGTTAGGAACATGGGACTGGGATATCATAGTAATTGCAGAAACGTGGCTCAGAGATGGACAGGACTGGCAGCTCAATGTTCCAGGATAGAAATCCTACAGGAAAGATAGAAAGGGGGACATGGGAGGAGGGGGAGTGGCGTTTTTGATAAGGGATAACATTACAGCTGTACTTAGGGAGGATATTCTTGGGAATACATCCAGGGAAGTTATTTGGATTGAACTGAGAAATAAGAAAGGGATGGTAACTTTACCGGAATTGTATTATAGACCCCCTAATAGTCAGTAGGAAATTGAGAAACAAATTTGTAAGTTTCAGCTATCTGTAAGAATAATAGTGTAGGTATGGTAGGGGATTTTAACTTTCCAAACATAGATTGGGACTGCCATAATGTTAAGGGTTTAGATGGAGATGAATTTGTTAAGTGTGTGCAAGAAAATTTTCTGATTTTGTATGTGGATGTAGCTACTAGAGAATGTGCAAAACTTGACCCACACTTGGGGAATAAGGCAGGACAGATGCCTGGGGTGTCAGTGGGAGAGCATATAACATAGAACACAAATGTACAGGCCCTTCGGCTTTCGATGTTGCCCCGACATGTGAAACTAGTCTGAAGCCCATCTAGCCTACATTTTAAGGGCATTTAAATGATCATTGTATAGTCATATGGATGAAAATGATAGTCTTCCATGCAGCACGGAAACAGGACCTTTGGTCTAACTAGTCCATGCTGACCATGCTTCCTGAACGAGTTACATTTGCCTGCGTTTGGCCCATATCCCTTCAAACCTTCTGCTGTCCATGTATCTGCCCAAATGATTTTTACATGTTGTAATTGAACTTTTCCCTGGGGTAGAGGCCTTGGCTATTCACCTTTCCTATGCCCCTCATGGTTTTAAAACCGTTGTGAGGCATACCCCTCAGCCACCTATGCACAATGGAATTATGAAGGACAACCATAAAAATATCTTTGCTCGGGTCCCCGCCACTACTTTGCCACAATGTTCTGGGATACACTTGCTCAGGACCTAGGGCTTTCTCTATCTTTGTGTTTTAAGACCTCCAGCACCACCTCTTCTGTAATGGGGACCCTTTTCATACCATCACTCTTTCTTTCCCTTTGTTACCTCGTCTTTGTCAACAGTACTTTCTGATATGAAATATTCATTAAGGATCTTACCCAACTCCATGTGTGGAACACACATGGATGGCCTCATTGATCTTTAAGGGGCCTATTGTCTCTTCAGTTGCATTTTTGTATTTGTCTGCTGCAGAATGTCTCTGGATTCTCCTTAAATCTATCTGTCAAAGCCATCTCATTCCAAGTTTTGCTTTCCAGCTTATCCATCCTCTCCTTGTAAGTCAAACCCTCTAGTATCAGTAGCATCTTTGTCAATCTTCGCGCCATTTGCAGTTTCAGAAAATGCTTCCGAAAGCTGGATGATCAGAATTCTATGCAGTGCTCCAAATGCAGACCCAGCAATGTCTTGTACAGCCGTAACATGATGTACCAACTATTATACTTTCTGCTTTGATCCATGAAGACAGGTGTGTCAAATGCCATTTCACCACCCAGCCCACTAGTGAGGCCACTTCCATGGAACAATATAACCACACCCATTGGCCTCTCTCTGTTCGACAACACAGCCCCGGGCCCAACCATTAATTGTATTAGTCCTCCCTGGTTTGTCTTAACAAAATCCAACACCTGAATTCAACTCCATCACTCATTCCTCGAGCACTGGCCCAGCTGATCCCAATTACTGTTTTCCCTTCCCACTTTAACACTAATTTTGGTATTCACAAACTTATTTACAATGACTCCCACATGCTGACCCAACTTGTTTCTGTAAATGATGCACATGAGTGGACCCAGCACTGATCCTTATGGCACACCGATGGTTACAGGCCCCCAGGCTGCATCACAACCCTCTATCACCACCCTCTATCTCCTACTGTCAAGCCCATTTTCTATCCAGTTGACTCACTCTCCCTGATCGCATAGATCTAACCTTACCAACCAGTGTACCATGCTAAACCCTGTCAAAGGCCTTGCTGAATTCATTATATACAGTGTCTACTGCTCTGCCTTCATCTATCTTCTTGTTCACCTCTTGAACAGATTTAAGCAAGTTTGAGAGATACAACCTTGCATAAAGCAGTGCTGAAGATCCATAATCTATCCTTGCTTTTCCAATTGCATGTAAACCCTGTGCCTTTGGGGCCAATGAGCATAATTCCATTAGTTTTAAAATAGTGGTGGAAAATGATACACTGGATCTAAAATTGAAGTTCTACCTTGAAGGAAGGCTAATGTTGACAGTATTAGGTAAGCAATTTCAAAAGCTGATTGCAGGCAGATGTTCACAGGTAAAGGTATAGCTGGAAAATGGAAAGACTTCGAAAATGCGATAATGAGAGTCCAGAGACAGTCTATTCCTGTTAGGATGAAAGGAAAGAATGGTAGGTATAGGGAATGCTGGATGACTAGAGAAATTGCCGTTTTGGTTAAGAAAAAGAAGCAAGCATATCTCAGGTATAGAGGAGAGACCAAGCGAATTTTTAGAAGAGTATAAAGACAGTAGGAGTATTGCAAAGAGCGAAATTAGGAGGGCAAAAATGGGACATGAGGTAGCTTTGGCAAATAGGGTTGAGGAGAATCCAAGAGGTGTTCAAAAATACATTTAGGACAAATGGTTTCGGAGGAGAGAATAGGGTCCCTCAAAGATCAGCAATGCAGCCTATGTATGGAGCCGCAGGAGATGGGGGAGATACTTAAAGAGTATTTTGCATCAATGTTCACTGTAGAGAAGGACATGGAAGGTATAGAATGTGGGGAAATAGATGGTGACATCTTGAAAAATGTGCATAGTACAGAGGAGAAATTGCTGGATGTCTTGAAATTCATAAAAGTGGATACATCCCCAGGACCAGATCAGGTGTACCCTCGAACTCTGTGGGACGTTAGGGAAGTGAATGCTGGGCCCCTTGCTGAGATATCATGGATAGTTACAGGTGAGGTGCCGGGAGACTGGTGGTTGGCTAGCGTGTTGCCACTGTTTAAGAAGGGTGGTAAGATAAGCCAGGGAACTATACACCTGTGAACCTGACGTTGGTGGTGGGCAACTTGTTGGAGAAAATCCTGAGAGACAAGATTTACAAGTATTTGGGAAGACAAAGACTGATTATGACTAGTTAACATTGTTTTTTGTATGCAGGAAATCATGTCTCAAAAACTTGGTGGAGTTTTTTGAAGAAGTAAAAACAAGGATTGATGAGGGCAGAGCAGTAGTCGTGATTTATATGGCTTCATTAAGGCGTTCAACAAGGTTCCCCATGGGAGATTCGTTATTAAAGTTATATCTCATGGAATATATGGAGAACTAGCCATTTCAAGACAGAACCAACTCAAAGATAGAAGACAGAAGGTGATGGTGGAGAGTTGCTTTTCAAGCTGGAGACCCGTGAGCAGTGGAGTGAGCACAAGAATCGATACTAGGTCCAATACTTTTTCTAATTTATATAAATGATTTGGATGTGAACATAGGAGGTATAGTTAGTAAGTTTGTATACGACACCAAGGTTGGAGATGTAGTGGATAGTGAAGAAGGTTACCTCAGATTACAACGGGATCTTGATCAGATCGGCCAATGGGCTGTCGAGTGGTGGAAGGATCAGGATGTAGGTTTACTTGCTGAGCTGAAAAGTTTGTTTTCAGACATTTCGTCACCATACTAGGTAACATCTTCAGTGAACCCTCAAATGAAGCACTGTTGGTGTAGCTCACTTTCTATTTATATGTTTAAGTTTCCTGGTGTTGGAGATGTCATTTCCTGTGGTGACATCAGTCCGTATGGCGATGTCATTTCCTGTTCTTTTCCTCAGGGGGTGGTAAATGGCATCCACGTCGATGTGCTTGTTCATATAGTCCTGGTTGGAATGCCATGCTTCTGGGAATTCTTGTGCATGTCTCTGTTTGATTTGTCCTAGAATGGATGTGTTGTCCCAGTCGAAGCGGTGTCCTTCCTCAATCTGTATGTAAAGATACTAGTGAGAGTGGGTTATGTCGTTTTGTGGTTGGTTAATGTTCATGTATCCTGGTGGCTAGCTTTCTGCTTTTTTGTCCAAAGGACAACACAGCCATCCTAGGACAAGCTAAATAAAGACACGTACGAGAATTCCTCGAAGCATGGCATTCCAACCAGAACTCTATCAACAAACACATTGACTTGGATACCATTTACTGCCCCTGAGAAAAAGAACTGGAAATGACATCACCATAGGAAAATATGTCACCACAGGAAATGATATCACCAACACTAGGAAACTCAAACATGCAAATAGAAAGCGGGCTACATCACCAGTGCTTCATTCGGAGGCTCACTGAAGATGTTACATAATACGGTGATGAAACCTCTGAAAATGAACCTTCCAGTTCAGTGAGCAAACCTGCATCTAGAAGCTCAACCTGAGCTACAAATCTTCTCAAAGCTCACTCGTGGCAGAGTGAGTTTGATTTAAATAAATGTGAGGTGCTGCATTTTGAAAAAGCAAGTCTTAGCAGGACTTTTATGCTGAATAGTAATGTCGTAGCGAGTGTTGCTAAACAAAGAGTGCTTTGAATGCAGGCTCATAGTTCCTTGAAAGTAGATTCGAGGGCAGATAGGACAGCGAAGAAGGCATTTGGTACGCTTTATTTTATTGGTCAGAGTATTGACTATAGGAGTTAAGAGGTCATGTTGCGGATGGTAATATTTTTGGAATATTACGTGCAATTCTGGTCTTTTTCCTATCGGAAGAATGTTGTGAAACTTGAAAAGGTTCAGAAAGGTTTCACAGGGTGTTGCTAGGGTTGAAGAATATGCGCTATAGGGAGAGGTTGAATAGGCTGGGGCTCTATTCCCAGGAGTGTCAGAGGCTGAGAGGTTCCTTATAGAGTTTTATAAAATCAGGAGGACCATGGATTGGATAATTCGAGAAAGTCTTTTCCCTGTGGTGGGGGAGTCCAGAACTAGAGGGAGTAGGTTCAGGGTGAGAGCGAAAGATATGAAAGTGACCAAAAGGGGCAAATTTTTCATGCAGAGAGTTGTGCATGTATGGAATGAGCTGCCAGAAGAAGTAGTGGAAGCTGGAACAATTATGGCTTTTAAAAGGCATCTGGATCGTTATATGAATGGAAAGGTTTGGAGAAATGGGACTATATTAATGTAGGATATCTCATCAGCATTGACGAGTTGGACTGAAGGGTCTGTTTCTGTGTTGTACATCTTGTTGACTCTATGATTCTGTGAGATAAAGAGACAGAGAGAAAGATTGGAGAATCAGTCAGAGACAGACATGAGTTCTGGAAAGACACAGAGTCTGAAGATGTGATGTCACCATGGCTGTGGGTCTTAGCTCTCTCTCTCTCTCTTCATGGTACATCACACACTGTCTCTCCAATGAGGGATAGAACCTGCTCCTGGTGTTTGCTTCAGTCTGGGGTTGCTTCAGGGAAGGGGTGTTAAAGATTAAAAATTGGCATTGATTTTCCCGCTGTACGAACACACATTCTCTCTCATAGACACAGAGACAGGTACAGGGACAGGCAGAGAGCCTCTGATATCTCCTGGCAATATCCACATGGCAAAAGCAAGTATGGCTGCCAAGACCTGGTTTGTAAAGCCCCACTTCTATAACCCATGTAGTTCTCTCCTCCCAAATCCCAGTTCACACCTCCCCCAGGTACGGACCAAACTAAGAGGCTTCTTTCTGAGATTAAAGGGGAGAGGGTGCAGGGATGAGAAAAAGTAGCTACTCAATAGTTCAGTCCAATGGCTCCTGTCTCTAACTGGTTCCCCCTCTTCTCTCTCTCTGTCACTCTCACACACACAGACACATGAATGCACACAAACACGTGTGACACAGAGACAAAGCTGCAGTGTCAAACCAGCTGCTGCACGCTTTTATTCAGACAAGAGAACAGTCTTCTGGAGCCAGTAAACACAGACTTATCCCACAGGGACACAGAGCATTTTCACATAGAGCAATACAAGTTGGGAGTGGGACTGAAATTAAGCAATAAATTCAGTGAGTTTACTTTTAATGAGTTTCTGAGAAAGAACATCAATCCATTTCACATCAAGGATTAACATGGATCTGTTGGACCAGTGGATATTTGTTCATTGTACAAAGGATCATGAGTTTATTAAACACCTTTACCTCCTCCCTGACAAGACAACGAGGGATATCACAGTATTGTCCCATTTTCTCATTGTCATTTCATCCGGAAAAGCTTGGAATTATCTGATTGACACAGAGTGCCTCTGTCTATCTTTACATATGTGTGTGTATAAATATGCCTGTGCCTGTATCAGTGTGTATTTCTGTCTCTGTAACTGTCTGTGTGTGTCTATATCTGTTGAACTGGCTCTGTGTTTGTTGCTGAGTTTGTCTGTGTGCCAGTGTATCTGAGTGCGTGTATTAGTGTGTGCCTGTATATTTGAATGTGTCTCTGTGTCTACATCGCTGTGCAGTGGGCTGTCTACTGTTTTGCGGGTAAATCCATTGGAATGGGTTTAATCCTCTTCCCCTCTTTCTCTATGTGCATCCCTGTTTAAAGTGATACAACGCTGATGGTCATGTTAATATGTGTCTCCATATTTGTGCCTCTGTGTGTTTGTATCTGTGCATCTATCCTGGCTGCTATGGGACGTATTTTGTAAAGTTTGAATTAATAAATGAATTAGTAAGTGATGAATCAAAGGTTCAGAATCTCTCTCTCTCTTCCCCCTCTCTCTCTCATGTTCAAAGTGATACAATGCCATCCTCTGGTAGTATCCCTACATCATTACACAGCACCAATTTTTATTATCTGAAGAAAGCACAGAGTCTGTGAATCTCTCTGGTTGGATAGTTGTTTGCTTGCTCAAGCAATGTTTTGGAGACACAGCAGTTTTCTATGATCGATGTCGCCCCTGATATATGAGCAGAAGAAGATTAACAAATCCAGTACTAGTCTCACCCATGCAGTTTTGTTTTATTTCTCACTGACAGTAGAATTACCGCACAGGAACAGGCCTTTTGGCCCTCCAAGCCTGCGCTGACCCAGATCCTCTATCTAAACCTGTTGCCTGTTTTTCTAAAGGTCTGTATCCCTCTGTTCCCTGCCTATTCATGTATCTGTCTAGATACATGATACATCTTTGCCACTGGCAAAGATTTCCAGGCACCCACCACACCCTGCGAAAAGAAATTTCCAAACATATCTCTTTTAAAATTTTCCCTTCTCGCTAGTGACCCATAGTAATTGAGTCTGGGGAAAAGTTTACTTCTATCCACTATACCTGAGGGTCTCAGTTGGGGCGGAACAGTGGCTTAGTGGTTAACACTGCCTTGAACCAGAGACCCTGGTTCAATTCCCACCTTTGGCGACTCTCTGTGTGGACTTTTCCCATTCTCCCTGGTCTGCATGGGTCTCCTCTGCGTGGTCCACTTTCCTTATAAAATCCAAAGATGTGCAGGCCAGGTGAATTGGCTTGCTAAATTTCCCATAGTGTTAGGTGTATTAGCCATTGGTTAAAAAAAAGTACAGGGGAATGTGTCTGCGTCAGTTACTCTGCGTAGAGTCAGTGTGAACTTGTTGCGACAAATGGCCTGTTGACATACTATAGGGGATCTAATCTGTCATGATTTTGTGGACCTCAATCACATACCCTCCTCAAACTCGGCCTTTCTAGTGAAAATAATCCTAATCTACTCAACCTCTCTTCATAGCTAGCATCTTCCAGACCAGGTAACATCCTGGTGAATCTCCTTTTCACCCTCTAAAAAGCATCCACATCCTTTTAGTAAATGTGGTGACCAGAACTGTATGCAGTATTCTAAATATGTCCGAACCAAAGTCTTATACAACTGTAACATGACCTGCCAACTCTTGTACTTAGTACCCTGTCCGACGAAGGAAAACATGCTGTATGCCTTCTTGACCACTCTATTGACCTGCATTGCCACCTTCAGGGTACAATGGACCTGAACACCCATATCTCTCTGTACGTCAATTTTCCCAGGACTTTACCATTTACTGTATAGCTCACTCTTGAATTGGATCTGACAAAATGCATCACCTCGCATTTGCCTGATTTGAACTTCATTTGCCATTTCTGCACCCAACTCTCCAATCTGTCTTTATTCTGCTGTATTTTCTATCTGCTATTCCAGCAAACCTAATGTTATCTGCGAACTTGCTAAACAGACCACCTATACCTTCCTCCAAATCATTTATGGAGATCACAAACAACCGTAGTTCCAGCACGGATCCTTGTCAAACACCATTGGTCACAGTTCTCCATTCAGAGAAACTCCCTTCCACTACCACTCTGCATCTCCTCTTTCATGGTCAGTTTACTATCCATCTAGGTAGAACATCCTGGACCCCATCTGCCTTCACTTTCTCCATCAGCCTACTGTGGGCAACCTTATCTAAATCCTTACTGAAGTCCATGTCTATGACAGTGATAGTATTTCCCTCATCAATGATCTTTGTCACTTCCTCAGAGAATTCTATTAAGTTGGTAAGATATACCCTTCCCTGCACAAAACCATGTTCCCTGTCACTTATAAGCCATTTTCTTCCAAATGGGAATAGATCCTATCCCTCAGTATCTTCTCTGAATTCTCTGAATTCCCTACCAAACTCCATCGGCTGCTCCTCAGCCCATTGGCCTATTTGATCTGTGTCCCATTGTACTCTGAGGTAAACTTCTTCCATGTCCACTATGCCTCCAATTTTGGTGTCATCTGCAAACTTACTAACTATACCTCCTATGTTCATAACCAAATCATCCAAATGTCTCAACGTTGATCGTAATAATAAGCACCGTGACTCAGTGGTTAGCAATGGTGCATGACAGTGTTGGGGACCCAGGTTCAATTCTGTGTAACTGTCTGGGTGGAGTTTGCACATTCGCCCTGTGCCTGCGTGGGTTTCGTCCGGGTACTCTGGCTTCCTCCCACAACTGAAAGGTGTGCAGGTTAGGTGAATTGGCCGTGCTGAATTGCCCATCGTGTTCTCAGATACGTAGGTTAAGTGCATTGGTCAGAGGTAAATATAGAGTAATAGGGTAGTGGAATAGGTTTGGGTTGGATACTCTGCAGAGGGTCGGTGTGGACTAGTATGGCCAAAGGGCGTGTTTCCACACTGTATGCAATTCTGTGATTCTAAAAAAAACTCTACAAGGAAACCAATAGATTGGAATATATAATTCTTGCATATTCTGCACCTCTGAGCAAAAACAAAATTCTGTTCAATAATCAGTGAATGGCTCATTTTTAATTCAATCCATAAAGCTAGCTACTCTGTTTTAATCCTCAGTTCACCCATCGTTATGAATGTCCAATCAACATCACAGCAATAATAAAAGTACATTTTTCAAGTCATTTATCCCACAGTAACTTCCCATCTGACACTCGTATATATCAGATGTTTCCTCATTTGAATGATCACAATAATCTCAGCATTAAAAATTCAGAGAATTCTAATTACCTTTCATTGCAATAATTCCTGTTCTTTGCTCCACATTGCTCTGTTGAGTAGCAAAATGAGATTTCTTATATTCTAAAAGTGACTGATAGAATTTTGACAATCCAATTGTTGCTAATATCTAAAAATTGTTCAGTCCAGCGAAATTACAATCCAGTATATGAATGAATATAAAGTTATTCCAGTGCCCAATCTCACAATAGTTGTGAATATCAATTTATATTTTAACAGTGGAAACTTAGTAGAATTGATTTAACTATTTGTCATGCTACAGCATTATTTAAAATTTGTGATTTTTTGATACAACAAAAAACAATCATCTCTTTATTGTTTCATTAAACAATCGCGGTTTTCTTTTTAAAATGTAAGTTTAACATTTTTATAAAGAAGGGAAGTTGTCTTCACCTGAACAGTCACATTGAATGATTAATTCACGCTATCTGCTCTTTATTCTCTTAGGGCTCCCAAGAAAAGGAAGCACCTAATTCTGCTGGTGCTAAATTCCTGAAAAATGTTTGGGAATGTTACAGTCTTAAAGGTGAAAAAGTTTAAGTAACGATACTGATTTTTTTCCTTCAAAAGCACTGAACTCAAATATTTCAAACGCATGAATCCTTGTTCTCCAATGATATAAAAATGAGAAAAGGTGATTTCTTCTTCACAAAAATAATCAAATATGATTTCCTATTAATCATTAATCAACTGGTTATCTACTTTTGTTACTAAATATTGCAATTTATTTAAGTATTGCTATGTCATTTGATCAAATAAATTTCCACTTATTGTTCAATCCTTGAATTGTCAAGATTTTGATTTTTTAATTGTCCATTCGCCAATTCATTGTGAAGGTAAGTTTAATGTGCTTTGAAAAGTATTTGAATGTGGTCATTTGAAAATTGATTTTGTATGTCTCACACTTACCTCACTTCTAACATATTGCTTTAACTGCGTTTCAATAAGATTTCAATTAGGTATTCATTTTTTCATGCTAGCCAAGTAAACAGTTTTATTCTTCCATGGATGGAGGACAGCTACAGGTCAGTCCAAGGTCACCCTCAAGCAAGGCTGGCTGATCCCCAGGAAGAGAAGAGTGAGAGAAGATGGGGTTTCAGAGGATCCAGAATGGATGGGGAAATGCAAAGATGGGCAGACCTATAGGTGCGGGGGGAATATGACAGGAGTTCTAATGGACATAATGTGTGCTGGCAGACCAGCTTGCCCAACCACAAAACCAATTAATGGACATTTTGATCATGTGTGGACAGATCTCCTGATGCCTTCAAACCCACTGGTAAGATTGCAGGGAGGGTATTGAGGGAGGTGGCGAACATGATATGATGCTTCATTTTACCAATAGACCAAACCAGCAAGATAGTACGGGCAATGTTGCGATGTTATGTGGGATACTAAGAAATATCCACATGGACCAGTCACAACAGGATGAATGACAAAGGTTGTGAACACCAACCACAGAGCCAGTGGTCCACTTTCATTATCAGCCGATGGATCAAAAAGTGTTGGTGGAGTCTTTTGAGGTTTCCCAGGTCAATGTATAAACTGACCTCAATAGCAGAGGATTGTAGCGTTATCTGGTTTTGTGGGACTTTGAAGACTGATGTTACCACACATCCTCAAACGATATTCAATTCAATTCTTGAGACCTGACGAGCAAGGCCAACCACCAAACCAATTAATCGACATTTTAGTCGCATGTGGCCTCACCTCATGGTATCCTCACTCCCACGGGTAAGATGCCCAATGTTACCAATAGATCCTCCCCACGTGACAACCGTGTAAATAGTGATGAAATGTAAAGCAATAGCGGAACTGCTGGTGCAGTCTTTGTGTTCCTTCTCGGAAGGTTTTCTTTTGTAACGAATGTGTTCAGTGACTTTGCGTTGGTTTGACGATGATGCCATAGATCAATAACCATGTAAACAGAATCAACAAGAAACAATAACTGCTGTGTGTCCCCATTTCATTTGAGAACTTCTAGTTCTGGAATTTCAAATAAGCATCGTTTATTTTTAATTCTGTCGTTAATGTAATTAGAATTAACACTAGTTGAAGCAGACAGAAAGGAACAATACCTTTGTGGTATCAGATTCAGATGTGGGAAGTGTTTTAAGGTAATTTGAAATCATTCACTCACTTGTTCTTCTTGGATGAGCTAGATCTTTTTAACATTTGGTGAAAGGTTTGTTGACTTTCATTTCGAGGGTCCTGATGTATCTGAAGGCTGAGGTCCGAGTCTGCTCAGTTGGCCTGTGTTTTTCCAGTTTTCTAAGGAAGTGCAAGATGACATTGAAAGAATAAACAAACACTTGTGTTTACCAGGAAGGATTCACTTTCTCAACCTCTCCCTTCACCTGACCCTCAGGTTAAACAACCACCCGTCGACTCTGTCTAATGAGAGCACAGGGCAGAAGTGAAGACTGCAGATGCTGCAAACCAGAGTTTAGATTAGAGTGGTGCTGGAAAGGCACAGCAGGTCAGGCAGCATCCGAGGAGCAGGAAAATCGACTTTTTGGGCAAAAGCCCTTCCTGAAACGTCGACTTTCCTGCTCCTCAGATGCTGCCTGACCTGGTGTGCTTTTCCAGCACCACTCTAATCTAAACTAATGAGAGCACATCACTCTGATCTGAAGTGATAGTTGCAAGTTTATATTTGCGAAAGGCAAGTCACTCCTGTTGTGTTTGTTCAAAAGTTCAAGACGGGCATATTTGTTGTGTCAGTGTATTAAGGGTAAATGGATAAAAGATAGGTAAATGGAGTTGACAGAGAAAAGGGCCAAGTTGTAATTCAATAGGACAAGCTAAGTGGCTTTATTCCTATGAATTCAAAAAAAAAGCTTACGTTCTGAATGTTTCAACAAGCGAAATGTAATACAAGTGGATTAATGAAAGTATACCATGTACTAGGATAGAGAACTGTTCAAACTTGCCTAGTTAGAGTTAATTAAGGAACTGGTGTATGCAATATTTTATTTCTGATTTAATACTGTGATAGAATACTGATATAATAGTGCTGATACAGTCATGGTGGCTCATTGGTTAGCACTGCTGCCTCACAGCACCAGAGTCCTGGGTTAGATTCCAGCCTTGGGTGACTGTCTGTGTGGAGTTTGCACATTCTCCCCGTGTCTGTGCAGGTTTCCTCTGGGTGCTCTGGTACCCTCCCACAATCCAGAGAAGTGCAGGTTAGATGAATTAGCCATGCCAAATTGCCCATAGCATAAGGTTATCAAGTCAGGGGTAAATATAGGTTAGTGGATTGAGTTGCTGGTTGGAGGGTTGGTGTGGACTTGTTGGGGGGAAGGGCCTGTTTCCACACTATAGGGATTCTAATTCATAATTTCCATCCATGATGAACATCAACTATATAATCATCAAAAGGTATAGCGTTCCTTGATGTAGCATAGCGGATGTTGTGAAGATAACTGCCTGCTTTTTAAAAGAAATTCTTACAAATCATCATGATTAGAACTAATTATTACTCACGGACTGCAGAGTTATAATCGGAGTTAACAGTGAACCTTAGATGGTGTTTTATTCACTGGCCACTTTCAGCTACTCTCCCACATGCTATGCCTGACAACCTTTAGTAAATGAATTCCAAACTTGAACCAGATTTGCAAATCAATTCCTGAATTAGATATAAGAAAACAATATATCATCTGTCAGGCAATCCTTCTGTTCACTGCTGGCATGTTTTTGGATTATGACTACTAAAGGAAAACAAAACAATATTTCTGTGGAACTCTACTTAATTTTTGAAACCTGGATGTGCACACTTTAATTGGTTTTCTCCACTGCATAATTAACCGTAGCACCTCCATCCTGCTTTACTTGAAATATTGATACCAGCTTGAAAGATTTCCTCCATCCTTGTTGATTGCTTACTTATTCCTTGTGATCAGCATGCTGTAAAAACAGAGCCATTTTGATTTATCACCACATATACCGTGCATTGAGGGATTGTGATTTACTGTGCTCATTTTTGAAAGAAATTTTATTGGCTTAGAAATCACAGAGGGCAGACCCTTCCATAGTGTAACCTGCCGTGTCGTTTGTTGCACTATGTAAGGAAGTAGCCGAGAGGAATAGAGGAATGAGGGAAGAGAATGCTGAAGCCCATGGATGGAAGAAGCCCAGACAGTCAGTTTAGTGATCCTTAGATAAAGTACAGGACTCGATTTCTGGAAATGTCTTTTAAGAACCTAGGATACTCAAGTTGGCAGGCTACAATGTTGATACCTGGAATGCGAAACATCTGTGTGATACAAATTGATTTGATGGTAAGGAAAGAATTATTATGAAGAAGAAAAGCTGAGAAGTGGAGCCAATAGCCTGTTACTTCCATGGCTGAAGAGATAGACTGAATCATAAATAGTGTGAGAGTGGAAGGAGCAGAGATTTCACGGATTGAAATGGTAAAACACAATGCATTGACAGCTGGTAGCCTTTCATTTAGTCATGTATTTGCAGAACTGAAAATGTGTTGCTGGAAAAGCGCAGCAGGTCAGGCAGCATCCAGGGAACAGGAGAATCGAAGTTTCGGGCATAAGCCCTGAAGAAGGGCTTATGCCCGAAACATCGATTCTCCTGTTCCCTGGATGCTGCCTGACCTGCTGCGCTTTTCCAGCAACACATTTTCAGCTCTGATCTCCAGCATCTGCAGACCTCACTTTCTCCTCATGTATTTGCAGTCATTTAATAGTTTTGCTTTTTGATTGTCTAAGAATGAACATTGCATAATTTCTGTTATTGAGATTGTCAACATGGTTGTAAAACAACAACTATTTTTAGTATATGTCTTATCATTTTGAAATGTGATGGCATATAAACAATTGGAGCATTAGTGCTTTCACATAACAAGGGAGTTCATGAAAATTGGGGCAGGATTGAGGTGATAAAACAATACAGCACAAACAAACGTTTAAGGTAATAATTATGGATTTAAGTCGCTGTGATAAAGTCATCTCTTGAGACTGACTTAGGATAGGATGCCAGCAAAAACAAGGCTTACTTTATGCTGAAGTAATTAAAATGCAAGCACGTGGTTTGTGGTTTTCTGTGACATGCATGTGCCATATCTGGACATTTACGGAGATTGAAGTTGTTCAAAGGAATTTATACTTTCTTAGGTGCAGTATGAATTAAATGCATTCGTGATGTAATTGTAGGAGTTCAGTTGCTCTGATGCCACCAGAAAAAGAATTCTTTGTTTGCCTCCGAAAATCACGCATCAGAATAAAGTCTCAGAATATTCCACTGGCACAATGTATGGCAGATGTTCCAAATGCATTAAAGATTTAGAAGTGATGATATTTTGAATCTGGTCAATATTGGTTATTAGAAGCAAGAAAAATGCGAACATCAGGATATGCAAAAGAAAGAACAAAATAAAGAAGTGCATTAAAAAATTGCTGTTTCAGAGGCAAGAGATACTTAGCTCCTGATTATTTGGGTAAAATATTATGAACAAACTGAGTATCATTGAATTTTGTTTCAGCCTGGTTTTTTTAACCAATCCACTTGCATGCACCAGGTGGTGCTAGTGAATCATTTGAGTGTATGAATGGTGCGCAATTTGCCATGCTAATGGCAGCATCGAAACAGCAACTAATAGATTGCTACATCAGTTGAAAGCAGTGAAATTTATTTTGTGTAAAGTGCACCATGTCATGCACTTACTGAACATTTACCTAGAGACTCTCATTCTCATTATGACAGTATTTGCACAACCATAAAGAATCTGACCATTGAGTCAATGGGAGATGATTTTTTTTTCAGCTGTTGCATAACGTTCCTGCAAAAAAACATTGTTGCCTACAGTTAGTGTCCAGCCATTTAATAGACTGCAGTGATGTTGCCTTTCAGTCAGGATCTCTTGTGGGAATGGATGGCATCAACTGACTGGTGCAAATCTTAAGCGTTGTGATGAAACTTCAAAATTGCATCATTAGCCATAAAACACATTGGAACATCCTCATGTCATAAATATCAAGTATTTAAATGCGGGAACCTTTTTTCCATTTAAAAGGTGATGTTAGAGTGTTCCCACTGCCTTTTGAGCGTTGTCCAGTGACCTGTGAAAATGGATTAGCAACTTTTTAATGCAGCAAAATGTCCCAAGTGTTTCTGATTTATAAAGGTGAGAGTGAGAAGTTGGTCTGACTATCAAGGCCTATATCTACTGAGCTATCTGCTGTCTACACAAATGACATTAAAAATATGAGAATTTCCCTTGGCATCTCTGTGTAAGGGAACAAGGTGTTGGTCAGAAAATGCACTCCTATTCAAGGTGACCTGGGCAATTTGATTGCTATTAATGGCTTTCCCTGCAGACCTGTGTTGCATAAACGAACATGATATCAAATATAGATAATTTGACTGAATATATTCCCTCATAGACTAAGTTACATACCATGAAAAAATATCAACTTATTCTTTAACTCAAAATGTGAACATTAAAAAAAAGCTATTTACACCTGTAAGCCTCCTTTCTCTTACCTGCTTATTATCAAACTCCCACTCTACAAAAGGATTGTAACAATAAAAGCATTAAATATTAAAATTACATCAGCTTAATTTCAAAACCAGACAGTGGCGTCCTCCTTCCTCTGGCGAAAGATCTCCCTGGGTCATCTTTGATGTTTTGCTGCAAAGATGCTTCATAGGCAGCTAAACCCAAGACTCTACAACTGTAGTGTCTCCCACCCACCCTCCTTCTCTAACCTAGTCAATAAGGTAAGGTTCATTCTAAACTTCCTCTATTGAATATAGGTTTGTTATTAATTTTATAGCAACTTGAACTAAGCTTTCTACTTTAGTGCTGAGTGGGTGTTCAGATAAGTCGGGTATGGATGCTAGGGCAGTTGCTTGCTCCTCCTGCAGAATGTGGCAGGTGGGAGACATGGCACACGTCTCCGCTGGCTACATCTGTGGGAAGTGCACCAACTCCAGCTCCTTGAAAACCGTGTTAGGGAATTGGAGCTGGAGCTGGATGAACTACGGATCATTCGGG
>NC_057713.1:262900-283965 GCF_004010195.1 Chiloscyllium plagiosum
GGGTTTAAACTAGTATGGCAGGGGGGTGGGAACCTGAGCTGTATACCGGAGGTGAGAGTTGATGCAGATGAGGCAATAGCAAGAGGTAGACCAGCTAGTGGGAAGGATTTTCCTGGGAAGGAACCAAGGGATCAATTAAAGTGTGTTTGCTTTAACGCAAGGAGTATCTGGAATAAAAGTGATTAACTTAGAGCATGGATCAGTACCTGGTACTGATGTGTTGTGCTGAAAATGTGTTGCTGGGAAAGCGCAGCAGGTCAGGCAGCATCCAAGGAGCAGGGTGAGTGGTGTTCCACAGGGCTCTGTCCTTGGGCCTCTACTGTTTGTAATTTTTATTAATGACTTGGATGAGGGGATTGAAGGATGGGTCAGCAAGTTTGCAGACAACACAAAGGTTGGAGGTGTCGTTGACAGTATAGAGGGCTGTTATAGGCTGCAGCGGGACATTGACAGGATGCAGAGATGGGCTGAGAGGTGGCAGATGGAGTTCAACCTGGATAAATGCGAGGTGATGCATTTTGGAAGGTCGAATTTGAAAGCTGAATGCAGGATTAAGGATAGGATTCTTAGCAGTGTGGAGGAACAGAGGGATCTTGGTGTGCAGGAACATAGATCCCTTAAAATGGCCACCCAAGTGGACAGGGTTGTTAAGAAAGCATATGGTGTTTTGGCTTTCATTAACAGGGGGATTGAGTTTAAGAGTCGTGAGATCTTGTTGCAGCTCTATAAAACTTTGGTTAGTCTGCACTTGGAATATTGTGTCCAGTTCTGGTCGCCCCATTATAGGAAAGATGTGGATGCTTTGGAGAGGGTTCAGAGGCAGTTTACGAGGATGCTGCCTGGACTGGAGGTCTTATCTTATGAAGAGAGGTTGAGTGAGCTCGGACTTTTTTCATTTGAGAAAAGGAGGAGGAGAGGGGACCTAATTGAGGTATATAAGATAATGAGAGGCATAGATAGAGTCGATAGTCAGAGATTATTTCCCAGGGCAGAAATGACTAACATGAGGGGTCATAGTTTTAAGCTGGTTGGAGGAAAGTATAGAGGGGATGTCAGAGGTGGGTTCTTTACACAGAGAGTTGTGAGAGCATGGAATGCGTTGCCAGCAGCAGTTGTGGAAGCAAGGTCACTGGGGACATTTAAGAGACTACTGGACATGCATATGGTCACAGAAATTTGAGGGTGCATACATGAGGATCGATGGTTGCCACAACATCGTGGGCTGAAGGGCCTGTTCTGTGCTGTACTGTTCTATATTCTATGTTCTATATGAAAAGGATACCTTTGATAGAGAGAATCTTGCTGGCAGTTACTCTGGCAATGGCAGTTGGTCGCTGTCTGGCTAACTCTCAAATTTCCGGCTTCTTTACACCCCAAACATCAGATCATCTCATTGTTTCGATGTTGGCAAAACAGTAAATTCAAATTCAATTAAGTTTTAGTATCCTGGGGCATAATTTAAACGGATTGGTTAAATTTGAATGATTGGCAACATAACAACCAAAGGTCAGGTATTTGTTTCACTGCCAAATGTTACATGTATTCAATTTTCCAGTACACACTGAGTCTGATAGTCAGTCACATCACAGGTGCCTACAAGTTCTCATTGTAAAGCAGCTTTCACTCTCTCCTAGAGTATATTTCTTCAAATTCATAACATTTTTTCCTTTTCAGACAATGAAAAGCATGGATAACCTGTGTATTAAAGTCAAATCAGATCAGATACTGAGTTCCACTATCATGAAGCTTTCTTACTTATCAGTTCAGTGTAGTTTGATTTGCCTTTGCTGCTGCATTAGGAGATTATTACTAAATTAGTATAGTCACCTGAATTGTCCAGTTGAGGAGACTCTGGAGCCTGTGTGATCTGAATTGTTCACGACAAACCACCAAATTGTCAAGAACACTCACAAAGCAAGCTTTAGTCTGAATGCTTGTTTAGGGAGCAACTGTCACTGCTACATTGATGTTCAATTCAACTCTGGAGAAATGCAATATTTTTGTTTCAGTATTTCAGTAGTGAAGGTGCATATATTTGGCTGGCCATGTCTCCTCAATAATTTTCAATGTGCTTCATCGTCAACCATGCTATGTAAATAGATAGCATTGTACCAACCTTGTTGCAAAATGGTACAGATGTATGCCAATGTAACTGTTCATCTCGACATATGAGACTTTTGCTTGAGACTCAAATTCAAACACCAGTACAGCAGCGAAGGGTAAGTTCACTTAATTAGTAAATTCGGAATAAAAGGCTTGTCACAATAATGGTGACTGCAATGCTATTTGATTGCTGTGAAAGCCTATCCACTGCACATATGTACCTCATCCATTCTAACCTACAGTAGTCCTGAATCACTGCAATGCAGTTAATTCAGAACTGCACATTAAAATAACTGAGAATGCAGCTGGGTGGAATCAGAACATAATGATCAATGAGGAATACAACTGGACTGACTACCTGGCATATATTTTGGCATCAGATACTACAATGACACAACATGCCTATTCCATCCCTCCAGTTCTGACTTTCTAATATCCTGGACTTATATCAACATTAGAAGAGCAATAGTGTGATATAATCATATTCAATGAATCATACCTTACATATTCCAGTCTCCCACGTCACTCCCCTGCTTATGTTCCTCCTCACCAACAGGACAGTTCCACCAGAGATGGTGGCACATGAGTGTGCAGTCAGAAAGGATTGGTCCAATAGTTCACAGCACTACCTCTGAACTCTAATCAGTCTCAAATGGTATCAGGTCGAAAGAAGGCATTCTGTTGGTTACTACCTCGCACTCTCCCCCAGCTGGTAGCTCCAAAGGTCAGTGAACCCTTGGAAAAAAAGTACAAACATGCAAATTAGGAACAGAAGGAGGTAAGTCACCTCTTGGAATCTTCTCCAAAATTCAATAAGCTCATGTCTGATCTGTTTGTGTTCTGAATTCCAACTTCCCCGCCCCCCTCGATCCCCAATAACCATTGATTTCATTTACTAACAGGAATCCACCTATCTCCATCTTGGGAATAGTCAATGAATGCATAGCTACCACCTTCTGAGATCTCTCAGAGAGAAAAACATTCTCCTTATTGCTGATCTAAAAGGATTACCAGTGTAAAAAAACTGACCGGACCCCTGGCCTAATATCCCAGTTCATCTCAGCTAACCCATCTGGCTTAGTTGTCCTAATTTAATTTTGAAATACTTCGCTTAGACCCATGCTTCTCTCTTCCAAAATGAATGTACGTTTATATATTATGATCGTTGCTACCTAGGGATGCCTTTACTCTGAAATCATTCACTAATCCTGTCATCCTAATGCCAATTCTAATATAATCTGCCCTTTGTTCAGTTCCAGAACGTGCTGCTCTGAACAACTGTTTTGAAAGCATTTGATTAATTCCCCATCAAGGCTCCTGTAAACAATCCATTTTAAAAATCCATGCTTACTCTTGTTCCTTTATCACAAGTACTGAATATTTTGTCTCATAAATGTCTCCCCACATCATGGATACTGTTCAGGTGCCTATAGATCACTCCCATATGAGTTCTCTAGGTCTGCTCGGCGAGCATGAGCAGGCAGTGATGATAACAAGGGTAGCAGGTACATGGCAACACCTCCAAGTTACACTGGCCTGTCTATGAAGTACTTTGTCATTCTTTCACTCTGTCTAAATCCTGGAACTCCATCTCTCCCAACACTGTGAATGCACCTCGACCACAAAATTAACTTTTGATATTCTCTACTGTACCCATCACTTAAGCTGCATGATGGAGGGTACAGGCCGTTGTTGAATACAATCCCACTAGGCCTTGTGAATCCCCAGGTTTTACACTAGTAAATGCATGTTCTGTGCTGGCAGTAACAGGCACTATGAGGGAGGTGGCCTCAATGCATCTGGAGACAGATGTATCTGTAAACACGTCAGCTGGTGTTGGTCAGTTAACTAGATTTTCTCTTTTGTTGACTCTCTCACCACATGCCTCAGCTAAATCCAGCAGCTAAGTCATCCTGTCAGTGCCAACGTGCTCAGTTATGGTACTATTGAACTATTTGGTGATGGCTGTTGAAGACCATATCCAAAGTACATTCCATACCATTTTGTCCCCTAAATGCTTCTTCCAAATATTACTTAATATGGAGAAATCAGTTGAAGAAGACAGGGTAGCAGGGGGGAAAGTGGCAATCAGCAGTATAATTCTGTGCCCATGTTTGACCCGATGACTTGAAATGCCATGTGGTTCAAAGTCAAAGTCAGAGAATCTCAGGACTCTAATAAACTCCTCCCCACTGTTCCTCCCCAGAGATACTGAAGCATTGGCTGTAAGGTATGATTTAATAATATGCCAGCCTTGTTGCCTGACTTGTCTGATGGACAGCTCTCCCAATTTCGCCACAATTCCCAGCTGATGTTGAGGAAAGTATTGCAGGGTCAACTGAGCAAGATATACTTTGTTATTTCCATTTGCGAGATTGATTTCGGGATCCATCCAATTTTATTTTTTTTTGTAGCAATGACATACTAGGTGATTTCAAGAAGTAGTTAATAAAGAGTTCATAACATTACAGTGGGTCTGGAATCATATTTATGTCACACTAAATAAGGATGTCAGATGCTCTCCCCGAATGGATTTCCTCAACTCCTTGTCCTGCGTGTTCTTCTATCATTATTGTTATAATGTTGGTCCAATGTTAGTCCAAATGTATTTGTTAATGAGATTGAAATTCCTTTTGCATTGTGATGATATTTGAAAAGATCTCTCCAGAGCTTCAGGCTGAACACAATGTCATAATTCCCAAATTCAACAGAAAGCAATAGTGGGACATGAATAATTTCCAATGGTAATAAAAACAAACACGTTGTGTAGTTGGAAGTGTGACCGATATGGGTGAAGAGTTCTGAAGCAGCATTACACAAGATTCAAAGCATTCACTCTGTTTCTCCATCCACTGGCGTTGCTAAGCCCACTGAGTATCTCCAGCACTTTCTGTTCTCATTGAATTTGATTGCACCTGTTTAACTTTTGGAGGAGATGGTAGAGGGTTGGAGGGAATAGCCAACAGTACTTAAAAAAAGAATGCATTCAGACTTCGGTTGAGTTTGGAAATCAGCTTGGTTTTGAAATGTATAATGCAAAATGGTAATGCTGATGATAGTCGTGGTGAAATGTGGTGAGAATTTTGCACAAGTGCAATATGTAGACGAAGGCTTGTAGAAGACTAACCTGGACCTAAATTACCATGAGTGATGCAATTCCCTTTCAAGTGAAGTTGTTATTCCTTTGTGAACTTAAAAATACTTACGTCTATATCTAAATTAAATGTTACATCATATAAACGAATACTTTTTCTTCTTTTTAGTCGAATGCACATATCTTTTGAGGCATGGGCATTCATCGTTAACACAGGCACATGTGTGCAGATGCAGTTTTTAATGTACTGTATCTGTTTATATAATAAAAAATGAACGGGTTTTGAATTTTGTGCACAGGCAAATTGTTTAACTCATGGCAATTCATTACATGCTATTACAAGCATTAATTTCCATACAGCAGCCTTTGTAGTTTATATTTTGTTTGCAGTCAGCAATCTGGTGTTTTTTATGGTAGGAACCCCACTTCTGTCTGTTAGGTCTCCTCACTGCTGCAAAGGAGTCCATGAGACCTGACAATATTTGCTTGCATTAACATCATGTACAGTAAGAAGACTGTATCACTGGCAGGGCTGAGGCCTGATTATTATCTCAACTTCAACCCCTTTTCTACAACCTCTGTACGAAGCTGAGCTCTCTAAGACTGATCCTGTGTAGTGTGTAGAGATAATCATTTTGCAGCAGCAGGATTCCATGTCCCGTGAAAATACAACATCCCGATCTTGACAGAAAGCTCACAATAGGAAAGAAGACCAAATCTATACTTCAGCCAGGAGCCCAAACATTGATATTATAAATGTTCCATCCATTTTCAATCACTTATTGAGACAAAAGCATTGTTTCCTGATTTCACTTTTTCACATACAATTTAGAGACTTTTAAATCAACCTGTTCAGAGATAGTTTTCCACACTCTTTGGAACAGGTGGGTCTTTAGCACAGACCTGTTGGCACAGAGCTTGGGACACTATCATTGCAAACCAAGAGCACTCCTTCATTCATGCTTTAACCTGGTAAAACAATGTGTCACAGCTGCTCCCTTGTGGTTAGTAAAGCAAATGGAATTATTTGAACATTGATTGTGGAAGAATTATTTGAGCTCAGTTTGGTTTTATAGTTTCTCTTGGTATCCATACAGAAGAGGGTTAAGGGTACACAAAATAGTCACAAAAATTTCAATGTTAAAATGATTGCAGTAGCAGCTTTCATTTTTCACTTGAATTCCTGCATTCATTTGCTCCATGATACTTTCTTTTTGCTGATAATGCACTGTTAACAGGGCTAGAGTCGAGAGTTCGTGCTGGGTAATTTTAATTTTAATTTTAACTTCTCATATACCTGTGTATACACATAAATTATTAAATAAACACAATCTCATCAAAATTGCCCACAAACCTCATTCCTGAGGTACAGCTTATGCCCGAATGGTCGATTTTCCTGCTCCTTGGATGCTGCCTGACCTGCTGTGTGTTTTCGAGCACCACTCTCTCGATGCTAAACTCCAGCAGCTGCAGTGCTCACTTTCACCTTGTCAACTAAGATAATGCAGTCCTGGTGTGCCACATTGAATGAAACAGTGTATCCCCAGATTTGTAATGAGTATCTGCATGGATAATCCTTGTGTGTTCATCGGAATAAAGTGTTGTTTCCAGTTGATATCCAAAATACCATGAGGTGTTCCAATTAATGCTCTTAACCGACTACCGATTTGTGAATTGGTAATGTCATCCATTATTCGGTTTTGGTTCAGAAATGTTGGGCATGTCGGTTGTAGTTCAGAAATGTTTTATTTATTGTGATATATCTGAAATAACATTATTTTGATGCAATTGTTTCCCAATTGAAGGAGGAGGATGTGGTGGTACGGATTCTATAGACGCTGACAGTGCAATATATTTTATGGCTCTGTGTTGAGAGCAATGGGCCGTATTAACATTTGCTTTTATTACTAAGAGTAAATCATCTCCAGACCCTTGAATTTGCTTGGTGTGCACTAGTTTCCTCCTGGTAACAGCCAGACTCAGAGCTACTGGATGACGAATCTGACTGCAGTCCTGCAAATATTTGAACAAAAGTTGATGGAAGCTGATGGGCTTCATCTGCCAGGCAATCTGACCATTTGTACGGGGAAGCGGCATGCGAACTCCACCATTTGACTAAGCACTATGCAACTAAGGAACCCTTATTGTTATAGCTGGTGAATAGATTTGAGTGATAACAATAAAATTATACCAGGTTACCTATTGTGATGGGGTGTTGGAGGGAATGTTTGTGCAGATTCTAATGGTGGTGCCGTGACAATTCGCCATTCTTTGCTGGTCCCATCACATGCTGGTTACTGCTGTTTTTACTCTTTCTGGATTTGAGGTGGGTAGAATGAATCTTGTATAATTTTATATAAAGAACACCGAATATTTGTGCTTTGCTTGGGGTTGGGAGAGCAACTAGCTTCATGAAGCTCAGCTACAACAAGACAATGGAACTGACTTGGTATCATCACAACCTTTCTTCTCATTCAGGTTTTTAAACTCACATGTAATTATTATTTTATGTATTGTGTTAGTAAAGGCTGCAGAAGTTGATTGCACATTAGTTTTTACCTAAATTTTGAAAGGCCTTTGGAATTTACTATACAAAACTTGGACTCATACAAGGGTTGGTAATTTTTTGGGATTGTCAAACCTGGGTATCACTACTATGCAAAATGCCTTTATTCAGCATATTGGATTCTATGGTAAAATATTTGCTTGGCTGGATTTACTTGAGTTTCGTAAAAAGCTGTGATACTAGCAGAAAGTTACTGACCTCTTTTGATGTTCTTCAGTTGATAAAAATAAATGATTAAAACAAAAAAGAAATAAATAATAGCATTCAGATAAAATAAATCGCAGAATCTGTAAAATTTGTGGCAAGTTACTTAATTCCATATATTGCATTTTCAACCGAATTCATCAGTTCTGACTCAGTACTTAAATCCTTTCATCACATACAGCTATCTTCTTCGTTGGCCTATCTGTTACTGAAAACCTCCTCCATACCTTTGCCAACTCTTCTGGTCTCTACTATTGCAAACTGGTTTGTCACCCTTCAGCTTATGCTCAAGCACAACATTGCTGTCTGAAGCCAACTTCCATGTCAAAACGTGCTGACCTATTTTCCTTCCAAGCTCACCAGTGCTGGCTTTTATCCCCTTCATGGCCTCAGCAATTCCAATTTCTGTGATTCCCTACAGCTCCTATTTCCCTCAACTTCCCTCTCATCCAACAGACTTTCTTCCTCTGCCAATGACATCCTCTGCTGCCCTCAACCCTTCATCCACTCATTCACCTAGACCCCGTACTCTTGAAATTTCTCACTCTTGTTCTGCAAGATACTTTGCTTTTCTTACTCCTGATGTCACTTTTTTGGCGCAGCAATCACGTTTCTTAGAAAAACCTTTGCAGGTTATGTTTGTTTTTTTTATATGTAGGTTCTTGTAGATGATTGATTCAGATTCTCAGTTATAAGTAGTTGGAGGAATAATTGATAATTGTACATGTTATGGAAATTGGATGTCAAGTTTGGAGCTTGTCAGAGTAAAATCTTGTTGCCTACAATCAGTAATTTGAAGCAGCTTGAGAGAAACTTTCCCTTTTTAATTAAATGTTTTTTCCTAACATCTATTGATAATGTATGCCAGAGTGAAATCTAGTTTCCAAATAATAAGGCTAAGTGATATTTGTGAGAAAGTGTTTTCAGACAATGTCTGGATGTTACAAACAATTCGTGTAATGAGTGTAAAAGTCATCTGGTGGGGGAATTGATCAATTTCTGTTTAAGATTATATGTGATTATGGATACTGTGACACTAAATATTGTACAATGTATAGTGTGCTTTCACAACATATTTAAAGTATAGAAAACTTTGTAGGGTAAAGCTGAGAGACTGGGAAATATTATATATTGTACATAGTTAGTATTAAAGGAAATGGAATGTGCCTGGTGAATGGAAGTTCTGATGTGAAAAGCAATTTTCCAGTTGAGCGATGATGTGAACGAAGAGATTCGCCAGGTCCCCTTTTATGAAGCAATCCATGCTTGAATAGAGTTTAGTTAATTTACATAGAGCTATCACTTCATTGATTCCCTCCTTGTGAAAAAGGATTCAGTTAAAATAAGTTCAACACATTTCTTTGATCTTATTCCAGTGAATGTCATCACAATGATGGAAAAAATAAGCATGTCCAAACTGAACTGACAATGCAGGAGTGTCATTCCTGTGCTTTACATTCCATCCCATTCCTTGGCCTGTAAATTACTCTGGGTGTTGAAAGGGTTTTTCATTTATTTTTCTTTCTTTTTCAGTGCTTGGTTGATGGAATGAAAACGTAATTGTAACAACAACTAGAAAATAATTTAGACGACAGCGACTTTTTAAAAAATATGCACTTTAAATTTAATTCACATTTAATTCTGATGCAGTGACGCATTTGTAGGGTTAGGGTTAGGGTTAGGGTTAGAGTTAGGGTTAGGGATAGGGGTAGGGTTAGGGTTAGGGTTAGGGCTAGGGTTAGGTTTAATTCACATTTAATTCTGATGCAGTGACGCATTTGTAAACTTATTTGCCCAATAGTGCTTTTGTTAAATATTTTATTTTATTTCTATCAATTATTATTATGGAAATTAATGATTGTATTGATTGGAATATACCAAGATATTCTAGTCCCGTGTTTCAATTCAACACTGGAGTTGACCATGAATTGTGTGGTGCTATTGCATTAGTGGAAAGCTGCAGTGCTATTGGATCATATCCAGGAATTTAATAGCAACCATTTCATTCACATTTGGGTTTTTCCATTCTTTTGCCGATTATATGAAATTCCTTCCACTGTTTATGCTATGGATCCATAAGAACCCTCATGGACAAATGTAGCAGCTTGGCCTGTTAGGGCAAATTTTATTCTGTCTTTAGAACTGATGTTGATGTGAACTTCTGCCTCCGAATTTCTTGTAATTTGTAAGATTCTGCTCTATCACACAATCCCTTGACGCATAATTTTCATTGTAATGGAAAGGAAGGCGTTGAAGTTGATCGTTTTAAAAATACAGAGGTCTCCCTTTAACAAATGCTAAAGACTGGTAGATTTGCTGCGTGAGAGTAGTTTAGGACCTGATAATTTTAAGACTGACTTACATCGAAAATAGCTGATAATTAAAATTGCAAAAAATTCATTGTTGCAGTACATGTGGCAGATCTAAAAGTACGACACTTTTTATTTATTCCAATATCTATAAGTTTGCTTTGAGCAACATAAGTATTATGCTTCTGTTCCAAGAACAAGGAGAAAGTAAGGACTGCAGCTGCTGGAGATCAGAATCGAGAGTGTGGTGCTGTAAAAGCACAGGATGTCAGGCAGCATCCGAGGAGTAGGAGAATCAATGTTTCAGGCATAAGCCCTGCATGTGGGCTGCGGATGCTGAGAGATAAATGGGAGGGCTTTGGGCTGGCGGGAAGGTAGCTAAGAATGCAATAGGTTGATGAAGGTGAGGGTGAAAGTGATAGGTTGGAAAGGAAAGTGGAGTGGATACATAGGATAAGTGATGGACATGTCAGGAGGGCGGGGGCCAAGTTGGAGGCTTGGGACTGGGATAATGTACGGGAGGATAATTGAGGAAACTGTTGTAATCCACATTGATACCGTATGGTTGCAGGTTCACAAGGTGGAAGATGAGGCATTCTTCCTCCAGGTGTCGGGTGGTTAGGGTTTGGCGATGGAGGAAGCCCAGAACCTGCATGTCCTTGGCAGAGTGGGAGGGCGAGTTAAAGTGTTCTGCCACGGAGTGGTGTGGTTGGTTGGTGCAGGTGTCCCAGAGATGTTCCCTGAAATGATCTGCAAGTTGGCATTTTGCCTACCCGTTTTAGAGGAGACAACATTGGGTGCAATGGATACAGTAATGCCATTGGTGAGGGGAGTGAAGTGGGCAGGTTTTGAGTGAGGGGAGTAGTGTGGGGCAGGTTCTTGGTGAGAGGTGTGGTGCTGATAAAGTACAGATTTGAGACGGCTCAGGGAATCACTTATGAACTCAACCTGACAGCCTTTTTTCGATAAGTCCCAGAGATCGTACCTTTGATAATCTGGAGTAAAAAAAAGTCTTACAGACAAATTGGTTTAATTTTAATCATCCTGTCCATTTGCTAATGGCATCATTGTACCAACATAACACTGATACCTACAAGCGAGGCTAACTGGATTCTCATAACCCAGGAGAGTAGGACGTCGCTGTTCCTTCAAGAGCCCTGGCAGGCTACTCTGCTGAGCTATCACAAACAGGCTACCTTTATACTAAATGTTTTACAAAAACTGTACTGTCACAAACAGACTTTCTTTATACAAACGTTTACAAAAGCTCTGCATGTTCTGAACTAGATACATAACAGTGAAGGACAATAATTCAAGAGAGAAGTTAATCGAAACCAAGTTTCGTTTCGAGGTCAGAATTAAACACTGCTCTTAGTTTCACAAAGGAACAGCTGTGACTGTTGTCACTCAGTGTCCTGTTTATACAGATTCGCTGATGTTAAGACAAATATTCTGAATAGCCTTATCCTCTTTACCTCTCTACTTTCTAGTGTGTACCAAATGTGTTCTATAATTCATCATTATATTTCAGTCTAAATGTTTTGGACAAGTTTTAAGGCGATACACTTTCTCAGGGTGGGACAGTTTTGGGTGACGGGAGTAGTGCCACACCTCCGTCCTTCAACGGAATCCCTCTCAATGTCTACAGGGACAGAAACACCCTAGTCCTCACCTTCCACCCCACCAACCTTCACATATATCGTATCATCCTCCGCCACTTTCGTCACTTACAAGCAGACCCCACCATCAGAAATATATTTCCCTCCCAACCAGTATCAGTGCTCCAGAGAGACCATTCCCTCTGTAACTCTCTTGTCAGGTCCATGCCCCCCACCAGCCCACACCTCACTCCCGGCACCTCATCCTTCCACCGCAGGAAGTGCAAATCCTGCGCCCACACCACTCCTCTCACCTCCATCCAAGACCTCCAAAGGATCATTCCACATCCACAGAAATTTACCTGTACCTCCACCAATGTCATCTAATGTATCTGTTTCACTGTCTCTTGTGGAGACAGGAAGCCAACTTGCAGATCGTTTCAAAGAATGTCTCTGGGATACCCGCACCAATCAACACCTCTGTCCTGTGGCTGAACACTTCAACTGCCCCTCCCAGTCCACCAAGGACATGCAGGTCCTAGGCCTCCTCCATCGCAAAACCCATACCACCCGGTGCCTGGAGGAGGAAGGCCTCATATTCCACCTTTGGGACCCTGACACCACATGGGACAAATGTGGATTTCACCAGCTTCCTCATTTGCCCTCGCCCCACCTTATCCCATTCCCAAGCCTCTAACTCAGCGCCGACCTCCTGACCTATCCATCATCTTTCCCATCTATCCACTCTATCCTCCTCTCTGGCCTTTACACCTTCTCCCTCACCTTCACCACCTATCACATTCTCAGCTACCATTCCCCACAGGCCCACCCTGCTCCCATTTATCTCGCAGCCCCCCGGCACAGAAGCCTCATTCCTGATGAAGGGCTTATGTCTGAAACATCGATTCTCCTGCTCCTCGGATGCTGCGTGACCTACTGTGCTTTTCCAGCATCACACCCTCGACTCTGTTCCAAGAATAAATAAGTGATCATCCCAACAAACTGGACAACAGAGAAGAGAATAGTATGTTGGAGTATTATCAAAGGTTGGAAAGGGAGTGGAAAGGGCTGGATAGTACAGCAGGCAAAAGGTGGGTATTGCAGATGTTGGAGATCAGAGTCGAGAGCATGGTGTGGGAAAAGTGCAGCAGGTCAGGCAGCATTCAAAGAGCAGGACAATTGACGTTTCAGCCATAAACCCCTCATTAGGAATCTGATAAAGGATTTATGCTCGAGATGTCGATTCTCCTGCTCCTCGGATGCTGTCTGACCTGTTGTTCTTTTCCAGCACCACATTCTCGACTCTGAGCTCCAGCATCTGCATTCCTCACTTGCTCATAGTACAGCAGGGCTAAAATCAAACAAAGGATGTTATCTATAACTTGTAATTTAGGACTATTTTAGTGTTAGGTGGGGGCTCAAAATCTAATTGTGGATCTGAAATATTGTTGGAAAGATGGGCATGGAAATTTGGATTGTGTTTCCTTTCCTAATAGAAACCTTGAAATACTGGCACATTTCACTCCCAAATAAGATAGTTTCCTAAGAATAGCTGAGAAAGTATTTTTAATCCTACAACTGCAAATGTTGTATTTCAGGAGTTCCTCTTGACACGAATGAATAAGCTAATGTTATAAAAGGAAGCACAGATTTTAAAAAAATAAATAGCAATGTGTTAAGTTAAATTTATCTGGGAATTAGCTCCTTAAAATGCTTCCCTCTCCCTTTACTCCACACCCGCCTCTCTCTCTGTCTCCCTCTCTCTATCTATCTATATCTCTCTCAATCACTTTGTCATAACCAGCACTGTGCAAAACAACTGTCACAGTGAGGAATGCATAGTATTGGAGAGGCTGAGAGTGGGCCACTAAATTAACACAATAGACAAGCAGGAGGTTGGAAGAACACAGCAGGCCAGTGAACATCAGGAGGTGGAGAAGTCAGCATTTCCGGTATAATCCTTCTTGAGGCCCAGACGAGGGTTAATTATTTTTGGATAACTTACAGTGTGGAAACAGGCCCTTCAGCCCAACAAGTCCACACCAACTCTCTGAAGAGCAACCCACCCAGACCCATTCCGCTACATTTACCCCTTTACCTAACACTATGGGCAATTCAGCATGGCCAATTCACCTAATCAGCACATTTTTGGACTGTGGGAGGAAACCAGAGCACCCAGAGGAAACCCACGCAGACACGGGGAGAATGTGCAAACTCCACACAGACAGTTGCCTGAGGCGGGAATTGAACTTGGGTCCCTGGCGCTGTGAGGTAGCAATGCTAACCACTGTGCCACTGTGCCATCCAAATCGTTGGCTTCTCCTCCTGACGCTGCCCGGCTTTTTGTGTTCTTCAGAAGTTCTGTTTGTCTACTTTCGATTCAAGCATTAGCAATTATTCAATCTCTAACCAAGTAAATTAACATAGTCTATTTGAAGAATACCACTTATTTCTATTGAAAAATAAACTTGATTATCATTTATTTTAATTAAGCAAGTAAAGCCTCTTGATACACCCAGTAGAAAACAATAGTTTTTTTTGTTCCAGATTTATGAAAGACTGAATATGTGACTTTTAAACATTTCCTCAATATAACCAAAACACAAACTCAAATTAACATTTTGGCTGCACTTTCAAGACAAGTTTGGTCACATTGTGTTTTTTTTATGCTCATACATGAAACCTGAATAGGAAAAGTAACTTACGGGAATTTGTTTCTCTTTATTCATTTTCCAGATCTGGGTGTTATCAATCCCTAATTGCCCTTAAATGTCTATTTCCATGAAACAACTTGCTACTCCACTTAAAAGGGCAGTTATGAAGGAAATACACAGCAAAGATCAGGTCAGGCAAAGACAGATTTCCTCCCCTGGAATCACCAGTGAAGTAGTTCTGTTTTCAGGAAAATCTTACAGCCTCACGATCACCTCATTCAGACATCAGTTTGGGAACTGAAACTTAAAGTGGACTCAACATTAATTTTTTACATAGCACCACAACCAAATTGTTTGAAGGAAGGACCATCTAAGCATTTTTAAAATTTTTTTGAGGGAAAAATGTTGGCCACAGCACGGAGAGTTTCTTAATTTTGGTTTAATAGTGACATTTAATCTGATGTCCAGCTACGCAAATAGTTTAGAGTCTTGTGAAATGTATTTTTTCTAACTGGGTTGTTTGGGTGAAAGTTTGAAGCAAGACTCAATCTGCTTTTGAGGAAGGTGTATAAAGAATCCCATGGTACGATTTGAAATGGCCTTGGCACATTGCAAGTACTGGCCACTATAGTTATCCCTTAGCTAAGCATTACTGAAAGGAAATAATAGATTATCCAGTCACTATCACAGTGGTCTGCATTTCAACAATACATATATTTAATTAATTGTCGAGTGCATTGCAATGTTTTTAGTTTAAACGTGATATCTAATGGCAGGTCTGACTCTGTTGTTGTAAAAGATAGCACCTGAATGAATTTCCTCACCTTCGGAAATAAGTTGTACCCATCTCTATCTAAACGAGTGTTCCTGGTATGTGCGAATAAGTTGCATCCAAATTGCATGCTAGAATGTTGCAGTAGCAGTAATTGTGATTATTCATAAGTAAAGCTGGAAGTCTTTCAAGAGGCAATCATGTACCTCAACTGTAATGTAACAAATATGTGCAATAAATCTTTTAATGAAGATTAGGTATTTCATTTCCTGAAGATTTTGTGTGGGCATGGTTCCCCAGATAGTATCTGTAACTTAGTCTAATACCAAACAGAAGGATTGGTGGCAGGGATTCTACCCAAGAACAATATGTGTCATGAGGCAGCAGGTCAGCAGAAACTGAGGAATTGCAAGGATTTTTACCTTGCTGCAATTAATCAGCCTTATCTTGAATGATCACTGTCACACATAACCAGCATCTGAAGCTGCCAGCCCTCTCCCCACTTATTTTGGTAACATTTACTTTTTTCTAAAATAAATCTAGTTGAAATATTGCAGAAGTCAGCTTTATTTCACTCCTTACAGTGCTGACTGGGCTGTGAACCTGTACCAAAAACAACACAGACAGTGGGGAGTTTTTGTTTTGAGACAATATTAAGTCACCCGCTTCATGAACTATTCCAGTGTGAAGGGCGACTTAGGCCCAAATTGGAGAACTGCTTGAGTTTAATCAACTTCAAGCCTCCATTAATGATCCACATGATAACTGTACGAAATCGAATAAAAGACTGTAGGATTGTGACTGAAAAAACTATAAAATACAACATTTGGGTCATTCTATAGTTAGTAGATGAACTCCTTTATATCATAGAACAATACAGCACAGTACACACGCTTCAGCCCTTGATGTTGAGCTACCTTTTTTCCTACACAAAGATCAAACTAAACCACATACCCTTCATTTTACTATCATCCATGTGCCAATCCAACATTTGCTTAAATGTCTGTAAAGTCTCTGATTTTATTACCACCGCTGGCAGTGCATTACACACACCCACCACTCTCTGTGTAAAGAACCCACCTCTGACCTCTCCCCTAAACCTTCCTCCAATCCCTTAAAATTATGCTCCCTTGTGATAGCCATTTCTGCCCTGGGAAAAAAAAGTCTCTTAGTATTCACTCAATCTATGCCCCTCATCAGCCTGTACATCTCTATGAAGTTGTCTCTCACCCTTCTTCATTCCAATGAGAAAAACCTTAGCTCCTCAAACGTTCTTCATAAGAAATGCTCTCCAGTCCAGACAGCATCATGTTAAATCTTCTCTGCACCCTCTCTAAAGCTTCCACATCCTTCCTAAAATGAGGCAATCAGAACTGAACACAATATTCCAAGTGTGGTCTAACCAGGGCTTTGTAGAGCTGCAAAATAACTTCGCTGCCCTTAAACACAATCCCCCTGCTAATGCAAGCTGACACACCATATGCCTTCTTAACATCCCTATCAACTTGGGGACGTGAAACCAAGATCCCTCTGTACTTCCATGCTGCCAAGAATCTTGCCTCTAGCACTGTATTCTGCATACAAATTCGACCTTCCAAAATGAATCACTTCACACTTTTCCAGTTGGAACTCCACCTGCCACTTACCAGCCAAGCTATGCATCCTGTCAATGTCCCGTTACAACCTACAACAGCCTTTCACACTTACCACAACACCAGCAACTTTCGTGTCATCAGCAGACTTACTAACCCACACTTCCACTTCATCACTCAAGTCATTTATAAAAATCACAAACAGTAGAGGCCCAAGAACAGATCCCTGTGGAACACTACAGGTCAATAAGCTCCAGGCTGAATACTTTCCATCTACCAACACCCTCTGTTGCCTATGCTTCAGCGAATTCTCTATCCAGGCAGCTAAATTTCCTGGTATCTCATACCTCCTTAATTTCTAAATGACCCCACCACGGCGAACCTTCACAAAAGCCTTGATAAAATCCATGCACACTAAATTATTAGCTCTACCTTCGTCGTGTGTTCTGTCACATCCTCAAAGAATTCAATAAGGCTTGTGAGGCATGACCTGCCATACAGAAGGCCACGCTGACTATCTCTAATCAAACTTTTGTTTTCCAAGCTATCATAAATTCTGTACCTCAGAATCCTCTCTAATAATTTATTCACCACAGGCACAAGACTGACTAGTCTCTAATTCGCAGGATTATCCCTATTCCCTTTCTTGAATAACATTTGCTACCCTCCAATCATCTGGTACTACTCCAGTGGACAATGAGGACCCAAAGATCATTGCCAAATGTGCAGCATTCTCTTCCCTCGCTTCCTGTAGCAACCTTGGATATATCATATCTGGTCTAGGGGATTGGACAATCCTTATGTTTTTCAAGATTTTCAGCATATCCTCCTTGTTAATATCAACCTGTTCGAGCACATCAACCTGTTTCACGCTGTCCTCACAAACGTCAACGTCCCAGTCAGTAGTGAATACTAAGGCAAAGTATTCATTAACGACCTCCCTTACCCATCTGACTCCATGCACATGTTCCCTCCTGTATCCATGATTAACCCTCCACTCACTCTGGCCATCCTCTTGTTCCTCACATAAGTGTAGAATGCCTTAGTGTTTTCCTTAATCTTACCCGCTAAAGCTTTTTCATGACCCCTCCTAGCTCTCCTAAGTTCATTCTTTAGTACCTTCCTGTCTATCTTGTAACCCTCTATAGCTCTGTCTGATCCTTGTCTCCTCAACATTAAGTAATCTTCCTTCTTCATCTTGATGAGATGTTCTACATCCCTTGTCACCCAAGGACCCTTCACCCTTCCTTTTCCCAATAGGACAAACTTATCCAGCACTCGCTGCAAGTGCTCCCTAAACAAACTCCTCTTCTGCAGCTGTGATACTATCACTGATTAGCAATTCTATCGCTCACCTTTTTTAGCTTCCCCGCCCCCTCATTCTTTTATAAACATCTAAACAATGGAACAGCCTAAAAACATTCCTGCCCCGTGATATCCAAGTTTTCATAACGGTCATAACATCATAGTTCCAAATGCTGATCCATGCGCTAAGTTCATCACCCTTATTCCGGCACACCCTCCCCTTCCTGGACCTCTCCATGTCCATGTCCGACATCCTCACTTTCTCCTTATTCCTGATACTTCTTGCCTTAAAATAGACACGCTGTAACACATCTCACTGACTGCAAATTTGACTTATCAAATGTCTATACCCCCTCACAGACTCTCTGCACACTGCATTTGGCTGTTTACGAGCTACTCCATCCTCAGATCCATAGCTCCGGTTCCCATCCCTCTGCCAAACTAGTTTGTGCCCCTCCAGTTCAGGTGCAATCCGTCCTCCTTGTACAGGTCCCACCTTCCCCAGAAGGTATCCCAATGATCCACATAGCTGAAGCCCTTCCTCCTACACCAGTCCTCCAGCCACTTGTTCATCTGGACTCGCTCTCTGTTCCGAGCCTCATGAGCCCATGGGACCAGTAACAATCATGAGATCAGTACTCTGCTCACTCTGCCTTTTTAGCTTCTAATGTAATTCCCTATATTCACTTGTCAAGTCCTCATCACTTTTCCTGGCAAAGTCATTGGTACCGATGTGTACTGTAACTTCTGGCTGCTCTCCCTTCCTTTGTTATTGTATTTTCCCTAGACCTTCAGTTGCTTATTTTCTGAATTAAGATTTTCTTATCTCATCCAAAAGAACTGTATGTAATGAATAGAGCCCTTGAACACTGCAGTGTCCTGAAAATCTGTGGCTGTTTTTCACAAGATCCTTTATGTGCTCATTCCCAAAATCCAGCCCTTCAGTTAACTTGTCATCAAGTCCAATTCAAATTGCTTACAAGTAGAAACTCTTTGTATAGCCATGGAAATGCACTTTTTAAAAAATTGTACTGGTTATTTCTTGTCTGATACTCCATTGCAGTCCAGTTTTTAGACCATCAGGTCAAGGGCACAATATTGTTTGGCATTTAAGACTTATATCTGTTGTTTATTTGCCAATTTCCTCTGCTGTCCAAAAAAGTGTTGGTCATGGGCCAGGATAGAACTTTTAATAAATTCCTTAACTACGTTCAAATGGGATTATTTGCATACAGCATGAGGAACGAAGGGATGGAATAAAACTAGATGGAGTTGGGTTCACAGCAGGGCAGTGGGACCTGGACAGAGGTTTAATTTGATGGGTAAGGTGAAAGTGGGGGAGTCGCTGAAAGGATATCAACTTGAAGGCTCTCAATCTTTCAGGACTGTTTTATCTGTGTAACAGCACATTGATGTCATTTCGATTTGTTCAATGCAGACCATTAGGATAAATGATATAAGTAGTTAATAATCACATGCGACCAGGTTGTAGTCCAACAAGTTTATGCGGGAAAATGAGCTATGAGAGATTTGCTCCTTCATCAGGCACAACTACCTCATGAAGAAGCAGTGCTCCGAAAGCTAGTGCTTCCAAATAAACCTGTTGGACTATAACCTGGTGGCATGTGATCTTTAACTTTGTCCACCCCAGACCAACACCGGCAGCTCCACATAATGATGCAAGTAGAGAATATTTAATTCCAGTACTGATAATGATAATCAAGACCACAAAGAATTAGATACACAAAAAAAATAATTATTTTATTCTGCTTGAAAATCAATCTTTAAACTATCTGTTCAGTAACCTCATAGCTACAGATCTTCAGATTAGTGCTACTGTTCTGCATAGCTAGGGTACAATCGTTTCCAAATATCTCCTCCTGGTAGAGTGCGTACTTTGTGACTGAGAGTCTTGCTTGAATCCACAACACACAATGCAGTTGGAAAAATATCACATTGCTGAGACATGCTAGTGCAGGATAAAGAGAGCAATAATTCAAACAGCAGACACTATTGTACTGTGCTTGGTGTGAGGTCAAACCATTATGGATGTTCTCCTGAAAGCTGATCTTAAATTATACAATTCTGCTGCATCAGTGAAAGTCACAGCCCATCTTGTCCAGAATATGCAATATTTAAACAAAAAACAACAACAATATAGGTAGTGTAATGGAACAAGAGAAATGAAGTCGGTGATGTGAAAGAGATTTGCGTGTGGAACAAAAGTGTGTGCATTTAGAAAAAGAAGAAGGTAACATCTTGTGTTGTCAGGTGCTGAAACAAAGTGATAATTCACTGCAGCACCACTAACCTTCATAACGTCAGTAAAAGCTTATTGTTTTGACATCGTATCTTAGTAATTGTGAGAAGTTGCAATGAACTGTGCATAGCTGAATGAGATTGAACAAATAGAACAAAGATTACATTGAATATGACTGAGAACTGTATTCTACATTCTGTGAGCACAAAGTGATTGCACGAGCACATTACCTGCAGCAAGTCAGGTGAAATAATTAAATCAGTCTTGATTAGTTTTCCGTTATCTGTCTCCCAAATAACAAACTGCAGTCTTTCTGCAAAAAAAAAACAGTCAGGACCTTGCAAGCTTGAATATTTTCTGACATCATTAGCGGATTCAACTTAGACTTGGCAAGAGTCCAAGTTAAAGCTACTGTCTGTAATTAGACACAATGGGACTGCATTTCAAACAAAACAATACAGTTTTTCTCCTCATTAGGAGAAGGCAAGTAATACAGATGCTGGGGATCAGTGTCGAGAGTGCTGGAAAAGCACAGCAAGTCAGGCAACATCCGAGGAGCAGGGGAATCAACGTTTCAGGCAAAAGCCCATGATCAGGAAAGAGGCTTG
>NC_057713.1:284465-285880 GCF_004010195.1 Chiloscyllium plagiosum
TATTACTCAGTGTGTCTGATTACTCGCTATGTCTTACAACTCAGTGTGTCTGATTACTCGGTGCATATTATTAATCAGTGTCTGATTACTTGGTGTGTCTTATTACTTAGCGCGTGTGATTGCTTGGTGAGTCTGATTACTCGGTGTTCCCACAGGGAAAGATGTCATGGTGAATGGGATTGGAGTGAAGCTTCCCAAAGTGTACAGTGGAAGTGGTCTCTCTCTCCATCAAGCTGGCCTCTTTGTTTCTGTTATCACAGATTTGGGACTGACTGTTCTCTGGGATGGAGGTGAGTGTATTTACAACGAAAGCCTTGCAGATCAATAAGAGTTTGATTGATTGATTGAAGGAGCTGGCAGAAGTTTCGAAGTTCCTTTCACTCCCTATTCACGATAAAAACAATTCACTGATCAATGGATCTGATGGGCTGAAGGGCCTCTTTTGTGCTGTTTGACTCAATGACTAAAGCAGCATCAATGTTGGGGAGGTTTGATCTCACAGAGTTAGGTCTCTCAGCTCAGTTCAACCACTTGTGAAGATTCACAGTAGCATCACATAGATGTTGCATCCTGTATCAAACTCATCCCGATTCCTGAACTGTGTTTTTCCATGTTAGAAACAAAATTCAATAAAAGTTAGACGAGACCACCAAAGCTGGAAACAATTTATTCTACGATCTTGCAAGAAAGGACCCCAATTGCAGAAAGCAATTGAAGTAAATTAGAACTCAGGTTAGTGTACAGTTATACCCTTTGAGCTGAGTGAGGTCATCTCTCCAGACTCCTAATTACCCAATCTCCTTACTGTGCCAGACCACTGCCCAGCTGTGCTCCACCCTTATTACTTCCCCCTTCCCCAGGTTGGCCACCTTCCTTTCTGTAAACGCTGACACATACATTTATTTTGTCGAGATCTGGTTTAACATTTTGTATCATTCTGCTGGGATATTCCATCCTCGGACATTTCATTAACTTGTATCATTTTGTATAGGAGAAAGTGAGGACTGCAGATGCTGGAGATCAGAGCTGAAAATGTGTTGCTGGAAAAGCGCAGCAGGTCAGGCAGCATCCAGGGAACAGGAGAATCGACGTTTCGGGCACGAGCCCTTCTTCAGGAATGAGGAAAGTTTGTCCAGCAGGCTAAGATAAAAGGTAGGGAGGAGGGACTTGGGGAAGGGGCGTCGGAAATGTGATAGGTGGAAAGAGGTCAAGGTGAGGGTGATAGGTCAGACTGGGGTGGGGGCGGAGAGGTCAGGAAGAAGATTGCAGGTTAGGAAGGCGGTGCTGAATTCGATGGATTTGACTGAGACAAGGTGGGGGGAGGGGAAATGAGGAAACTGGTGAAACCCGCGTTCCTGCCTTGTGGTTGGAGGGTTCCTAGGCAGAAGATGAGGCGCTCTTCCTCCAACCATCAT
>NC_057713.1:285984-290383 GCF_004010195.1 Chiloscyllium plagiosum
CACCCCCCACCAACCCACCCTCCACTCCCGGCACCTTCCCCTGCAACCGCAGGAGGTGCAAGACTTGCGCCCTCACCTCCCTCCAAGGCCCCAAAGGAAACTTCCATATCCGCCACAGATTCACCTGTACCTCCACACATATCATCTATTGCATCCTTTGCACCCGATGTGGCCTCCTCTATATTGGGGGGACGGGCCGCCTACTTGCGGAGCGTTTCAGAGTTTGCACCCGATGTGGCCTCCTCTATATTGGGGGGACGGGCCGCCTACTTGCGGAGCGTTTCAGAGTTTGCACCCGATGTGGCCTCCTCTATATTGGGGGGACGGGCCGCCTACTTGCGGAGCGTTTCAGGGGACACCTCTGGGACACCCGGACCAACCAACCCAACCACCCTGTGGCTCAACATTTCAATTCCCCCTCCCACTCCACCAAGGATATGCAGGTCTTTGGACTCCTCCATCGTCAGTCCACAACAAAACGACGGTTGGAGGAGGAACGCCTCATCTTCCGGCTAGGAACTCTCCAACCACAAGGGATGAACTCGGGTTTCACCAGTTTCCTCATTTCCCCTCCCCCCACCTTGTCTCAGTCAAATCCATCGAATTCAGCACCGCCTTCCTAACCTGCAATCTTCTTCCCGACCTCTCCGCCCCCACCCCCGTCTGACCTATCACCCTCACCTTGACCTCTTTCCACCTATCACATTTTCGACGCCCCTCCCCCAAGTCCCTCCTCCCTACCTTTTATCTTAGCCTGCTGGACAAACTTTCCTCATCCCTGAAGAAGGGCTTATGCCCGAAACATCGATTCTCCTGTTCCCTGGATGCTGCCTGACCTGCTGCGCTTTTCCAGCAACACATTTTCAGCTCATTTTGTATAGCTCAAGCATTTCAGTTATCTCAGCTTTTTGCTGAAAGCATAATTTTACAAAAATAACTTTTTGTTATAGTAATTACAACCAAAGTTAGTATTTAATTAACCACAATTATACACTGAAAAGTCCCTAAATACCTGCAGGGTTAGTAGTTCTCTTGCTGTACCCCTTTTCTGTATGCTTTTTCTACATCTGTAAAAACAACACTTTACCCCATTTCTAACACCCAGAGTCCCGAACCCTGTTCAGTTTTCACCTGATGACAGTGCTCCTGAGTCCTGCAGAGAGATGACAGCACGGACCTTGTTCCTCCAGGCTCTTCACCTCTTTGATCATAAACACCAAACCATTACCTCGCCAAGAAGCCAATCAGAGAGCTGTCATTGTGCTGAGGACCCCTGACATCACAACTGATCACAATTGCACAAACCAATCACCAATCTGTCGCTGGGTAAATCTCATTCTGCAAACACTCCCCAATCCTGTTCTGCCTCCACTCCCCTCTTGCCACTGTTTGAACAAGGCAGTGTAAACATCACACACAATGGGTTCTAGCAACTTGTGTAAAATCTCAGCAGCTCCTTCCATAGTCCCTGGTTTAAAACACTCCTTTCCTGTTTTAGTGTTCAGGTATCAAGAGAATAAAAATATTCTGTCTTTTGACAGTATTCACTCTGTAAAACGACAATGTTGTCGAGGAGATTACTGAGATACAGGCGACTAGACTCGGTGTGATTGAGGTTCACAAGGAGGAGGTATTAGAAATCCTACAGAGTGTTGTTAGAAACAAAATTCAATAAAATTTATACGAGACCACCAAAGCTGGAAACAAGACAATTTATTCTATGATCGAGCAAGAAAGGACCCCAATGCAGAAAGCAATTGAAGTGATGATTATTCAAATTATTACACAGTTGTACTTTTGAGCTACGTGAGGTCACCTCTTCCGACCCCTACATTACCCAATCTCTCTTACTATTTTGCCTCTGCCCATCTATGCTCCATCCCCATTGCCCCCTTCTTTCCAAGTTGGCAATTTTCCCCCTTGCACGTGCTGTCATAAGGCTAAACTCTTATCTCGATGTTCCCTTTGTAACTTCTTTCATTATCCACAGGTACATTCCATTCGTGTACATACATCTTAACAATGTATCTTTTTCATGCTTCACTTATATGTTTCAGTAATAAGACCATAAGACATAGGAGCGGAAGTAAGGCCATTCGGCCCATCGAGTCCACTCCGCCATTCAATCATGGCTGATGGGCATTTCAACTCCACTTACCTGCATTCTCCCCGTAGCCCTTAATTCCTTGTGACATCAAGAATTTATCAATTTCTGCCTTGAAGACATTTAGCGTCCCAGCCTCCACTGCACTCTGTGGCAATGAATTCCAAGGCCCACCACTCTCTGGCTGAAGAAATGTCTCCGCATTTCTGTTCTGAATTTAACCCCTCTAATTCTAAGGCTGTGTCCACGGGTACTAGTCTCCTCGCCTAACGGAAACAATTTCCTAGCATCCACCCTCTCCAAGCCATGTATTATCTTGTAAGATTCTATTAGATCTCCCCTTAATCTTCTAAACTCCAACGAATACAATCCCAGTATCCTCAGCCGTTCCTCATATGTTAAACCTACCCTTCCAGGGATCATCCATGTGAATCTCCGCTGGACACGCTCCAGTGCCAGTATGGCCTTCCTGAGGTGTGGGGACCAAAACCGGACACAGTACTCCAAATGGGGCCTAACCAGAGCTTTATAAAGTCTCAGTAGCACAACAGTGCTTTTATATTCCAACCCCCTTGAGATAATTGACAACATTGCATTCACTTTCTTAATCACGGACTCAACCTGCACGTTTACCTTTAGAGAATCCTCGACTAGAACTCCCAGATCCCTTTGTGCTTTGGCTTTATTAATTTTCTCACCATTTAGAAAGTAGTCTATGCTTTTATTATTTTTGCCAAAGTGCAAGACCTCGCACTTGCTCACATTAAATTCCATCAGCCATTTCCTGGACCACTCCTCCAAACTGTCTAGATCCTTCTGCAGCCTCCCCACTTCCTCAGTACTACCTGCCTGTCCACCTAACTTCGTATCATCGGCAAACTTCGCTAGAATACCCCCGGTTCCCTCATCCAAATCATTAATACATAATGCGAACAGCTGTGGCCCCAGCACCGAACCCCGCGGGACACCGCTCGTCACCGGCTGCCATTCTGAAAAAAAACCTTTTATCCCAACTCTCTGCCTTCTGTCAGACAGCCAATCCTCAATCCATACCAGTAGCTCACCTCGAACACCATGGGCCCTCACCTTGCTCAGCAGCCTCCCGTGTGGCACCTTATCAAAGGCCTTTTGAAAGTCTAGATAGACCACATCCACTGGGTCTCCCTGGTCTAACCTACTTGTTACCTCTTCAAAAAATTCCAACAGGTTTGTCAGGCATGACCTCCCTTTACTAAATCCATGTTGACTTGTTCTAATCAGACTCTGCTCTTCCAAGAATTTAGAAACCTCATCCTTAATGATGGATTCTAGAATTTTACCAACAACCGAGGTTAAGCTGATTGGCCTATAATTTTCCATCTTTTGCCTTGATCCTTTCTTGAACAAGGGGGTTACAACAGCCATCTTATAATCATCCGGGACCTTTCCTGACTCCAGTGACTCTTGAAAGATCTCAACCAATGCCTCTGCTATTTCCTCAGCCACCTCTCTCAGAACTCTAGGGTGTATCCCATCGGGGCCAGGAGATTTATCAATTTTAAGACTTTTTAACTTTTCTAGCACTATCTCTTTCGTAATGGCAACCATACTCAACTCAGCCCCGTGACACCCTTTAATTTTTGAAATATTACTCATGTCTTCCACTGTGAAGACTGACGCAAAGTACTTGTTAAGTTCTCCTGCTATTTCCTTATCTCCCATCACTAGGCTTCCTGCATCAGTTTGAAGTGGCCCAATGTCTACTTTTGCCTGTCGTTTGTTTCTTATGTACTGAAAGAAACTTTTACTATTATTTCTAATATAACTGGCTAGCCTACCTTCATATTTGATCCTCTCATTTCTTATTACACTCTTTGTTATCCTCTGTTTGCTTTTATATCCCTCCCAATCTTCTGATTTCCCACTGTTCTTAAAATAAAAACGTCCTAGCTTGTCCAACATCTTCTATAACTCAAACCATTAAGTCCTGGCAACATCCTTGTAAATTTCTTCTGCACGCTTTCCAATTTAATAAAATCCTTCCGATGGTAAGGTGACCAAAACTGAGCACAATACCCCAAGTGCGGCCTCACCAATATCCATACAACTCCAACATAACTTCCCAACTTCTGTACTCAGTGCCCTGACTGATGAAGGTCAGTGTGCCAAAGCCTTCCTCACTGCCCTGTCTACCTGTGACTCCACTTTCAGAGAACACTGCACCTGAACTCAAAAGCCCCTCTGCTCCACTACATTCCTTAAGGTCCTACCATTCACCATGAAACATATCTATATTAAACTCTATTTGCCATTTCT
>NC_057713.1:293931-299567 GCF_004010195.1 Chiloscyllium plagiosum
AGCTGGTAAGTCATGTTAAAATTGTACAAGACATTGGTTTGGCCGCGTTTAGAATACTGTGTACAGTTCTGGTCGCCACATTACCAAAAGGATGTGGACGCTTTGGAGAGGGTGCAGAGAAGGTTTACGAGGATGTTGCCTGGTATGGAAGGTGCTAGCTATGAAGAGAGGTTGAGTAGGTTAGGTTTATTTTCACTAGAAAAAAGGAGATTGAGGGGGGACCTGATTGAGGTTTACAAAATCATGAAGGATATAGACAGGGTGAAGGATTCAATAACGAGAGGTCATGCTTTCAAGGTGAGAGGTGGAAAGTTTAAGGGGGATGCACATAGTAAGTACTTCACACAGAGGGTGGTGGGCATTTGGAACACGTTGCCAGCAGAGGTGGTAGAGGCAGGCACGGTAGATTCATTTAAGATGTGTCTGGATAAATGCCTGAGTAGGTGGGGAGCAGAGGGATACAGATGCTTAGGAATTGACCGACAGGTTTAGACAGTAGATTTGGATCGGCCCAGGCTTGGAGGGCCGAAGGGCCTGTTCCTGGGCTGTAAATTTTCTTTGTTCTTTGTCTTTAGCCTTCCTGACTACCTGCTGCCCCTGGATTCTAGCTTTCTGTGTTTTGTGCACAAGTTCCCCCAGTTCTCTTTCTGTTGCAACTTCCTGCAGTTTTTCTCCATTAAAAAAACTCTGTTCTTTTATTCTTTCTTCCAAAATAAACAACATTGCATTTTCCTACATTATACTCCATTTGCCAACTTTTTGCCTATTTATTGTAAACTGTTTGTGTTCCTCTCACAAGATCGACCATGATCTTTAATGAATAAAAGATCAAATAATTTATGGGGACTTTACATGAACTACCTTCCTGTCCAGAGGAACTATTCCAGAAACAATGGATCCAACAATTTCAGCGACAGAGGATGTGATGGCCTAATGGAATTTTATTGTGTTCAGTTCCACAATATAGAATATAGAACATTCCAGCGCAGTCCAGTCCCTTCAGCCTTCAATGTTGAGCCGACCTAATTTGAAGCCCATCTCACCGACACTATTCTATTTTCATCCATATGTTTATCCAATAACCATTTAAATGCCCTTAAATTTGGCGAGTTTACTCCTGTTGCAGGCAGGCCGTTCCACACCATTACTACTCTCTGAGTAAAGAAACTACCTCTGACATCTGTCCTATATCTATTACTCCTCAATTTAAAGCTATGTTCCCTTGTGCTAGCCATCACTATCCGAGGAAGAAGGCTTTCACTGTCCACTCACTGTCCACGCTATTGTCTTATATGTCTGTATTAAGTCACCTTCTTCTAACAAAAACAGCCTCAAGTCCCTCAGCCTTTCCTCATAAGACCTTCCTTCCATACCAGGCAACATCCTAGTAAATTTCCTCTGCTTCCAATGCTTCCACACCCTTCCTATAACCAAGTGATCAGAACTGTACACAGTACTCCAAGTGTGGCTGTACCAGTGTTTTGTACAGCTGTAGCATGACCTCATGGCGCTGAAACTGAATCTCTCTACCAATAAAAGCTATCACCTTCTTAACAACCCTATCAGTCTGGGTGGCAACTTTCAAGGATCTATGCATGTGAACACAGAGATCTCTCTGCTCATCTACACTGCCAAGAATCTGACCAGTACCCCAGCACTCTGTATTCCTGTTGCACCTTCCAAAGCGAATGCACACTTTTCTGCATTAAACTCCATTTGCCACCTCTCAGCCTTGTCGCCTTATTATATGAAGGACGTGAAAGCTTTAGAGAGGGTTACAGAGGAGATTTCCCAGGGCGCTGCCTGGACTGGAGGGTGTGCCTTATGAAGAAAGGTTAAGGGAGCTGGGGCTTTTCTCATTGGAGTGAAGAAGGATGAGAGGTGACTTGATAGAGGGGTACAAGATGATGAGAGGCACAGACAGAGTGGATAGCCAGAGACTTTTCCCCAGGGCAGAAATGGCTATCATGAGGGGGCCTAATTTTAAGGTGATTGGAGGAAGGTTTCGGGGAGATGTCAGAGGGAGGTTCTTTACTCAGAGAGTGGTGGGTGTGTGGAATGCACTGCCAACAGTGTAGTAGAGTCAGGTAGTTTAGGGACATTTAAGCAATACTTGAATAGGCACATGGGCGATAGTACAATGAAGGGGATGTGGGTTAGTCTGATCTTAGAGTAGGATAAACGGCTGCCACAGCATCGAGGGCTGAAGGGTCTTTGCTGTACTGTTCTATTTCTTCAGTCACTTCCTTTGGCACTCTGAAATGTAGATTGCCAGGCCTGGAGATTTATTCATCTTTAACTTCATTCATTTTTCCAGCACCATTTTCTTATGAATACTAATTTGGCCTTCTGTCTAGACCCTTGGTTTTGTGATATTTTTGGGGATGGGGTGTACTTGTACCCTCCTTTGTGAAGACAGAACTGAAGTACGTGTTCATTCTTCTTTGTTGCCCACTCCCGTTTCCCCCATTTCTGTCTGCGCTGGCATTTGGAGCAGCCTCTTTCCTGCTTTGTCCCCATTGCCCTACATGTGGATCGTCCAGTGTCCTACTTACTGCTTCAAGTGGCTGATTGATTGCCTCTTCCTCCTACTCTCTGTGACTGTCAGTCATTGACAGAGATTGAAAATACTTGGGACCCAGGAACAGATCCCTGAGATATTCCAATGGCTCTGACAGGTTTCCAACTGTCCTTCAGACTCTGTTTGCTGCTGGTTAGCTGCCCCTCCATCCTGTCACCTTCACATCTGTGAGTTCCTACCTTGTGCTGTAACTGTCTCTATTACATTCTTTTGAATGCCTTTTGGAAATTCCAACCCATTATATCTGTTGGTGACCATCCTGTGTGTTTGCTTCTCAAACACCCTCTTAAATCTATAAACCATAAATTCCCTTTCGCAAAACCTCTCTTTCTGATTGTATTACCATTTTCTACAAGTCCTGCTGCTGTCTCCTTAATAATCGATTGGAACATTTCCACAATGACAGAAGCTCAACTAACCGATCTAACGTTTCCTGTCTGTCCCCTTTCTTAAATAGTGCAGTCACATTTGTGGTTTTCAAATCTCTGAGTGAAAGTGGACATTTGTGTGTCTTGAGTAAGAATTAGTGACAGGATGTGAGAGTAAGTGACTGGTCCTGTCGCACTCATTTCTCTCATCTCTGTGCAGGAACCCGTGTCTACATACAGCTCGAGTCACAGCACCAGGGCCAAGTCAGTGGATTGTGTGGGAATTTTGATGGTGATGCAGAGAATGACTTCACCACCCGACAGGGGATTGTGGAAGCAACACCCGATCGTTTTGGCAATTCCTGGCGAGTTAGTCAGACTTGCCCTGAGGTCTACGATGATGACATTCCCCATCCCTGTTCTGTGAGTCCAAAAACCTCTCACTGAGAAATTAACAAGTTCAGAGGTCACATTGACCAAGCCTTCTCAATATCTTAGCTCCTGAAACTGATGTCCCACATTACACAAATTTCATTGCTCGCCCATTACACACAATAAGTATTTATCCTATTGAGAAAATGACTTCTATAATTACAAGCATTTTATTATTTCTGGTTTAGTTGTTTAATGTAAAACTTATTGAAAATAATGCACTAAAACTGTTTAGAGAATAAATTGGAAAAGCGAAATAGTTTTATGAATAATAGAAAAACAAAAAACTAAATGAAAATGTAAAACATGATAAGAAATTATTCACCCAATAATGGAAAATGTTTTCTTTTCATGGGACATGGGCATTGCTGGTTGGGCCCAGTATTTACTGCCTGTCCCTAGTTGCCCCCTTGAGAAGGTGGGGGTGAGCTGCCTTCCTGAACCGCTGCAGTCCATGTGCTGTAGGTCGACCCACAATGTCCCTTAGGGAGGGAATTCCAGGATTCTGATCCAGCGACAGTGAAGGAACGGCGATATATTTCCAAGTCAGGATGGTGAGGGGCTCGGAGGGGAACTTCCAGGGGGTGGTGTTCCCATGTATCTGCTGCCCTTGTCCTTCTGGATGGAAGTGGTCATGGGTTTGGAAGGTGCTGTCTGAGAGTCTTTGGTGAGTTTCTGCAGTGTATCTTGTAGATGGTACACCCTGCTGTTACTGAGCATCGGTGGTGGAGGGAGGGGGTGTTTGTGCATGTGATACCAATCAAGCGGCTGCTTTGTCCTGGATGGTGTTGAGCTTGTTGTTGGAGCTGCCCCCACCCAGGGCAAGTGGGGAGTATTCCATCACACTCCTTACTTGTGCCTTATAGATGGTGGACAGGCTTTTGGGAGTTGGGAGGTGGATTACTCACCGCAGTATTCCTAGCTTCTGACCTGCTCTTGGAAACACTGTGTTTATGTGCTGAGTCCAATTGAGTTTCTGATCAATGATCATTCCCAGGATATTGATAGTGGGGGATTCAGTGATGGTAATACCATTGAATGTCAAGGGTTGGTGGTTAGATTGTCTCTTATTGGTGATGGTCCTAGCCTGGCATTGTGTGGCATGAATGTTACTTGTCACGTGTCAGCCCAAGCCTGGATATTGTCCAGATCTTGCTGCATTTGAGCACGGACTGCTTCAGTGTCTGAGGAGTTGTGAATGGTGCTGAATCATCGGCGAACATTCCCACTTCTGACCTTATGACAGAGGGAAGGTGATTGATGAAGCAGCTGAAGATGGTTGGGCCTGGGACACTCCCCTGAGGGACTCCTGCAGAGATGTCCTGGAGCTGAGATGACGACCTCCAACAGCCACAACCACCTTCCTGTGTGTCAGGTCTGACTCTAACCAGTGGGGAGTTTGCCCCCGATACCCATTAACTCCAGTTTTGCTCGGGGCTCCTTGATGTCACACTCGGTCGAATGTCAGCCTTGATATCAAGGGCATATCTCAAACTTTGCAAATGACACCATGTTTGAAGTTAATGCGAACTTTGTCTGATCTCCATCATCATTCTCATCAATGTGAATTTTAGCTCAGTAAAATGGGAGATGATTGAATGGTAGGAAGAACATGTAGGCACAGTACAAAATAAAGGTGCTATCCTAATGTGTGTGCAGGAGCAGAGAGACCTGGTGTGTATGTGTCTAAGGTGAAAGGTGATAGGGAATCTTAGAATGTGGTTCAAAAATCAGAGAGGAATCTGAACAGTACAAATAAACAAAGAGCATGGAGGTGGTGGTGAACTTGTACAAAACCCTGGCTACCTCAGAGCTGGAGGATTGTGGACAGTTCTGGGTGCCACATTCAAGGAAAGATGTGAATGCATTGGAGAGAGTGTAGAGGTGGGAGCAAACTGGGGAGTGGGATGGTAGGGGGCTGTGAATACAGAGGTTGGGGTATTGTGGGAGTGACTATGTGTGCGTCACTGTCTAATATACCAAGTAGTGTGAAGCACAGAGTCCGTCACTCTCCGTCTCTAACACCATGTCTCACTTGTGACCCACAGGAGAATCCTCACCGTGTCACATGGGCAAGGAAACGGTGCAGCACCATCAGCCAAACTCTCTTCCAGTCCTGTCACCAAGACGTGCCTTACCAGCCGTTCTATGAATGGTGTGTCTTCGATGCATGTGGGTGAGTAGAACACTCAGGAGAAACAACTGATTGAGTGCCACTGTTTCCAGCAGCTCCCTCCCACCAGAGACTTCACCCC
>NC_057713.1:300067-302478 GCF_004010195.1 Chiloscyllium plagiosum
GGTCAGTGAGGGTCACGGTCATTGAGGGACACGGTCATTGAGGGACACGGTCAGTGAGGACCACAGTCAGTGAGGACCACAGTCAGTGTGGGACACGGTCAGTGAGGGACACGGTCAGTGAGGGACACGGTCAGTGAGGGACACAGTCAGTGTGGGACACGGTCAGTGTGGGTCACAGTCAGTGTGGGTCACGGTCAGTGACGGACACGGTCAGTGTGGGTCACAGTCAGTGTGGGTCACGGTCAGTGTGGGACACAGTCAGTGTGGGTCACGGTCAGTGTGGGATACGGTCAGTATGGGACACGGTCAGTGTGGGTCACAGTCAGTGTGGGTCACGGTCAGTTACGGACATGGTCAGTGTGGGTCACGGTCAGTGATGGACACAGTCAGTGTGGGTCACGGTCAGTGTGGGTCACGGTCAGTTAGGGGCACAGTGATGGACACAGTCAGTGTGGGTCTCGGTCAGTGAGGGACACGGTCAGTGTGGGTCACGGTCAGTGTGGGACATGGTCAGTGTGTGTTACGGTCAGTGTGGGACACGGTCAGTGTGGGTCACGGTCAGTGAGGGATTCGGTCAGTGAGGGTCACGGTCATTGTGGGACACGGTCATTGAGGGACACGGTCAGTGAGGGACACGGTCAGTGTGGGTCACGGTCAGTGTGGGACACGGTCAGTGTGTGTCACGGTCAGTGTGGGACACGGTCAGTGTGGGACACGGTCAGTGTGGGTCTCGGTCAGTTAGGGACACGGTCAGTGTGGGTCAAGGTCAGTGTGGGACACGGTCAGTGTGGGTCACGGTCAGTGTGGGTCACGGTCAGTGTGGGACACGGTCAGTGTGGGTCACGGTCAGTGAGGGACACGGTCAGTGTGAGACACGGTCAGTGAGGGACACGGTCAGTGTGAGACACGGCACGGTCAGTGTGGGTCACGGTCAGTGTGGGTCACGGTTAGTGTAGGTCACAGTCAGTGTAGGTCACAGTCAGTGTTGGTCTCAGTCAGTGAGGGACATGGTCAGTGTGGGTCATGGTCAGTGTGGGTCACGGTCAGTGTGGGTCACGGTCAGTGTGGGACACGGTCAGTGTGGGACACGGTCAGCGTGAGTCCTGGTCAGTGTGGGACACGGTCAGTGTGGGTCACAGTCAGTGTGGGACACGGTCATTGCGGGTCATTGTCAGTGAGGGACACGGTCAGTGAGGATGCTGTCAGTGTGGGACACGGTCAGTTATGGACGCGGTCAGTGTGGGACAATATCGGGGGTGATTGGCTGTGTGCTGTTCCCTTGCTTCTCTCCAGGGAAAATAATTCCGACTTCTTCAATCCTTCCCCCTTGCCCTCCCTGCGCCCACTGCTGTAAAACCCGGTTTGATTCTGTCGTGTCCACAATCCTCCAGGTGGGATCTACCCAGAGTCTTGTACAACTTCCCCATCACCTCCTTCAGCCCCAGTTCAAGCTCTGCTCCAGCAGCTGTGACTCCACATGGAGCCAGGTAACTGGGACCAACAGGGAGCTCCCTTATTGCCTGGATTGTGCAGGTTGAGGCACTCATACACCAACCACCACGAGCTGCAACACCAGAAGTAACCAAAATGTGAACCAAACATTCGGCTTAATTTCACAAGCAACAGTATCAGAACGTCTGTTCGATCTGCTCGGGCAGAACTTTAGTTTAACATCTGAGAAGGGGAAGGAGCTAACCTTATTAAACACATCCAAAAACAATCCACAATAACACAGCACAATGGACAGAGGGAGAGAGAGGGAGAGTGTGAGACAGAGAAAGGGATAGAGAGATCGAGAGAGAGAGTTGGAGAGAGAGAGAGAGAGAGAGAGACAGCTCCCTGATGAAGGAGCGATGCTCCGAAAGCTGGTGCTTCCAAATGACCCTGTGGGATATAACCTGGGGTTGTGTGATTTTTAACTTTGTCCATCCCAGTCAAACACCGGCATCTCCACATCTCGGAGAAAGAGAGAGAGAGAGAGACAGAGAGAGTGAGAGTGAAAGATACAGAAGCGAAAGACTGGTGGCAGAGAAAGAGAGAGAAACTTAGAGGGAAAGGGAGGAAGAGAGACAGGGAAGGAGAGAGAGGGAGGGGGGGGGGGAAGGCGGAGATTGGTACTTGGTAACAGAGACTGGTCCGGCTCTCTGTCTGCCTCCTTCTGCGAGAGGGAGAGGAAACGGGGTGGGGACGAGAGGATAGAGAGAGGGAGAGTGAGGGGAGAAAGGAGGAGGAGGGGAGGGAGAGAGAGAAAGAGAGTCAGAGAAAGAATGTTTTGGGGGAAGAGAGAGAGGGAGTGAGGAAGAAAGAGAGGGAAAGATGAGAGAGGGGTAGAGGGATGAGAGCAGAGCAACAACAGAGATCCAGGGACAGAGAGTATGCAGAGAGGGAGAGAGAGAGAGAGAGAGAGAGGA
>NC_057713.1:303151-318793 GCF_004010195.1 Chiloscyllium plagiosum
CAGACAGACAGTGAGAGGAGAGAGAGAGAGAGAGAGAGAAACAGAGAGGGAAAAGAGCTTGGTCTGTGGGGACAGGGGTCACAGAGGGAGCAGGAGAGCCAGTGAGGGTGATGGGTGATGGGGGAGAGAGGGGATGGGATGGCAGATTGAGATCAGGCAATGGGAGCAGACGTGACAGGGCTGTTTGAGACAGAGAGACAGAGAAAGGTAGAGAAAAGTCACATGGGTTACAGGAAATTTCACCAAAAGCCACCTCACCACCAAAACCATCATCAAACCCTCACCCTGAGGAACATTCCAGAAATCCCTTGTGTACTTCAACCTATCTTCCATGAACAACCAAGAGGGACCACTAACCAGAAACTCTGAAACACAGAGCCAGACACCAACATTCCTATTTCAAGGACATTTAGAGACACTGGATACTGCAAAGGCAATGGGCCCTGAGAACATTCCGGCAATAGACCTGTTCTCCAGAACCTGCCACTCCCGTAGCCAAGCTGTTCCCGTCCAGTTACAACACTGGACAATATGGGGAATTGACAAGGTATGTCCTGTACAAAGCAGGACAAATCCAACCTGGCCAATTCCCACCCCGTCAGTCACCTTTGACATCAGTAAAGTGATGGACGGTGTCAGTAACCTGCTCAGTTTGGGTTTCCCCAAGGGTCACTCACCTCCTGACCTTGGGTCAAACATGGACAAAAGAGCTGAATTCCAGAGGGGAGGACAGTGGGACAGTAAGACACCAGCTCATGGTGTTCATTATTTTAATTAACTTGTGGGATGTGGGCATGGCTGGCTGGGTCAGCATTTATTACTTGTCCCTAATTGTCCCCTTGAGAAGGTGGGGGTGAGCTGCCTTCCTGAACCACTACAGTCCATGTGCTGTAGGTAGACCCACAATGTCCCTTAGGGAGGGAATTCCAGGATTCTGACCCAGCGACAGTGAAGGAACGGCGATATATTTCCAAGTCAGGATAGTGAGGGGCTCAGAGGGGAACTTGCAGGGGATGGTGTTCCCATGTATCTGCTGCCCTTGTCCTTCTGGATGGAAGTGGCCATGGGTTTGGATCTTCGGTGAATTCCTGCAGTGTACCTTGTAGCTGGTACACACTGCTGTTACTGAGTGTTGGTGGGGGGGTTGGGGAGGTGATGGTTGTGGATCTGGTGCCAATCAAGTGGCTGCTTTGTCCTGGATGGGGTCAAGCTTCTTGAGTGTTGTTGGAGCTGCCCCCATCCAGGGAAGTGGGGAGGATTCCTTGTAGATGATGGACAGGCTTTGGGGAGTCGGGAGATGAGTCACTTGCTGTAGGATTCCCAGCCTCTGACCTGCTCTTGTAGCTGCTGTGTTCATATGGTGAGTCCAAGTGTGTTTCTGGTAAACAGTATCCCCAGGATGTTGATAGTGGGGGATTCAGTGATACTAACACCATTCAATGTGAAGGGGTGATAGTTAGATTGTCTCTTATTGGTGATGGCCATTGTCTGGCAGTTGTGTGTGGGTGACACGGTGGCACAGTGGCTAGCACTGCTGCCTCACAGCGCCAGAGACCCGGGTAAAATTCCCGCCTCAGGCGACTGACTGTGCGGAGTTTGCACGTTCTCCCCGTGTCTGTGTGGGTGTCCTCCGGGTGCTCCGGTTTCCTCCCACAGTCCAAAGATGTGCAGGGTCAGGTGAATTGACCATGCGAAATTGCCCGTAGTGTTAGGTAAAGGGTAAATGTAGGGGTATGGGTGGGTTTCGCTTAACCAGTGGAGAGTTTGCCCCCGATACCCATTAATTCCAGTTTTTCTCGGGGCTCCTTGATGTCACACTCAGTTGAATGCAGCCTTGATATCAAGGGCTGTCCCTCTCCCCTCCCCTCTGGAACTCAGCTCCTTTGTCCATGTTTGACCCAGGGCTGGAATGAGGTCAGGAGCTGAGTGACCTCTGGTGAAACCCAAACTGGATGTCACTGAGCAGGGTGTTGCTGAGCGGGTGCTGCTTGATAGTGCTGTTGATGACCCTTCCATCACGTTACTGATGATGGAGAGGAGACTGGGCGGGAATTGGCCAGGTTGGATTTGTCCTACTTTTTGTGTACAGGACATACTTGAATAATTGTTTTTATGATCTTTCCCTGAGAGAGAAATTAGAGGTGATGAATCAAATGGGTTCATACTAATATTTATACAGCGCTAACAGAGCGACAAGGAACCCTGTGTATTGGTCAATGTGTGTGCTCATGTCCAGAGAATCATTTGTCCACGGGGTTCCCCAGACCATTGGCATTTCCAACATATGTCTATGAACTGGGTCATGCCCTGACAGTTATCATAATGAGCTGGCCATAACCAGGTCCAGGCAGTGGGCCGTGGAAGGGGTCGTTAGGGCCGACTGCCTGCCCCTCTTCCGCGGTTACGTTAGAGCCCGGGTGTCCTTGGAGAAGGAGCACGCGGTGTCGACCAACACCCTGGAGTTGTTCAGGGAGAGGTGGGCGCCGCAGGGAGTGGAGTGCATCATTTCTCCCTCCAACTCTATTTTGATTTAGTCCCTACCCTCCCGCTCACTGTTTGATCACACAGCGTTGCCCTTTGATGTGAAGGGCAGTGTTTGTCACTGGCCACTCGGGTGTTTCCTTTCTTCCTGGTGGTGGAAATTGAATACAGTTGTACACCTTGTGTCTCTCACTGTGTCTCACATCTGCACACACACACAACATGGGCACGGGGGAAAAATAAACCCTACCACCGTTAGGGAGGAGGGTGGGGATAAAATTAAAAGAAAAAAGGAAAAATAAGAAAACAAAAGGAGTAAAAAAAGCATAATAATCTTCCTGGTGGTGGAAATTGAATACAGTTATACACCTTGTGTCTCTCACTGTGTCTCACATCTGCACACACACACAGCATGGGCACGAGGGAAAAATAAACCCTACCACCGTTAGGGAGGAGGGTGGGGATAAAATTAAAAGAAAAAAGGAAAAATAAGAAAACAAAAGGAGTAAAAAAAGCATAATAATCTGGATCTTACTGTGCAGAGGATAATTCCTGACTTTGCAGATGACTCTAAACTTGGACGAATTGTACACAGGAGGAGGACAGCATGGAACTCGAGAAGGGCATCGACACTTTGGTAAAGTGGACAGGTAGGCGGCAGGTAAAGCACACAACGGTGAGTAACAGTAGGATACTCGCCAACTTGAAGGGCATTTCAATGGTCATTGGATAAACATATGGACCAGAATGGAATAGTTTAAGTTGGATAGGCTTCAGATTGTTGCACTGCTCTGTCAAACCATCGAAAGCCGAAGGGCCTGTGCTGAGCTGGAATGTTCTATGAGAATGTGAGACATTGGACAGAGAGGAGTTGATAGAGTTTTCCCCAAGGCTGGGACAGTTTTGTAAGGGGGAATAGCTGGAGAAGTTGGGATTATTTGATGAATGACAATTTAAGAGGCTTTCAAAATCATGCAGGATCTGGAGAAAGGAGAGATGGAGAAAATATTCAAAGCCTTGAAAACAAAGGCCCACAAAAGTAAAGTTAGATGTTGCCTCCAGTCACCTGGGAAAGGGGCACATTGACAGTCAGTATCCAAACCCAACACAATCGGTGAGATTGGTCAGGACAGAGACAGCACTGCACGCGTACTGCCTGCACACACACACACACACACACACACACACAGAGAAGGGGTGCCATCAGACAGATCCCTTAAAGCAATTATGAGACAGAGCAACAACAATATGAGGAAAAATTCTTTAACCTGAGGGGGGATTAGGGTCCGGAGTGTACTGTCTGAGAGTGTGGGGCGAGGCTGTCAAAAGGAAGAGGAGGTGTGTGTGTGGGTGATAGGGAGATGGGGTGAGAATGCTCTCCAATAAAGTCTCAGTCAGAAAGACAAGCCTTCAATGATGTTGTGATCAAGGAGCGAGAAACACATGGAGAGATCCTCATTGAGACACTGCAGGTACTGAGCAAGTTGGACTGGATTGACACAGAGTCAACATCCCTTTCTCGCCCTGAGCTGGGCATCTCAAATGTGGGAGCCAGCCCAAGGGCAAGGGTCCAGGGGGAGTTGGAATCCCCCTGCCAGACTGAGGGGCTTCAGGACCCCCCATCAGGCAGACCCAGGAAATCGACCCCACAATTAGATCATAACTCACTTGGTTTTAACCTTAACTCTACATTCGTACATATCACCAATCATCTTCCATCACACTGGGAATCTATCCACAAATTACAAATTCGGCAGCAGGATGTGCTGCATCAGGTCATGTTTGTGCAGTTGACATCCCCCAGGAGGATTCATGCACTGGGAGACTTCAGAGATAGTGGGGGAAGGGGTAGTCAGGCAGGGGAGAGACTGGGATCATGGAGGAGAGATGAGAACCATTAGAAATGGCAGGATTGGGGCAAATGGGGGTCAAGCAATGCTCAGATTCTCCAGGGTGAGAGAACTAAGACATCCCAGTTATACTCGCTTCCATCAGGCAGAAGATGGGAAAGTTAGAATACACATACTAACAGATTCAAGACCAGCTTCCTCCCAGCTGTTATCAGACGTGTGAACAGACCTCTTATTCATTGCCAGAATACAAATAGTGGAGATCAGAGTGGGTCAGGCAGCATCCAGAGAGAGAGAGAGAGAGAGAGAGAGAGCAAGCTAACATTGAGACTCAATGACTCTTCATCAGAGCTGACGCACGGTGTGGAGGGGGGCATGTTAATTCTGATCTCTCTCTCTCTCGCTGTGACACTATATTCTGCACTGTGCAGGATAGGGTCTGGCTGTGCAGCACACAAAACAACATTTTCCACTCTGTCTTGGTACATGTGTCAACAATAAATCAATTCATCAACACTCCCATTTCATTGACAGAGACTGCTGCAGACTGGATGCTGTGCTCCAGGAGAATAATGGAGCCATTTTATTGGGAGAGAAACACACACCAAAACAAAAGAAAAATCTGACAAAAAAAAGGCCACCCGAGACAGACAGAGAGAGGGGGGCTCTCAGCATCATTCTAGAACATTCCACAGCATTCGACACACAGCCAGAAACTTACAGCAAACTGCTCCCACCTGAACATTCACAAACTGGATCAGGTACAGGACAGAAACATAGTCTTGTCCCTCATGGTCAGGAAGGAGCCAACAATCAGTACCTTCACCCTAACCCCTGCCCGACTGGCCCACTCTCGCAGGCTGTTCAGGGGCATCCTGATGGTCAGTGCAGACACACTCTGCGCTGAGTGACCGGGGCTCGCAGTGGGTCACCACAACGAAGGCAATGGATAAACGACAGGCCCTCCTTCTTTGGGATGTGCCAACAGCTAAAGCAGTGAATGCGATATTTCTTGTACCTGGGGAACATGCAAATATAGAAATGAGGAAAAGTACAGGGTCGTTTTCCCAGAGGTTTTCTGCCCTAACAATAATGTCCCAGTGAATCTGGCCATGTTTCCCTTCCCCATCAACAGTACCCCCCCACCCCCCCCTGAAACACCTTGATCTCAAGTGATTCCCTCCCCTCCTCCAAACCCAGTAAACCCTCCGACACCCTGATCAAGTCCTTCCTGGATCTTATTTACTTACTAGCCTCTCCCTCGCCCCCCCCCCCCCCCCCAACCCAAGCTCGGCGACACTCCAGTATTCAAGCTTGGATGGACTGGGCTATCAATACGACATAGGAGCAAGTAGGCTGCTCAGCTAATCAAGTCTTCTCTGCCATTAGTGACTGATCTGATAATCCTCAACTCACTTTCCTGCCTTTTCACCATCACCTCCAATTCTCTTACTGCTCTTGAAATGTGTAGCTCCTTAATCTGAGGTGGTGTTCTCTGGTCTCAGACACTCCCACAAGGTCTTACACTTTCACCACATCCCACTGTCAAACCCCAATAAAAGGGCTTTCCTTAATAATGGGCCTGTCCTCATTGGAACATGGTCCAGTCTCAATATGGCACAGACGGTGTGTGGGTGTGCCTGTGTGTCCATACCTACCGAGAGTCAGTGTGTGTGTCCGTGTGTCCGTGTGAGAGAGTGTGAGTGAGAGTATGTGACTATCCCCCAGTGAGGTTGTGCCCTCCGGTAGGAGTCTGGATTAGCTTGTGGGTCTGGCTGTGTGCAGTTACCTGATTCCACACGCGTTACACAGTGGTGTCCCGTCCTCTGCATCTCTCCACAGGGGGGTTTTCTCAGTGCCACAGGATACACAGCACTTCCCATCTGTAACACAACCAAATTGACATGGTCATTGGTGGGCATGAGCTCAGCTCCCACCCCCCCCCCCCCCCCCCCCAGACAGAGTCAGATTGAGGTTCCTCGGTCATTGCCCACCTTCAGTCACCACTCCAGCACAAGCAGAGACTTTATAAATGGGGAAGTATAGGGACCATCTGTCGGGGACCAAGGAGAATGGGAGGCTGGGAGCAGATTCCCATTAAAGACTCACACAGGATCAGAAACTGATGCTCAGCTTCAACAGAGGATCCTGAACACACAAGCAGCTACAAAGGTTTCACTGCAACCGATTGAAGCTGTGCCTGGAGTCACTGTCACATCCTCCACCCTCACTCCCCACACCCTGACTCAGGGTGATCCAAGCCTTGGAGCCCAGCATCAATTCATCAGAATAATCGCATTATCCAAAGGCTTCAACAACATGGCCATGTTAAAGACAGACTCCTGTTGTGCTCACTGGGATTTACAATGGTCAGCACAGACAGACCCACATTATACAGACAGACCAGCAGGTGTGAAATTAGGAAACGTGTCCACAGCCAGAGACCAACAACACAAGAAGCTCGACACCATCCAGAACATTTGACTAACTCCCACAAACACCCACTCCCTCCCCCACCGACGCTCAGTAGCAGCAGAGTGTACTATCTACAAGATTCACTGCAGAAACTCACCAAAGATCCTCAGACAGCACCTTCCAAACCCACGGCCACTACCATCCAGAAGGACAAGGGCAGCAGATACATGGGAACACCACCCTCTGGAAGTTCCCCTCCGAGCCCCTCACCATCCTGACTTGGAAATATATCACTGTTCCTTCATGTCACTGGATCAGAATCCTGGAATTCCCTCCCTAAGGGACATTGTGGGTCTACCTACAGCACATGGACTGCAGCAGTTCAGGAAGGCAGCTCACCCCCACCTTCTCAAGGGGGCAACTAGGGACGGGCAGTAAATACTGGTTAGTTGGCAATGTCCATATCCTACAAGTGAACAAAAAGAAACTTCTACTGCAAGGTAGCTTGGCATGAAAGCTTCAGATAGTAATCTCCACACACAGCAGGTCCCTCTCTCCCTGCGTACAGGACACGGGCTCCCCCCTCTCTCCCTGCGTACAGGGACACGGGCTCCCCCCTCTCTCCCTGCGTACGGGGACACGGGCTCCCCCCTCTCTCCCTGCGTACGGGAACACGGGCTCCCCCCCTCTCCCTGCGTACGGGGACACGGGCTCCCCCCCCTCTCCCTGCGTACGGGGACACGGGCTCCCTCCCTCTCCCTGCGTACGGGGACACGGGTTTCGCTATATGACCAGCCTTTATTACTCATTGTAATTGCTCTTGAACTGATTGGCTCTCTACACCATTTCAAAAGGGATAGGAGTTAACTGACTCAGTTAAGAATCAACCACCTTGCTCAAAGTCTGGGGTCCTGCCTTAATGGACATCAGTTAGAGGGTCAGTATTGGGCAAGCTCCGAACTGTAACTTGGAGTGAATTTTACCACCTGCCATGTTGGTATTTAAACTCATGTCCCTGGAACATTAGCCTGGGGCTCTGGGTTATTATTCCGTTGGCAGAGAATTAGAGTGGACCATTCAGCTCCCAGCCTACTCCATCACTCAGTACAATCACTCATTCTGATCACGGCCAATCTGCTAGCTCAATAGCTTCTTCCTGCTCCTCCCTAGATCCTTTGCTCCCTTTAGCTCCAAGTGCAACATCCAAGTGCTGCTGACATTACAACATTACTGTCAATCCAATTCTCACTGTGAGGTGAAATGGCAGAAACAGTTATGGATTGGCATGTGCTATCACAGCTATAGCAGAGAATAAACATCAAAAACAATAGCCCCCACCAATACCTGCGCACCACTTCCTGAGTGAAGCTTATGGAAGACCCTCTTACAGTTTAATATTTCAACCATCAAACATCACACCACATCAAGCTCTTTCTATCCCAAAGGCATTTAATTTCTTCCATCACCATCATCTCTCAGAAGAAGCCAATGACGATGAGATCCCAGACGTGACGTTTGGGGGTGGGGGGGTGGGGGGCGGTAGGTGTGATGAACCATGGAGCTTTCTCCACATAAAATTGGAACAGAACAGATGTGAAGGGTGAAACGGCCTTATCCTTCTGTGTTCAGTCTCTCCATCCCCATGTCCTGCTGTGTCCATCACTCACTCCTTGCACCACCTCAGAGTTTCACTTACACACAGCGTTAGGAGCATCCTCCTCAGAGCTGCTGCACCTTGCCAGAGGCTCCACTTTGTTACGACGTGATCGGATCTTCAGGAGTTTCCGATGAAGTCCGGGGCTGAGGGAGACAGGAACCTTGGATGAGAGCACGGTTATGAAAATGTGTAAAACCCACTCTTGGGAGAGAGGAAGGGACAGGGTGGGGGCAGGTTTTGAATTTTGTAGGATTGTGAATAACCAAAGATGAGAAACCAGAAACAGGGGAAGCTGCGCAGCTCTGGCAGCATCTGTGGAGAGAACTCAAAGGTAACGTTTCACATCCAGTGACAACTCTTCAGAAGCTTATTCCCATGTATCTGCTGTCCCTTGTCCTTCTGGGTGGAAGTGGCCATGGGTTTGGAAGGTACTGCCTGAGGATCTTTGGTGAGTTTCTGCAGTGCCTCTTGTAGATGGTACACACTGCTGCTACTGAGCATCATTGATGGAGGTGGGGTGGTGGTAGTGAAGACAGCCATTCTGCCCGTTCTGTGTGTGCTGGCTCTTTGAGGGAACCATCATGCTTTGCCTCATATCCTGTTCATGGGAACACCACCCCATGCAAGATCCACCCCCCCCCAGCCCCTCACCATCCTGACTTGGGAAATATATCACCGTTCCTTCACTGTCGCTGGGTCAGAATCCTGGAATTCCCTCCCTAAGGGACATTGTGGGTCTACCCACAGCACATGGACTGCAGCAGTTCAGGAAGGCAGCTCACCCCCACCTTCTCAAGAGGCAACTAGGGACGGGCAGTAAATACTGGGTCCAGACAATAATGCCCATGTCCCCCAAAGTGAATCTTAAAAATTGACTTTTTGTCTGTCACCCTCTCAGTTTCTTGCCCAACTTACTTTAACCAGCTCTTTTCTGAGATCAGTTTCCACTACCTTTTCAGATCAAGAGATTCAGATCCCAACAATTGAGCGTGTAGATTTTTCTTCATCTACCCTCTTTTGGCAATAATTTTAAATCTCTTATCCTCAGTATTAGCCCAGTTATCTGAGCAAATATCTTTTCTTGATCCAATTGAGCAAAATGTCTCATCTTGAAAGCCTTGATGAGGCCACCTCTCCTCCCTCTTCTGTGCCTAGAAGAACAGCTCAAACCATCCTCTCCTCAGAAGTGAAATCCCTCTCTCTGGCAAAACCTGGTAAACCTCCCTGAGCTTTATCTAAGGCTTGGACATCACCTGAAGAAGTGTGGGGTCCAGGAAGGGCTGTGAGGTGGGGGTGCTGCTACACATCCTGGACTGTGGGGTGGTCTCAGACTCTGGGAGACGAGCAACAGAACTAGGAGCAGGAGGCCATTCAGCCCCTCAATCCTGCTCCATCACTCAAAAGAATCATGAATGATCTCATCTTGGCCTCCAACCCTTTACTAATTCAACACCTGAATACACAATGGCAGCAGCCACCACACTCTGAGGGAGTGAATCCCACAGATACACGACCCTTTGAGAGCAGTAACATCCCCCCAAATCAGTTTGAAACCTGAGACACCCCCTGGATCGCCCCATCCCCCCCATAATTACTTCATCCATTTGCAGCAGCTTGGCAGCTGCCAGGCTCAGGGAGATCTCGGTGAGGGGGGGGGGGGTGAGGTTGTGTGATATACCTGTAGTGGGCAGTGATGTGGAGCTGACAGTCTCCAGTATTCACAATACGCCTCTCCATGCACAGAGTCACTCCTTCGAAGCTGGGGTCTCCGTCCAATGCGCTGCGGCGGGGGGCTGACTGCTTACGGCATTTCCGACTCTGCTGCACCGTCCGACCGCAGGAATCAGATATCCCAGATCCACAGGAATCTCTGCATTCAGGCGCTGACGATGTGGTCACTCTGGATGCTGACTGCTCACTACTGCCCTGACCCCTTAGCCCTACTTCAGGATGGCTGCTTTCATCAGTTACCCAGCTTGGGGACCCTACAGCCCCACTCGGGTCTCCTGCTGTGGCCTCAGTATGATCACTGCTCCCTGTACAACAACTCAAACTCCTCATGTGGCCACCTGTCTCTGGGGAAATCCTGGCTAACCCAATGTCAGAAAGCCCCTCTTCCCAGCCAGAAGCCTGTCTTTGTCCTGGATCACACAGGCACCTGCCCTCGGCACTCGCGTTCCAATACTCTGGAACAGGCACACAATTCCTGCTGGATTTGACATCGATAGGTAAGGAGTCACTTTCGCCCTGCTTCTCACTAGTAGAAGCCAGCTCCTGCCTTAGTCTGTCCATGCCCCCCTCACTCTGGGGGCTCTGTCCTTCCCACCCAGCCTGTTTGGTGGAACATCCTGTGTGGGGGTATTGGGGCAGCGGAGAGATAGGGAAGGGGTCAGAGGGGGTCACAACAGAGCTGCTACTGCCCCAGGGATTCCCAGATGCTCTTGGGCTGCAGTGACTGGGGGGGTTTAAAACTGGCACTAACTTGGCAGCTTCCTGTAACAGGCAGAGAATAGCAAACTCTGGGAGTTGGTGGGAGGATCCAGGGCCTTCTCTCGGATCTGCAGGCAATGACTGAGCACATGGGTCAGAGTGAGACCTGAAACAAGACACGAGATACAAAGTGAAACAACCATCTGAGGAAAGACATCGCCATGGTCATAGTCTGTTTCAAATTCATTCATGGAACATGGGGTCACTGGCTAGGGAGCATTTAATACCCATCCCTAATTACCCAGGGGGCAGTTCAGTGTCACCCACATTGCTGAGGGTCTGGAGTCATGTGTAGACCAGACTGGGTAAGGTTGGCAGTTTCCATCCCTAAAGGACATTTGTGACCCTGATGGGTTTATGACAACATACAGAGGTTATATTAGGTTAACATTTTCAAAAGAATTTCAGATTTTTATTGAATTTAAAATCTCCCCATTTGTCTCGATGAGATTCAAACACACGATCCCGGAATATTAACCTGGGGTTCTGGATGACGGGTCCAGTGGCATTAGCACAAGTCCATCACCTTTCCCACATTGAATCGCAGAAAGATTTAGGACCATTCTGCCCACTACATCCATGCTATCTGTGAACTCTAACGCCACCTTGCACCACCCTCCTCAGCTCCTGTCTGATCAGCTAATTGTTGGTCTCTCTGTCTGATGATGGGGCTCCAGTTATAGGCCCCTCAGCATTGTGCTCCCCCTCCATTCACCTCCTTATTTCAAAAGGTACCACCCTGACCAATCACATCATAACAGCACAGCGCAGGCAAGATCCCATAAGGTCCTCCTCAATCACATTTCAACCCTCTGTGCAGTACAGCAACCAGAACGGTGCACCAGATGGGGCCTACCCACTCGGTTAGAGCGTTTGAATCCCCTTGTTCTTAAACTCCAACAACGTCATTCCCTACCTCCGGAGACAGCAACAAACGGGAATAGGAAGGGTCCATCTCTGTGGCCGGCTTTGTCATTCAGGGAGATCGTTGCTGAGCTGGCAGTGGATTCAGCCTCACACCCGGGGGCTGCCGGGGGGCAGTAGTGAGTGAGTGAGGGAGAGCGGGCTGCCCTGCACAGTTTGACATCGCTGTTACCCGATTGCCCTCGTGCCCTTTAACCCGGTACCTGAGCACTGTCATGGGGGGGCAGTATTCGGTTTTCCGAGGGTGTTTGTTACAGAAGCCTAGAGAAAGGAGAGCCAGTGGATCGGGATTTTCAGAAGGTCCCACATAGGAGATTATTAAATAAAACACAGCCCCATGGCATTGGGGTCGGGGTTATAGAGATATAGATTGGGGATTGATTAACAGAGAGACAGCGGAGAGCAGGAACAAACAAGCTGTTCCTAGTGGGCTACAGCAAGAGTCACCTCAAGGTCTCCAACTGTTCACAATCTTGTTGCAGTTGTATAGCGCCTTAATAAGAGCTCCCCTGGAATATTATGTGGAGTTCTGGTCTCCTTATCTCCCATTGAGGGAGTGTGAAGGAGGGTCACCAGATTAACCTGAAAATTAGTGACATCAAAGGGATTTGGAGATGGAGTGGAGTTGAGACGATGACCAGTCATGAAGTAGAGTGGTGGTGCAGAGCTGATGGGCTGAAGGGCCTACTCCTGACATTTCAGGAACCTTCTACCAGCTGCTTTCCCAGCAGCTCTCACTGGGCTGGGTCTCTACCCTGGGCACAGACATCCAAGTGAGTGGTGGCCCGTGTCCTCTTCAATACCTGATTAGGATGGGAACTGGTGAGCTTCCCCCAAAGGGAACCTCTTGCCAGATCTCCAGCATTCAGACCCCAGACACATCAACAACATCTTGCCCCATTGTGGGAATCAGAGGGCAACTCTCCACTGGTTAGAGTCAGACCTGACACACAGGAAGATGGTTGTGGCTGTTGGAGGGTCAGTCATCTCAGCTCCAGGACATCTCTGCAGGAGTCCCTCAGGGGAGTGTCCCAGGCCCAACCATCTTCAGCTGCTTCATCAATCACCTTCCCTCTGTCATAAGGTCAGAAGTGGGATGTTCACTGATGATTCAGCACCATTCACAACTCCTCAGACACTGAAGCAGTCCGTGCTCAAATGCAGCAAGATCTGGACAATATCCAGGCTTGGACTGACACGTGACAAGTAACATTCATGCCACACAATGCCAGGCTAGGACCATCACCAATAAGAAGGGCCTGTGCCCGAAACGTCGAATCTCCTGTTCCCTGGATGCTGCCTGACCTGCTGTGCTGTTCCAGCAGCAAGATCTGGACAATATCCAGGCTTGGACTGACACGTGGCAACTCACATTCGTGCCACACAAAGACCATCTCCATTAAGAGACAATCTAACCACTGCCCCTTGACATTCAATAGTGTTACTGAATACCCCACCAGCAACATTCTCGGGGTTTCTATTGACCAGAAACAACCAGATTTACAAACACACGAGCAGATCAGAGGCTAGCAATCCTGCAGCAGGTGATTCAGCACCATTTCCATCCAGAAGGACAAGGGCAGCAGATACATGGGAACACCACCCCCTGCAAGTTCCTCTCCCCATCCTGACTTGGGAATACGTCGCCATTCCTTCAGTGTCGCTGGGTCAGAATCCTGGAATTCCCTCCCGAAGGAACATTGTGGGTCTACCTACAGCACATGGACTGTAGTGGTTCAGGAAGACAGCTCACCCCCACCTTCTCAAGGGGCAACTAGGGACGGGCAGTAAATGCTGTGCCCAGCCAGAGACACCCACATCCCAGGAACAACAAAACTTTGAGGATTGGGAACATCTAGCTAAATGTGACCAAAAGTTTTAAAGAGAAAATTGACGAGACAGAATTAGCCACGAAGGTAACAGTGTGAGAGAGACCCACATCCCAGGAACAACAAAACTTTGAGGATTGGGAACATCTAGCTAAATGTGACCAAAAGTTTTAAAGAGAAAATTGACGAGACAGAATTAGCCACGAAGGTAACAGTGTGAGAGAGAGAGAGTGTGTGAGAGAGAGAGAGTGTGAGAGCGCGAGCGTGAGAGAGAGAGCGTGAGAGCGCGTGAGAGTGCGTGAGAGCGCGTGAGAGTGCGTGAGAGCGCGTGAGAGTGCGTGAGAGCGCGTGAGAGTGCGTGAGAGCGCGTGAGAGTGCGTGAGAGCGCGTGAGAGTGCGTGAGAGCGCGTGAGAGTGCGTGAGAGCGCGTGAGAGTGCGTGAGAGCGCGTGAGAGTGCGTGAGAGCGCGTGAGAGTGCGTGAGAGCGCGTGAGAGTGCGTGAGAGCGCGTGAGAGTGCGTGAGAGCGCGTGAGAGTGCGTGAGAGCGCGTGAGAGTGCGTGAGAGCGCGCGAGAGCGCGCGAGAGAGAGCGCGCGAGAGAGCGCGCGAGAGAGCGTGTGTATATATGATCACCTCTCATTCATTTAAATTTCAGTGAATACAGGCCCAACCTACTCAGCCTGGGGCAGCACTTTAGTTCAGTGGTTAGCACTGTTGCCTCACAGTGCCAGGGACCCAGACTCGGTTCCAGCCTTGGGCAATTGTCTGTGTGGAGTTTGCATATTCTCCTCGTCTCTACATGGGTTTCTTCCATGTGCTCCAGTTTCCTCCCACAGTCCAAAGATGTCCAAGTTAGGTGGATTAGCCATAGGATATGCAGGGTTACAGGGATAGGGTAAGGGGGTGGGTCTGGGTGGGATGCTTTTCAGAGAGTTGGTGCAGACTTGATGGACCTGCTTGCACACTATAGGAATTCTATGTTAACCTTTCCACGTATCTGGGATCAGCTTAGTGAACCTTCTCTGGACTGCCTCCATTATAGCACTTCAGATTCCTCACAGCAGCTGGCAAGGTTCCACAAAGATCAATGAAATGGCAGGCCAGTGGATCTGAACCTTTGACAAAAGGAATGAGAGAGCAATATTGGCAGGAATCTTGGAAAATACTCTTCTTTGAGCAGTATCACTTGAAATTTTTATGTGCACCTACACAGGCACATTAGATTCAGTTCAAGGGCTTATCCAAAAGATTTCGCAGGGGATGGTGGTGTTGTGTAACATGATGAGTAATCCAGAAGCCCAGACTAAAGCTCTAGGGAACATGGGATCCAATCTTACCACAGTAGCTGGTGGAAATTAAACTTAATTCACTTTAAAAATCTGGAATTGAAAGCTCATTAATAATGACCATGAAACCACTGTCAATTGTGGTAAAAATTCATCTGGTTTACTAAATATCTTTTAAGGAAAGAAATCTGCAGTTTTTATCCAGTCTGGCCTAAGTGAAACTTTGATGGCACTATCCAAACCCACAACCTCTAACTTTTCACTGTACTCCTGTACTTGAGTACACATGACAATAAGCTTCACCTGCCAGTGGAAGCAACCTCCCTGCTTCTACCTTATCCATTCCTCCCTCATTCTTCTAAATTCCATTCCAATCCTTCCTGTTATCATTTATAATAAATCAGCAATGTGGTAGGAACAACATGCTTTGTGAAGCATAATGCATGAGGCTACTTCTAGAAAAAGTTTCATGCCGCTCTTTAAGACCTTAAATTGGTGCAAAGAGGTAGACCTCTATGTTTTAAGAACAATACAAGAGGTAATTTCATACCTTGATACATCAATTCCAAAGAACAGAGGATTAAAACTAAGCTGTTAATCCGAGAGTCCAGCAATGAAGAATGTGCAGCTTCTGACTTGCAATGGACAAAGTTTAATTTCAGGAAATGCTATAAAATCCAGGGAAGAATGGAATGCCGTGGGGGAAAAAAA
>NC_057713.1:318837-335393 GCF_004010195.1 Chiloscyllium plagiosum
GTGTGTGTGTGTGTGTGTGTGTGTGTGTGTGTGTGTGAGAGAGAGAGTGAGAGTGTGAGAGTGTGAGAGTGTGAGAGTGTGAGAGTGTGAGAGTGTGAGAGTGTGAGAGTGTGAGAGTGTGAGAGTGTGAGAGTGTGAGAGTGTGAGAGTGTGAGAGTGTGAGAGTGTGAGAGTGTGAGAGTGTGAGAGTGTGAGAGTGTGAGAGTGTGAGAGTGTGAGAGTGTGAGAGTGTGAGAGTGTGAGAGTGTGAGAGTGTGAGAGTGTGAGAGTGTGAGAGTGTGAGAGTGTGAGAGTGTGAGAGTGTGAGAGTGTGAGAGTGTGAGAGTGTGAGAGTGTGAGAGTGTGAGAGTGTGAGAGTGTGAGAGTGTGAGAGTGTGAGAGTGTGAGAGTGTGAGAGTGTGAGAGTGTGAGAGTGTGAGAGTGTGAGAGTGTGAGAGTGTGAGAGTGTGTGTGAGTGTGAGTGTGTTTGGGGGGTTGATGTTGCAGAGAATGATTTCCCATGTGTCTGTCTTCATCTAAGTTTATCCAGTACATCCCATCAGTTTTCTGGCACTATACATTCTGTGTCCTATGATCCTGCCCCAGCTGATGGAGGAGCAGCGCTCTGAAAGCTAGTGCTTCCAAATAAACTGGTTGGACTATAACCTGGTGTCGTGTGATTTTTAACTTTTACTCTAAGGTCAAGGGTTTCATTCCAGAAAGAGCCGCAGATGACAGTGAGGAACTAAAGAGGTCAATTCATAAAAAATATTGGAAGCTTTCAAGAGATGACCATCCAGCAAATTACCAGGAACTGTAGGCCTAAGGGCTAGCGTTCTAAAGGAGCTGACTGCAGTGAGAGTGTAGGTCCTGGATATAAATTTACAAACTGCCCTTAATCCTGGATCAATTCCCTGCGGTCTCCATGGCAACATTTGAGAAACAAAAGTGAGAGACAAAACATGGGACTCCAGGACAATGAGCATCCCATCAGGACCCAGGGAAATGTCACTGTCAGAGATCGACCACACCCGGCCAGTGTACTGCACAACGTACAGGATAATTAGAACTATTCCAAACCATTTCACCAAAGGAAAATCTTTGTTTGACAAACAATGTTTATTTTGAGGATGTGATACGTACTGTCATGGAGATAAAAGGGAACCAGCAAATGTCGTATTAGGATTTGCGAAAGGATTTAAAAGATTCCACAGGAAAGGTTTGTACAGGAGATAATGGCGGCTGGAAGTGGAGGCTATATCTCAGCAGGAATTGGGGGAATTGTGGAACAAGAGAATGTTCTCCTGCCATTTGGCTCATCGTGCCTGCACTGGTTCTAGTCCCCAGGACCAGTCTCCTGCTTTTCCCTATATCCCTGATCCATTTCTATCCAGATAACCACCCAATGTCCCTCCTGAAGGTCTCAGCTGAGCCATATTTCCAGGAAGTACATTCCACACCCCGACTACTTGCTTTCTCACATTATCCTTGCTTCACTCGCACACCATAGAACATAGAACATAGAACATAGAACATAGAAGAATACAGCGCAGTACAGGCCCTTCGGCCCTCGATGTTGCGCCGATCCAAGCCCACCTAACCTATACTAACCCACTATCCTCCATATGCCTACCCAATGCCCGCTTAAATGCCCATAAAGAGGGAGAGTCCACCACTGCTACTGACAGGGCATTCCATGAACTCACGACTCACTGAGTAAAGAACCTACCCCTAACATCTGTCCTATACCGACCACCCCTTAATTTAAAGCTATGCCCCCTCGTAATAGCTGACTCCATACGTCGAAAAAGATTCTGTGCCTCCACATCCTTCCTATAGTATGGCGACCAAAACTGCACACAATACTCCAGATGCGGCTGCACCAGAGTCTTATACAACTGCAACATGACCTCAGGACTCTGGATCTCAATTCCTCTATTTCCCAACTCGGGTTCTGTTTATAAACAGAGACGGCTTCTCCCTCTCTACTCCATCCAGCCCACTTAACATTTTAAAAACATCAAATCAGATTTCCTCTTATCCTTCTTTGCTGAATGGAGAGAACATTCCCAATCTATCTTCAACAGACAGGAGGGAGAAAGTACCATTTTACCAGAGGAGACAGGGGGAGAGAACCAGGGCAGCGGGACGCTGGGGGTGGATCTGTGGAATTCTTTCCCGCAAAGCTCAGCCGAGACTGGCTCAGTAAGTTTACTCAGACAGTAAAGGGACCACAGGCTATGCTGAAAAGTGTTGCTCGAATTGTAGATCTACAGCCTAGAGAGAGGCCCTTTGGCCCATTACGCCCATGTCAGCTCAAAACAAGCAAACTATTCCGACTCCTTCAATCAGCTATGACCTCATTAATTGGCTCTTTCTGCATTTACAATTACAGACCAAGATGAAGAGACATAGAGTAATGTGATGGTGATCCAAAGCCGGGGGGGCGGGGAATGTGGGCTGTCAGGAGGACCCTGAGACTGCTCCTCAGGAAGCGGCCAATGGAGCGTCATGTGGGCAATCCGAGATTACTCACTTTACTCAGAAGGTTAGTAAAACACAATATTTATAAAGAAAAGTGCGATATTTGTAAATGTTGATGTTCAGAGATTTATCACAATTTATAAATAAGATTCCTTTATGACTCGGATGAGGAGGTTGAGGGGTGGGTTAGTAAATTTGCAGGTGACACTAAGGTTGGAGATGTCGTCGATGGTATCGAGGGGTATTGCAGGCTGCAGCGTGACATAGACAGGATGCAGAGCTGGGCTGAGAAATGGCAGATGGAGTTCAACCTGGATAAATGCGAAGTGATGCATTTTGGAAGGTCAAACTCAAATGCTGAATATAGGATTAAAGACAGGATTCTTGGCAGTGTGGAGGAACAGAGGGGTCTAGGTGTGCAAGTACATAGATCTCTCAAAGTTGCCACCCAAGTGGATTGGGTTAAGAAAGCATATGGTGTTTTGGCTTTCATTAACAGGGGGATCGAGGTTTTGCTGCAGCTCTACAAGTCCCTGGTGAGACCACACTTGGAATATTCTGGTCACTCTACTATAGGAAAGGTACAGAGGCTTTGGAGAGGGCGCAAAGAAGGTTTACCAGGATGCTGCCTGGATTGGAGGGCTTGCCTTATGAAGAAAGGTTAAATAAGTTCGGACTTTTCTTTCTGGAGAGAAGGAGGAAGAGAGGAGACCTGATCGAGGTGTACAAGGCAATGAGAGACATGGATAGAGTCAATAGCCAGAGATCTTTTCCCAGGGCAGGATTGACTGATACGAGGAATCATAGTTTGATTAGATTAGATTCCCTATAGTGTGAAAACAGGCCCTTCGACCCAACAAGTCCATGCTGTACATTTCTATGACTCTATGACCCTCTGAAGAGTAACCCATCCAGACCCATTCCCCAACATTTACCCCTGACACTACGGGCAATTTAGCATGGCCAATTCACCAAACCTGCACATGTTTGGACTGTGGGAGGAAACCCACGCAGACACGGGGAGAGTGTGCAAACACCACACAGACAGATGCCCGAGGCTGGAATTGAACCTGGGTCCCTGGTGCTGTGAGGCAGCAGTGCTAACCACTGTGCAGCCCCATGGTTTGAAGATATTAGGAGGAAGGTATAAAGGAGACGTCAGAGGTAGGTCCTTTACACAGAGAGTTGTGAATGCATGGAATGAGTTGCCAGCTGTGGTGGTGGAAGCAGAGTCATTGGGGACATTTAAGCGACTGCTGGGCATGCACATGGATAGCAGTGAGTTGGGGGGTGCGTAGGTTAAGTTACTATATTTTACATTAGGATTAAATCTCGGCACAGCATCGTGGGCCAAAGGGCCTGTTCTGTGCTGTACGTTTCCTTGTTCCATGCTTGTTTAAGCAGGTGGTGCAAGTTGTGTGTTCACCCTATTGTGGGCAGGGTCTGGAGTGTGAAGAGAGAGGGAGATTACCCATTACATCTCAACGTTAACTTTGGATAGAACAAGCAGTTAGGAAGGCCAATGGTTGATGACTTTTATTGGACAGGGATTAGACTGAAGGAGTGAAGACTTTCATTAAAAACATCTTGGGCATTTTGCTGAGTCCATCTTGAACTTTAAGAAGGGAGACCTGTCCATCAGAGGTTCACTCGATGGGTCGAGGGAGGTGGGAGGGGGATAGCATCGTCTCACTGTGAGAAGCAGAATCTATATTCTGTCGAATTTCGAAGACGGAGGGCCAATCACACGGAACTGTTGGAAATCTCTTCCCCATGGGGTCAATGCCACATTGCGGAATAACGTTAGGATTATGTTGGGTCTTAGAGTATCGAAGGAATTGGGGAACAAGTGGGGACAGTGAAGCAGAAAACATGCCGTTTTCCCACCCATCAGCAAATTCTGTGACGATTCCATGGGTTTCTTTATCGGAAGGTGATTATGGATTATAAACATTCAGGTCCCCCCACACCAACTCCCAATCAACATTTCTGCAATTCCCTCCCATGGCTCCACACTGAATCCCACTAGCACCTGGTCTGTCCATAGCTTCCAACTATCAGTCTCACTCTGTCCCAGTCTGCTCACCCTCAGCCACCTATAATCCCCTGAGTCACAGTCAGCCTGGTTAAACACAGGTCACTCACAACGAGAGGAGGGGAGAGTACACCTTAGTCAGGTCTAACCCGGGACAGTGAGGCAGGATCAAAGTGATTTCACCAGCTCTTGGGGAAAAATTATTCTGGGCATACTTTGTAGGACTGACTGGGGGAATGGGCTAAAGGGGTGAGGGGGGAGGGAGGGCAAGCTGAAGGGGTGAGGGGGGAGGGAGGGCAAGCTGAAGGGGTGAGGGGTGAGGGGGGAGGGAGGGCAAGCTGAAGGGGTTGGTTGAATAATTGAGATCAGACTCAGGTGGGGGCAGGGGTTGGGAGGACACCCACCTGTCAAATACCCTGGGAGTAGCTGGTCCTGACTCCCCACCTGCTGAATCCGAGCAGTTAGAGTGAGGGAGCCTGGCTAACAAAGGTAAGGGAGGGTCCAGGCAGGGGGGAGAGGGAGGGTCCAGGCAGGGGGGAGAGGGAGGGTCCAGGCAGGGGGGAGACAGGAGTTCCAAGATGGAGAAATCAGGGGTCTTCATGGTCTCAAAGATGATCCCATCATCCATCAGGGTTGAGGTAAAGTAGTTCTGTAATCTCCTCAGCCTCTCTTCAGCCAATTGGCCAGCCCGGCATCCACTCGCTTCTCTTCAGCCAATCAGCTGTCTTCACTCTGCTGGGTCAGGAAAATTCTTCAAGGTGTGATCCTGAATCAGAACACGATAGTCACAGCAAGCTCTGAAAACCACGTTGGGATCAACCCCCAACTGATCTCCAACCCACTGCTCCCACACAGCCCTCCCTCTGGACTGCCTGCCTAAACCCCAAAACCCAAATACCAGCCACAAACCAACCCGACCCATTCCCCAGCTCCTCCCCACCAGAAAGAGTGGCCTTTCTCTCAGTCATCATTTGGACAACAGCGTGCAGAGGAGAAGAGGTCCCACCCATTAGATCACCGCATCAGCAAACAGCCCATAATAGGAGCAGTCTCTCAGCCTGGACAGCAAATTAGCTATAAATAGGAACCAGGGAGGGGATGACAGCCTGTGCCGAGTGGAGTGTCACCGTGATCAGTACTGGGGCCACAGTCCAATCCAGTATACAGGATATTAATCACCTGGATGACCCTGTGCAGGAATGTCCCAGTTAAGCCGGTAACAGGGAAGGCCAGTGAAATGGGGGATAAAACCATACAAAACACAAGGCAGAGCACAGCTGGAATGCTGTGGAGAGGTGTGGGTCCCTTATCTAGTGAAAGGTAGGCTGGCATTGCAGGCAGGCCAGTGAAGGTTCACTCCACAGACACCAGGAACAGAGGGACTGCCTTATGAGGCAAGCTCACCCGCTCCATCCCCACTCTGACAACAACAGGCCCCATGAGGGTCAAAGGGGAAAATCTGTGCATGGAGCAGGAGGACATGGGGAAAATGATAAAAGAGTATTCTCATGTGTCCTTACTTGGGAGAAAGAGGATGTATTGGCAGAAAACCGGCTGCAAGGTGCTTGAGGAGAGAGATTTCCGGGTCTGGCTGAGTTGTATCCCTGGTTGCCGTGGGAGATGAGGGAGGCAATGACAGGGGCTCTGATCCAAATATTTAATTCCTCTCTGGCCACAGGGAAGATGCCAAAGGGCTGGAGAACAGCTAATGTTTACTGTCCACTGTTCAAGAAGAGTAGCATAGAGAGATGGGGGAATTACTGACCAGTGAGTCTCACATCATTGGGAGGAAAACACATGGTGACAATTCGGAAGGAGGGAATTAATCTCCATTTAGAGAGGCATGGTTTTTGTCTTCAGGACATCAGGCCGAACAGATCTGGTTGAGGCTGTGACTACGTGTGCGGGTGAGGGTGGAGCAGCTGATATAGTTTGTATGGAGACCAATCACAAAGTAAAAGATCAAGGATCCAAAATGGGATGAGGGGTGGGGGGCAGGGCTTATGTTCGAAGCGTTGATTCTCCTGCTCTGGTTCCCACACAATAGAAAGGAGGTGGCGGGAGGGGGGTTTAACTTGAAGTTTTAGAGGGGGTCAGGGGTCTGGAAGCACAGCCCAGGAGGGGAGCAAGGCAGATATGCTCACAACCTTGAAAACATACTCAGATGAGAACTTGAATCATCATCTTAGAGACAGAGAGGACCGCAGATGCTGGAGATCAGAAAAGCTCTTGCCTTAAAACATTGATTTTCCTGCTCCACGGATGCTGCCTGACCTGCTGTGCTTTTCCAGCAACACACTCTCAACTCAAAATGCCATAACATTCCAGGATATGGGCCAAGTGCAGGAGGGTAGGATTACTGTAGATAGAGAGCAGCTTGGTCAGCACAGACTTAACAGGCTGAAGGGCCACTTCTGTACGATTCGACAATTTGGAAGAAATGTGGGCAGGAACAGCAAACAGCCGACAGAGATCTAAAGGGGACAGCTACTCTGACAAGTCACATTCTAGAAGTTTCCACACCCTATTACAACCTCCCCTACCCCCTCAGATCATCCACATACAAAACACAACCTTCACTCCACCTCTCCCTTCAGCCTTACCCCCACATAACACCTCATGGCCTAAACTCTTACCCCAGTCAAGTTGGAATACTCACCTCTCCCACACCATCACCATCCGCCAACCAGTCCCAGACTCTCCCTCAGCTTCATCCACTCCACCTGAAGCTAATTAATGATCAGCTGCAGATTCTCCACCACCTCATTCCCACATTAACCCTCCAGACACCACAGTTCTCCCTCACTATCCTCCCTGTGGCCCCAAAACGTTGTAACATGATTATCCCTCCAACAATGCCTGATCCCTCAGCGCTGACCCTCCGACAGTGCAGCACTCCCTCAGCACTGACCCTCCGACAGTGCGGCGCTCCCTCAGCACTGGCCCTCCGACAGTGCGGCACTCCCTCAGCACTGACCCTCCGAGACCGAGTCACTCCCTCAGTACTGACCCTCCGACAGTGCCCACTCCCTCAGTACTGACCCTCCGACCATGCATCGCTCCCTCAGCGCTGACCCTCCGACAGTGCCCACTCCCTCAGTACTGACCCTCCGACTGTGCATCGCTCCCTCAGCGCTGACCTTCCGACAGTGCCCACTCCCTCAGCACAGACCCTCCGACAGTGCCCACCCCCTCAGTACTGACCCTCCGACCGTGCATCGCTCCCTCAGCGCTGACCTTCCGACAGTGCCCACTCCCTCAGCACAGACCCTCCGACAGTGCGGCACTCCCTCAGCACTGACCCTCCGAGACCGAGTCACTCCCTCAGCACTGACCCTCCGACAGTGCGGCACTCCCTCAGCACTGACCCTCAGACAGTGCGGCGCTCCCTCAGCGCTGACCTTCCGACAGTGCCCACTCCCTCAGCACAGACCCTCCGACAGTGCGGCACTCCCTCAGCACTGACCCTCCGAGAGCGCGTCACTCCCTCAGCACTGACCCTCCAACAGTGCCCACTCCCTCAGCACTGACCCTCCGAGACCGAGTCACTCCCTCAGCACTGACCCTGTGAAAGTGCGGCACTCCCTGAAGCACTGACCATCCGATAGTGCCCACTCCCTCAGCAATAACCCTCCGACAGTGCCCACTCCCTCAGCACTGACCCTCCAACAGTGCGGCACTTCTTCTGCACTGACCCTCTGACAGTGCATCGCTCCCTCAGCGCTGACCCACCGACAGTGCGGCGCTCCCTCAGCACTGACCCTCTGACAGTGCCCACTCCCTCAGCACTGACCCTCCAACAGTGCGGCGATCCCTCAATACTGACCCTCCAACAGTGCCCACTCCCTCAGCACTGACCCTCCAACAGTGCGGCGATCCCTCAATACTGACCCTACCAAAAGTGTGTCACTCCCTCAGCGCTGACCCTCCGACAGTGCGGCACTCCTTCAGCATTGACCCTTCCACAGTGTGACACTCCCTCAGCACTGACCCTCCGACAGTGCGGCGCTCCCTCAGCACTGACCCTCCGACAGTGCCCACTCCCTCAGCACTGACCCTCCGACCGTGCATCACTCCTCAGCGCTGACCCTCCGACAGTGTGTCACTCCCTGAACGCTAACCCACTGCCAGTGCGGTGCTCCCTCAGCACTGACCCTCTGTCAGTGCGTCACTCCCTCAGCGTTGACCCTCCGATAGTGCACACTCCTTCAGAACTGACCCTCCGATAGTGCGACACTCCCTCAGCACTGACCCTCCGACAGTGCGGCGCTCCCTCAGCACTGACCCTCCGACAGTGCGACACTCCCTCAGCACTGACCCTCCGACAGTGCGGCACTCCCTCAGCACTGACCCTCCGACAGTGTGTCATACCCTCAGCACTGACCCTCCCACAGTGCGACATTCCCTCAGCACTGACCCTCCGACAGTGCGACACTCCCTCAGCACTGACCCTCCGACAGTGCGACACTCCCTCAGCACTAACCCTCCAACAGTGCGGCACTCCCTTAGCACTGACCCTCCGACAGTGCGACACTCCCTCAGCACTGACCCTCCTCCGGTGCGACACTCCCTCAGCACTAACCCTCCAACAGTGCGGCGCTCCCTCAGCACTGACCCTCCGACAGTGCTGCACTCCCTCAGCACTGACCCTCCGACAGTGCGACACTCCCTCAGCACTGACCCTCCGACAGTGCGGCACTCCCTTAGCACTGACCCTCCGACAGTGCGACACTCCCTCAGCACTGACCCTCCGACAGTGCGGCACTCCCTTAGCACTGACCCTCCGACAGTGCGACACTCCCTCAGCACTGACCCTCCGACAGTGCGGCACTCCCTTAGCACTGACCCTCCGACAGTGCGACACTCCCTCAGCACTGACCCTCCGACAGTGCGGCACTCCCTTAGCACTGACCCTCCGACAGTGCGACACTCCCTCAGCACTGACCCTCCGACAGTGCGGCACTCCCTTAGCACTGACCCTCCGACAGTGCGACACTCCCTCAGCACTGACCCTCCGACAGTGCGGCACTCCCTTAGCACTGACCCTCCGACAGTGCGACACTCCCTCAGCACTGACCCTCCGACAGTGCGGCACTCCCTTAGCACTGACCCTCCGACAGTGCGACACTCCCTCAGCACTGACCCTCCGACAGTGCGGCACTCCCTTAGCACTGACCCTCCGACAGTGCGACACTCCCTCAGCACTGACCCTCCGACAGTGCGGCACTCCCTTAGCACTGACCCTCCGACAGTGCGACACTCCCTCAGCACTGACCCTCCGACAGTGCGGCACTCCCTTAGCACTGACCCTCCGACAGTGCGACACTCCCTCAGCACTGACCCTCCGACAGTGCGGCACTCCCTTAGCACTGACCCTCCGACAGTGCGACACTCCCTCAGCACTGACCCTCCGACAGTGCGGCACTCCCTTAGCACTGACCCTCCGACAGTGCGACACTCCCTCAGCACTGACCCTCCGACAGTGCGGCACTCCCTTAGCACTGACCCTCCGACAGTGCGACACTCCCTCAGCACTGACCCTCCGACAGTGCGGCACTCCCTTAGCACTGACCCTCCGACAGTGCGACACTCCCTCAGCACTGACCCTCCGACAGTGCGGCACTCCCTTAGCACTGACCCTCCGACAGTGCGACACTCCCTCAGCACTGACCCTCCGACAGTGCGGCACTCCCTTAGCACTGACCCTCCGACAGTGCGACACTCCCTCAGCACTGACCCTCCGACAGTGCGGCACTCCCTTAGCACTGACCCTCCGACAGTGCGACACTCCCTCAGCACTGACCCTCCGACAGTGCGGCACTCCCTTAGCACTGACCCTCCGACAGTGCGACACTCCCTCAGCACTGACCCTCCGACAGTGCGGCACTCCCTTAGCACTGACCCTCCGACAGTGCGACACTCCCTCAGCACTGACCCTCCGACAGTGCGGCACTCCCTTAGCACTGACCCTCCGACAGTGCGACACTCCCTCAGCACTGACCCTCCGACAGTGCGGCACTCCCTTAGCACTGACCCTCCGACAGTGCGACACTCCCTCAGCACTGACCCTCCGACAGTGCGGCACTCCCTTAGCACTGACCCTCCGACAGTGCGACACTCCCTCAGCACTGACCCTCCGACAGTGCGGCACTCCCTTAGCACTGACCCTCCGACAGTGCGACACTCCCTCAGCACTGACCCTCCGACAGTGCGGCACTCCCTTAGCACTGACCCTCCGACAGTGCGACACTCCCTCAGCACTGACCCTCCGACAGTGCGGCACTCCCTTAGCACTGACCCTCCGACAGTGCGACACTCCCTCAGCACTGACCCTCCGACAGTGCGGCACTCCCTTAGCACTGACCCTCCGACAGTGCGACACTCCCTCAGCACTGACCCTCCGACAGTGCGGCACTCCCTTAGCACTGACCCTCCGACAGTGCGACACTCCCTCAGCACTGACCCTCCGACAGTGCGGCACTCCCTTAGCACTGACCCTCCGACAGTGCGACACTCCCTCAGCACTGACCCTCCGACAGTGCGGCACTCCCTTAGCACTGACCCTCCGACAGTGCGACACTCCCTCAGCACTGACCCTCCGACAGTGCGGCACTCCCTTAGCACTGACCCTCCGACAGTGCGACACTCCCTCAGCACTGACCCTCCGACAGTGCGGCACTCCCTTAGCACTGACCCTCCGACAGTGCGACACTCCCTCAGCACTGACCCTCCGACAGTGCGGCACTCCCTTAGCACTGACCCTCCGACAGTGCGACACTCCCTCAGCACTGACCCTCCGACAGTGCGGCACTCCCTTAGCACTGACCCTCCGACAGTGCGACACTCCCTCAGCACTGACCCTCCGACAGTGCGGCACTCCCTTAGCACTGACCCTCCGACAGTGCGACACTCCCTCAGCACTGACCCTCCGACAGTGCGGCACTCCCTTAGCACTGACCCTCCGACAGTGCGACACTCCCTCAGCACTGACCCTCCGACAGTGCGGCACTCCCTTAGCACTGACCCTCCGACAGTGCGACACTCCCTCAGCACTGACCCTCCGACAGTGCGGCACTCCCTTAGCACTGACCCTCCGACAGTGCGACACTCCCTCAGCACTGACCCTCCGACAGTGCGGCACTCCCTTAGCACTGACCCTCCGACAGTGCGACACTCCCTCAGCACTGACCCTCCGACAGTGCGGCACTCCCTTAGCACTGACCCTCCGACAGTGCGACACTCCCTCAGCACTGACCCTCCGACAGTGCGGCACTCCCTTAGCACTGACCCTCCGACAGTGCGACACTCCCTCAGCACTGACCCTCCGACAGTGCGGCACTCCCTTAGCACTGACCCTCCGACAGTGCGACACTCCCTCAGCACTGACCCTCCGACAGTGCGGCACTCCCTTAGCACTGACCCTCCGACAGTGCGACACTCCCTCAGCACTGACCCTCCGACAGTGCGGCACTCCCTTAGCACTGACCCTCCGACAGTGCGACACTCCCTCAGCACTGACCCTCCGACAGTGCGGCACTCCCTTAGCACTGACCCTCCGACAGTGCGACACTCCCTCAGCACTGACCCTCCGACAGTGCGGCACTCCCTTAGCACTGACCCTCCGACAGTGCGACACTCCCTCAGCACTGACCCTCCGACAGTGCGGCACTCCCTTAGCACTGACCCTCCGACAGTGCGACACTCCCTCAGCACTGACCCTCCGACAGTGCGGCACTCCCTTAGCACTGACCCTCCGACAGTGCGACACTCCCTCAGCACTGACCCTCCGACAGTGCGGCACTCCCTTAGCACTGACCCTCCGACAGTGCGACACTCCCTCAGCACTGACCCTCCGACAGTGCGGCACTCCCTTAGCACTGACCCTCCGACAGTGCGACACTCCCTCAGCACTGACCCTCCGACAGTGCGGCACTCCCTTAGCACTGACCCTCCGACAGTGCGACACTCCCTCAGCACTGACCCTCCGACAGTGCGGCACTCCCTTAGCACTGACCCTCCGACAGTGCGACACTCCCTCAGCACTGACCCTCCGACAGTGCGGCACTCCCTTAGCACTGACCCTCCGACAGTGCGACACTCCCTCAGCACTGACCCTCCGACAGTGCGGCACTCCCTTAGCACTGACCCTCCGACAGTGCGACACTCCCTCAGCACTGACCCTCCGACAGTGCGGCACTCCCTTAGCACTGACCCTCCGACAGTGCGACACTCCCTCAGCACTGACCCTCCGACAGTGCGGCACTCCCTTAGCACTGACCCTCCGACAGTGCGACACTCCCTCAGCACTGACCCTCCGACAGTGCGGCACTCCCTTAGCACTGACCCTCCGACAGTGCGACACTCCCTCAGCACTGACCCTCCGACAGTGCGGCACTCCCTTAGCACTGACCCTCCGACAGTGCGACACTCCCTCAGCACTGACCCTCCGACAGTGCGGCACTCCCTTAGCACTGACCCTCCGACAGTGCGACACTCCCTCAGCACTGACCCTCCGACAGTGCGGCACTCCCTTAGCACTGACCCTCCGACAGTGCGACACTCCCTCAGCACTGACCCTCCGACAGTGCGGCACTCCCTTAGCACTGACCCTCCGACAGTGCGACACTCCCTCAGCACTGACCCTCCGACAGTGCGGCACTCCCTTAGCACTGACCCTCCGACAGTGCGACACTCCCTCAGCACTGACCCTCCGACAGTGCGGCACTCCCTTAGCACTGACCCTCCGACAGTGCGACACTCCCTCAGCACTGACCCTCCGACAGTGCGGCACTCCCTTAGCACTGACCCTCCGACAGTGCGACACTCCCTCAGCACTGACCCTCCGACAGTGCGGCACTCCCTTAGCACTGACCCTCCGACAGTGCGACACTCCCTCAGCACTGACCCTCCGACAGTGCGGCACTCCCTTAGCACTGACCCTCCGACAGTGCGACACTCCCTCAGCACTGACCCTCCGACAGTGCGGCACTCCCTTAGCACTGACCCTCCGACAGTGCGACACTCCCTCAGCACTGACCCTCCGACAGTGCGGCACTCCCTTAGCACTGACCCTCCGACAGTGCGACACTCCCTCAGCACTGACCCTCCGACAGTGCGGCACTCCCTTAGCACTGACCCTCCGACAGTGCGACACTCCCTCAGCACTGACCCTCCGACAGTGCGGCACTCCCTTAGCACTGACCCTCCGACAGTGCGACACTCCCTCAGCACTGACCCTCCGACAGTGCGGCACTCCCTTAGCACTGACCCTCCGACAGTGCGACACTCCCTCAGCACTGACCCTCCGACAGTGCGGCACTCCCTTAGCACTGACCCTCCGACAGTGCGACACTCCCTCAGCACTGACCCTCCGACAGTGCGGCACTCCCTTAGCACTGACCCTCCGACAGTGCGACACTCCCTCAGCACTGACCCTCCGACAGTGCGGCACTCCCTTAGCACTGACCCTCCGACAGTGCGACACTCCCTCAGCACTGACCCTCCGACAGTGCGGCACTCCCTTAGCACTGACCCTCCGACAGTGCGACACTCCCTCAGCACTGACCCTCCGACAGTGCGGCACTCCCTTAGCACTGACCCTCCGACAGTGCGACACTCCCTCAGCACTGACCCTCCGACAGTGCGGCACTCCCTTAGCACTGACCCTCCGACAGTGCGACACTCCCTCAGCACTGACCCTCCGACAGTGCGGCACTCCCTTAGCACTGACCCTCCGACAGTGCGACACTCCCTCAGCACTGACCCTCCGACAGTGCGGCACTCCCTTAGCACTGACCCTCCGACAGTGCGACACTCCCTCAGCACTGACCCTCCGACAGTGCGGCACTCCCTTAGCACTGACCCTCCGACAGTGCGACACTCCCTCAGCACTGACCCTCCGACAGTGCGGCACTCCCTTAGCACTGACCCTCCGACAGTGCGACACTCCCTCAGCACTGACCCTCCGACAGTGCGGCACTCCCTTAGCACTGACCCTCCGACAGTGCGACACTCCCTCAGCACTGACCCTCCGACAGTGCGGCACTCCCTTAGCACTGACCCTCCGACAGTGCGACACTCCCTCAGCACTGACCCTCCGACAGTGCGGCACTCCCTTAGCACTGACCCTCCGACAGTGCGACACTCCCTCAGCACTGACCCTCCGACAGTGCGGCACTCCCTTAGCACTGACCCTCCGACAGTGCGACACTCCCTCAGCACTGACCCTCCGACAGTGCGGCACTCCCTTAGCACTGACCCTCCGACAGTGCGACACTCCCTCAGCACTGACCCTCCGACAGTGCGGCACTCCCTTAGCACTGACCCTCCGACAGTGCGACACTCCCTCAGCACTGACCCTCCGACAGTGCGGCACTCCCTTAGCACTGACCCTCCGACAGTGCGACACTCCCTCAGCACTGACCCTCCGACAGTGCGGCACTCCCTTAGCACTGACCCTCCGACAGTGCGACACTCCCTCAGCACTGACCCTCCGACAGTGCGGCACTCCCTTAGCACTGACCCTCCGACAGTGCGACACTCCCTCAGCACTGACCCTCCGACAGTGCGGCACTCCCTTAGCACTGACCCTCCGACAGTGCGACACTCCCTCAGCACTGACCCTCCGACAGTGCGGCACTCCCTTAGCACTGACCCTCCGACAGTGCGACACTCCCTCAGCACTGACCCTCCGACAGTGCGGCACTCCCTTAGCACTGACCCTCCGACAGTGCGACACTCCCTCAGCACTGACCCTCCGACAGTGCGGCAGTGGAACAGGACTTATCTTAGGATGGTAATGGTCGTGTCTGGCATGTTATCTGTAAGGTATGATTCCATAAGAATGACTATGTTGGGCTGTTGCTTGACTAGTCTGTGAGACAGCTCTCCCAATTTTGGCTGTAGCCCCCAGATGTTCGTGAGGACGACATTGCTGGGTGAACAGGGTTGTATCTGCTGCTGTCTTCTCCGGTGCCCAGGTCAATGTCAGGTGATCCGTCTGGTTTCATTTCTTTCAGACTTTGTAGTGATTGGTGCAACTGAGTAGCTTGCTCAGTCATTCCAGAGTCAAACACATTGCTATGGGTCTGGAGTCACATAGTTGAGAGTGTGGTGCTGGAAAAGCACAGCAGGTCAGGCAGCATCCAAAGAGCAGGAGAATCGACGTTTCGGGCATGAGCCCTTCATCAGGACTTTTCTCCTGGAGTTGCATGTAGGCAAGACCAGCTGAGGACAACCAACACTGGCTTTATCATCATCTGGGCATGCTGACTTGCAGGTAGTTTTTATTGAATTCAAATTCCACCATCTGCCATGGCAGGATTTGAACCAGGGTTTCCTGGGTCTCTGGATTAATAGTCCAAACATTTTACAACCAGACCGTCACCTCCCTGTTTGAATCATTAATGTCTTCACAGAGGAGAAAGGGAGGCAGAGGGAGAGTCTAAAGTCACATGAGACAAGGTCATTGTCCAACGGGTTCATTTAAGTTCGCTTTTGGAGTGCTGTTCCTTTGTCAGCAGGAAACACACAGGCACAGAATTTATAGCTGAAGAGATAAAAGCAAGATAATTGGGGTCATAGAGATGTACAGCATGGAAACGGACCCTTCGGCCCAACCCGTCCATGCCGACCAGATATCCCAACTCAATCTAGTCCCACCTGCCAGCACCCGGCCCATATCCCTCCAACCCCTTCCTATTCATATACCCATCCAAATGCCTCTTAAATGTTGTAATTGTACCAGCCTTCACCACTTCCTCTGGCAGCTCATTCCATACACGTACCACCCTCTGCGTGAAAACATTGCCCCTTAGGTCTCTTTTATATCTTTCCCCTCTCACCCTAAACCTATGCCTTCTCATTCTGGACTCGCCGACCCCAGGGAAAAGACTTTGTCTATTTATCCTATCCATGCCCCTCATAATTTTATAAACCTCTATAAGGTCACCCCTCAGTCTCCGACACTCTAGGGAAAATAGCCCCAGCTTGTTCAGCCTCTCCCTATAGCTCAAATCCTCCAACCCTGGCAACATCCTTGTAAATCTTTTCTGAACCC
>NC_057713.1:335972-338377 GCF_004010195.1 Chiloscyllium plagiosum
GGGAACCTTGTCGAACGCCTTACTGAAGTCCATATAGATCACACCTACTGCTCTGCCCTCATCAATCCTCTTTGTTACTTCTTCAAAAAACTCAATCAAGTTTGTGAGACATGATTTCCCACGCACAAAGCCATGTGCGTGGGACTCTCCCTAATCAGTCCTTGCCTTTCCAAATACATGTACATCCTGTCCCTCAGGATTCCCTCCAAAAACGTGCCCACCACCAAGGTCAGGCTCACTGGTCTATAGTTCCCTGGCTTGTCTTTACTGCCCTTCTTAAACAGTGGCACCATATTTGCCAACCTCCAGCCTTCCAGCACCTCACCTGTTTCTCAATTTCCCTCTGACTATTGGGGGGTCTATAATACAATCCCAATAAGGTGATCATCCCTTTCTTATTTCTCAGTTCTGCCCAAGTCACTTCCCTGGTTGTATTTCTGGGAATATCCTCCCTCAGCACAGCTGGAATGCTATCCCTTATCAAAAATGCCATTCCCCCTCCTCTCTTGCCTCCCTTTCTATCCTTCCTGTAGCATTTGTATCTGGAACATTAACCTGCCAGTCCTGCCCATCCCTGAGCCATGGGTCAGATGGAGTTGGAAAAGTGAGGGTTTGTCAAGGAGTTCGGAGATTGAGGAGCCAGGTTTTCTTCACAGACTGGATTGGACTGGTTGACGACTTGTTCTCCAATCTGTTTGTTATCACGGAACGTTGATGGAGAGCAAACAGGGCAAACTCCAATTCAGGTTGTGTGACCCTGAGCTACCGGCAATCAGCAACTGCACCATGATAGCAACCAATACTCAGTTCAAGAGCACTCCGGTCCTGTTCAAACAGCTCACACAGCAGGCTACAGAATCCAACCGACACAAGGATACGTCTGGAGACGCCGGAACATCGGACTTTCTAAACCAAGAACGCTGAGAACACAGAAGCTTCAGGTAGGATTTCAACAAACCTTTCACAAGTCTTTCTACAATCTATCAAAATACGGACCCTCACTGGGGGACAGTCCCACACACACACTGACCCTCACTGGGGGACGGTCCCACACACACACTGACCCTCACTGGGGTACAGTCCCACACACATACTGACTCTCACTGGGGGACAGACCCACACACAAACACTGACCCTCACTGGGGGACAGACCCACACACACTGACCCTCACTGGGGGACAGTCCCACACACACTGACCCTCACTGGGATATAGACTCGAACACCCACAGTTTGGTCCTTTCATTGTCTATCGTCTTGCTCTGGATGGTGAGGTAGATGGCTCATACTGAAGGTGGTGATTATTTTTAAGCTGCTGTGTTGTACCCAGATGATTCAGAAGGATCGAGGTTGATGCAGTAATTTGATGTAGTATTGGTGACTTGGCTGGGCTGCTGTGAACTGTGAGGGAAGCAGTGCCCAGTGCCCAAGTGGCCGAGGGTGCAGCGCAGTGAATCTAGAGGGATCTTGCAGCTGCATGAAGTGTTTCTCGAAGCAGATGGACAGGGCCCTCTGCCTGCGAGTGGATGGAATGTACAAAATGGAATTGTGCTGCCAGTGAGATCCCCTGTCCTTCTCCAGCCTGTTCTACACGCGACCCCAAATCCCTACAATGTGGAAGCAGGCCATTCGGCCCATCGAGTCCACACCAGCCCTCTAAAGAGCATTTCACCCAGTTGCATCCCCTACCCTCTCCCAGTAACTCTGCATTTCCCATCACGAATCCACCCTAAGCCTCACATTTTTGTACACTGGGAGGAAACCCACGCAGACTTGATTTGACTTATTGTGATGACATGTACCTAAGTACAGTGAAAGGCATTGTTTGCCAACCGTAAAGACAGACCTTCGTAAACCAGAGGAGAATGTGCAATCTCCACACAGACAGCCGCCTGAGGCTGGAATTGAACCCAGGTCCCAGCACTGTGAGGCAGCAGTGCTAACCACAGGGCCATCGTACCACCAATGTATGGGATGGATTGGCCCTCTGGGCAATGAGGGATGGGCAGTCAATATTGGCTCAGACACTAATGGCCATGTCACGTGAAGGAACAGAATGACCGACTGTGTCCAGTTTTTACCGACTGAAGAAAGGGACCCGCTGATATCAAACAGTTCAGGAAAGGAGCTGAGTTGGCATGGGTCAGGTTGATCCCATAGTCATTGGCGTTGACAGTGTGTTGGGGCGCGGGGGGATGGGGGATACCCGGTTGTTGTGTCAGCTATTGAAACCTGAAGGGGTTAATTGACGAGCTGAGATGGAGAGGGACTACCAGCAGGTGATGGGCTGTTTCTAGGCAGAGCTAGCCCAGAAGGTAGCGGTGTGTCAGGGAGTGCTCAATGTGTGAAAAAATAAACATGAACTCACTCTGAGCTTCACGCTGAGCGTTCACAAATACCTGTCTCT
>NC_057713.1:338877-339606 GCF_004010195.1 Chiloscyllium plagiosum
AACTACTTGAACGATCATATTCCCAGTCAATGTTGGGGAAGTTAAAGTCCCCCATAACAACTACCCTGTCACTCTCGCTCCTGTCCAGAATGATCTTTGCTATCCTTTCCTCTACATCTCTGGAACTATTCAGAGGCCTATAGAAAACTCCCAACAGGATGACCTCTCCTTTCCTGTTTCTGATCTCAGCCCATACTACCTCAGTGGATCAGTCCTCAAACGTCCTTACCGACTCCTTGACTAACAATGCCACACCTCCCTCTCTTTTACCATCTTCTCATCTTCTCTGTTCTTACTGAAACATCTAAACCCCGTAACCCACAACAACCATTCCTGTCCCTGCTCTATCCATGTCTCTGAAATGGCCACAACATCGAAGCCCCAGGTACCAACCCATGCTGCAACCCACCTTATTCCAGATGGTCCTGGTGCTGAAGTAGACAGTGAACTCTTGCGACCTTGAACCCTTATTTCTGACCTCACTACTCTCAACCTCCCGTATACTGGAGCCACAATTAGAGTTCCCATCCCCCTGCTGAATTAGTTTAAACCCTCCTGAAGAGCACTAACAAATTTCCCCCTAGGATGTTGGTACCCCTCTGGTTCAGGTGAAGACCATCCTGTTTGTAGAGGTCCCCCCTAGCCCAGAATGAGCCCCAATTATCCAGGAATCTCTTTCTTTCTCTCTCCATATCCACTGAACTCTCTCCCCCTCTCGCTCTTGCTTTC